>NC_139230.1:57385134-57766664 GCF_977018435.1 Lepisma saccharinum | reverse complement strand
ACCTTAAATCCGAGGTCTAATGATCATTTATATACCACAATATTTAGAGCAGTTCTAATGATAAACACAGTAACAATTAATAACAACAAACTAACTTGTACCAAAAACATTCTTTCCAGAAAAAGCGCACTGATAAAAACAGTGGCGCAGAAACGTTTTTCATTTGGGGGGGTAAAATATTCAGCCCCCCATATATATTTATATATATATATATATATATATATATATATACAGTAGAGCGTCGATTATCTGAACGTCGGTCAACCGAACGACCGCTTAACCGAACTGTGTACTCGCTCGCACCTGTTACTCTCCCACCCTACCGTCCATCATCCCCCTCACTCCCAAACCAAGTCTCCCACAGTAGTCGCGATGGTTTGAAGCCCAAGATGAAAGTGACCACTTTCAGATATCTGTAATGAAAAAAGTACGTGACTTAGCTGCTCGTAAGCGTGTAGGCTTGCTTAGACAGACCAAAATAAAGGATTTTTTTAAACGTTAACTTTGTGTACTGTGTGTATTGTTCATGCAAAATGCGTATGTAATATGTACATATTTTTGTTTAATAAACTGTACCACATACTATATATTCCTACTAAAGTTGCCTTTGTACGTTACTTTGTAATACTTAAAGAGATGCCTGTTTTTATGAATAAATTTACTGTACAGTACTTCTTTTTGGCAAATAAACATGTACAGTCCGATTATCCGAACAAACCAGTTTTCCGAACACCCATGTCCCCCAATTACTTCGGATAATCGACGCTCTACTGTATATATATATATATACACTACGCATGTACTACTTCAAAGGCAGTACCTATAGGTATATTGTGAAGGCATCGGAAATATTCCATTTTAGAACAGCAAACGAATTTCCTGTTTTTTAAATTAAAAATTGGCATAAATAATTGTTATTTCTTTGTTTTCCTTAGTATTTATCGTCATTTTAAAAACAGATTTTAACCAGATAACAATTCCGAAAAATATAAAGCTCTGGGCCTTGTTCATGGGCTCATTTTGAATTTAACGAAATGGAATATCAGGAGTTCAAAATGTGAAAATTGCGAACAAAGATACAGCTATTGATTTTTAATGCAAGGTGAGATTAAATAGGGTGAGAAGGATTCCCCCTTGTCCTCTATCTACAGCCATCCCAACCAGGAATAATCGTCTCTCACCAACTGGATATAGAAACCATATTATTGAATATATCATACTTATACAGTCCACATCAGTTCAGTTCATTTTAATTTTAAAGTCCCATAGCTAAGCATAAAAATATCTTTAAACAAATTATGGCAGATGTGTACCACATCCAATGCCTTTTAAAAACCATCTATTCGGTATTTCCTCAGACTCTATAGGGTGTTGTATTTTTTTAAAGAAAATATTGAGTTGAGATGGTTCCCGATCAACTCGTAAGAAATCTAAGTTTGGAATGTTTGTAAAACATTTGACAAAGCATTTATTTGTAACATAATTATTTGTACCTAACGACGTTCTTCAAGCACTGAAAATACTATTATTACATATACAAAACCGAAATCCTTCAGATCTCAGAGCAAGCAATGAAAGCCAAACGCTCGAAAATTGTTTTATTTCTCTTTTCAATCTTCGGTGGATAATATAAAGAGCCGGCCAAGGTTTCTTTTCGTATTTAGTAGTATTAAATGCATATGCATACATGTTTTAAGGTGACTTGACAATTCCTCGTTTACGTGAAAAGGTGAACTTTAATGTAAGCAAAAGCATGTGCGCGTCTCAGTTAAAGATTTTCCCATCTACAAAGAAAATCCAAAACACATTCCCACCCCGCCGGACTCCGTGGCGGAGGAGTTAGCAAAGCGTTCTACGACGCCAGAGGTCCCCGGTTCGAATCCCGACCTGGGCATGGGTGTTATTTGTGAGTGTCCCTTCATCAATTTCATCATACCATCACTCATTCTCATCTTCGCGATTAGCCAGAAGTGGCTGAAATTTGAAGTAAAATAAACCAAATCACTCAATCAAACATGCCCATCTTGCTCAAATACCTTGTGAATTCAATCAAAAAACTACCAATATCTACCAACCGAATGTGAAATGTCATAAACCTAACATTAACTGATTTGAAAAATAACTTAGAAGTTATTTTTACTTTACCCCCAGTGCATTGCTTTCATGCACAAAAATTTGCAAGAAATTTAATGAAGTCTAGTCTAGATAACACAGTGGTCTTGACAAGCCAACTGGCAAACCATAGGACCTGCAGTCAGTCTCATTTATCCCGTGCATGTAATTTTCTTCCAGTTTGACTTTATGGTTTAACTTCAAATGGCGTTGTATTTGTGTTGCATTCGATATCAAAAGTAGACTTTAAGCTATTAATGTCCAATTCTAAGTCTAATACTTAGGTAAAAGTTATCGTCCTCTGATAAAGTCACAAATTCTGTTCTAATGTCTAGGAAAGGGGAACCTTTAATTTGACCTAGGAATAACATCGAGATGAGACGAGTCGAGAATTGTCACAGCCTCATATCGTCTCCTGTGTGGCGAGTTTGAGTTTGTTTGGGTTGGTGTATTAAGTCCATTTTATGCACAGTTAGGCTAATCGGGATCCGAACCACTGTGCCTCCACCGGGTATCGAACCCGGGACCCCTTGATTACAAGGCGACGACGCTACCACTGCGCCATCGGGGAGGCCCTCCGGTGTGCTGAGGTATGTACTTCTCGTTCTTGTTTTTTTTTTCTATGGTTTTTCTTTTGTTTCGGTGTCCACTCACAAGTTGTTAAAACTTATTCTATGTACTTTATATCCACTTCATGGGCTAATCGGGACTGAATCTGCAGTTTAAAGTGGAATCCAAAGCTCAGTGCATGTTGGACTCTTCAATTACAAGGCGAGATATCTCGTCCTGACCCACGAAATGTTTAGTATATGCAACACGTACATCGTGTCACCACTCAAAAGTTTCACAACGTATATGTCATTAAAGCAATACTTTTCTTAATAACGTTTTTCTGCTTTTTATCTTGTTTCGATGCTGTGAACCGTCGAAATTTGGAATTATATTATAAATAGATTAAACCGGGTAGCACAGGCTCGCAATTATTACTAATGCATTAACTTTGCAATTACAGTAAATAAAATACACGACATTTTGAAAAAAATAAGTCAATAAATTTAAACGCTTCGTATGTCTGATAAGACACACAGTAATTTAAATGTATTTTTACCAATTTCTTCAAATATGATACCAGAGTTTCGAACGAGATCATCTCGGACATCAAGTATCGCCACGCTTTGATTTTGCAGAGATTTATTTCAGTCTCGTTTCGAAATTTGAGAGGAAACACAAACTTTTCTTGTCTCAGTATCATCTCTATGTTCAAAAATCTCTTAATATATAGGTTTAAGTATAGTTTTCCCTCTTACAAAGTTATGAAGTACAGGAGTACATTGTACCCCCCCAATGTCTCGTCTCATTTGTGTAAGTATTTCGTTTCGGAAAATTCCATTTGAAAAATTCAAAAGTAAAGGTCAGGCATATACTCTTCTGATGAAGATTTATATATTATCTTTGAATCGACGCAACCATTTCTTTAGAAAAGTGTACCCCCCCCCCCCTTACGCAAAGGAGCATTCATCTGGAGCGAGATTTTCTGAGAGTAAACTTTATCTGATTCCATCGTTTCACAGACATTTTACACAATTTTCATCTCCTTAAATAGGTTTCCAAGAACACTAGTCAATGAACTAACTACATAGTAGCAAGCATAATGTAGTAGAATAAGTTTACAATGGTTTGAATTTCTGTGGTAGCCAAGTAAGATAAATTAGATAATGCTTGTAAGTTATAAACAATATACCTAAACCTTTTTTATTGAGTGAATTTAAATTTTTTCCTTTAACAGTAGCACCTTGCGTCTGACAAATTATCTAAAGGGGGTACAGGGGGTACAACGGGATTTTCGGATTTAGGGGGTACAGTACCCCCATCAAAAATTTGAGGGGGTACAATGTACCCCTGTACCCCCCCCCCCGTTCCTGCGCCACTGGATAAGAATAATTAATATTTATTTCGTTTTGTCGGAAGCAAAGTGACTCATTGTGTTGCTTTGTGTCCAGTCGTGTTGCGTTGCGTCGTGACCCGTCATTTGCGTTGCGTAGAGTCGTAACTCATCATGTCAGATACAGTGTGTGGCTGGCCTAAGTGGACAAAATAACTAACCAACATATATTTACCCGTGATGGGGCCTCTCTAACTTTACACTTTTGATGGACGTCTTTTAAGCCTATGACTATGACTTCCTTCTGACACTAACACTAAGGCACACAACACACAATATAACCTATCCTAACAACCATTACATACTTATGTAATTTTGTATCTGTATTCATAAATATTTTTAATGTTGACCACTAACACACATCTATCTCTTACTATTACTAACGTTTAATTTAATCTTACTTATCTCCTCGTAGAATGCTGTAAAACCAACTTCGTTTAGGAAAACAGATCAAATTTGGTCCTTCATGCCAATGACACAGTGAATTACTGTAAACAAGAAAATAAGGAAAATAAAGGATGAATCAAAGAAAAGTAGAGGAATCCGTAACAAAACCGCGGAACTCACGCACTGAGTTAATTTTCAGGTACCAGGACATAAGCGCATACCTCCGAAAGTATGCGGGTGGAGGAGGGCATATTTTGGGTACCCCCTTTTCCTTCTGACAATTCTAAACCCCTCAAAATACTCGGTCATCTGTAAAAGTAAAGGGTATACAGGATATTGAGCAATGTTCCGCAACCTTCTTGTCCTCACAAAATACCATAAATTATCCAGTACTGAACACGGCACATCATAAAATTTATTTCTCAAAAAAATTATACATTACAGCACTGTTGATATAAATGAGGACTTTAGGAATGAGTTACAATATAATCAGTTAATAATAATAATAAAAATACTACTACTACTACTACTACTAATAATAATAATCCAATTCACTGCACTCATAGGGTACTTTTGGTATTATTATTATTATTATTATTATTATTATTGAAATGATTCATGCAGCTGATTATATGAATCCGAAACGCCTGTTGAGATTATATATGTATAAAAACAAACTGACCCTTGCAATCAAGGAGCATCTTATTTAAGTCATGGCAACGACAGAGCGAAAAATACTAACGTAAGAAAACAAATTTGTAAAGTAAAAAGTAAAGTGCTTCCCTGTGCATTGCACTATGTCATGAAGGCATAAATTGGGTGTGGAGTTCGGACCCTACACTTTCTTGATCACTGTCGAAGGTGGGAGTGATGTGATCAGCACCACATCCATGGCTGCCTTTATCCCCGTACCAACTTTATATGATGCTGGGTGGGCATCGGGAACGGCTTGAACAGGTGGAAAATATACCGGTTCTCCCCCGCTGGGGATCGAACTCGGGTCTCTCGCATGGTAGTCAGATTAAATAATTTACATTAAATTTGTTACTACAGACAAAAGTTCGCAGCACACCCGTGACCTTGTGGAGGCACACCGGTTGCGAAACATAGATTTAGATAGAGGGCAATGGCGCCAAATAATAAGAATTAAAAATATTTCAGAAATCGAATTCCAGAAAGCTGTGGGGCAAAAAGTGACGTTCAGCCAGATACTGTCTCAACCTCTCCTGACGAGCACCAATACACCTTAACCTTTGACCGGGAGGTGATTCTCCGGTACCAACAAGAGCTACGCGTAAAGAAATCGTGTGTATGTGCTCCCCCTCTCACAGCACCACCACCCAAACCCCCCCCCTTACTCCACTTTCCCCTGGGTACCAACAAGGGCGATAAAACCAGAGTGTGTGGGTGTGTAATGCGGATGCGATTTTTCTGCCACCTGGTGGGGAAAATGGTAAGCTCATCCCACATGTTGCATTGAAATTTACCACCCTGTGGGGACACGTGAAAAACAAATTTGCCCAGCTAAGGATGCTATGCATCAGGTTCTTGCATGTATTTCCTATTAGGTAAATCCATTATCATTCCTCAAAAATTCAAGGACAGTGATCCCAGGCTTGTAAAGGCATTTCCTTAACAATTTCCTTGGGGGGACCGGATTTTGGTACCCACAAGTCTGTGTGGTCCCCACAAGGTGGATTCACAACTGATGAGTGTCCCCATAAGGGGGGGGGGGGTGGGAGGGAGAGAGAGAGAGAGAGAGAGAGAATCTTGTTCATGTAACAATGCTGAAATTTTATAAAATGTTACTGTTCAGAAAATATTGGTGAGAACTGCATGTATCCTTACAAAATTTCTACTCCTTTAAAACAAAGAGTTGTTAAAATATTGGATAGTTTTCAAAGTAAGAGTCCTTGTGTGTTCTGAAGTTTACTTCTGCCACATTTATCCATCCATTTATTCTCTCATCTCTTTCCAGAAGCCTATAAATAGAACTAGGATCAAGTTTCACATTCAATTGTGCTACCTGCAGGTCAATCTATACCAAACGGTGCAGCACTGGTTCCTCGACCATTTTAATTTTTTTCCATATTCTTATTGCTTATATTATTCATATTATTTTAACCCCTATGCAAGGATAGTTCAAAGCAGGTATTTTTCTAAATTTTACTTTGTTTAAAAATTGCAGCCATTTCTGTTTCATGATTTGCAGCATTTATGGCCTTTGCAGACATTAACTCAGCTAAGAAAAATGATAGAAAGCTGTGGTGAAAAAGTATGTTTTCAGTACATTTCAAGATACATCTTATGTTTTGTACCTTTTATCATCGTCTTTAATGCAAATGGCTGAAATTTAGGGAAAAGCTGATATTAAATTTTGAGAAAAAAATAAAATTTAGGATTTTTTTTAAAGTATGGAAGTAATGTAATATAAGAGCAATATGTATATTTTAGAGGAAACATATACACACAAATTTTAGCAGAAAGTATTTGAGCCCTGACACTTATTTCCTCTTTGAAAATGTTAGTTTTCATTTCCTTCAAAATTTGGGTTTCAACATCTCTGGTGGGGGGGGGGGGAATAAAAATCTGAATTTACAGCATAAAGGCACTAAGAAAGTTACCTGTAAAAAATTAGATTGATAATCCATGGATAATAAAATTACAAGAGGTCGAAGTTGGGGGGGAAGAGACAAATTTACATTATTTTAGTTACAAATAAATATTTACTTTTAATGAACCATCATGCAATTAAAATTATTGTATTTATTACTTACATCATACAAATGGCATAATAAGCCTGTTGGTAACTATTATGAATGAACAGGTGTGTAAGGCACAGTGGCGATGCTAGATAAAGGGCAACTAGGGCACTGCCCCGCAACAATTTTAACATAAAAAGTTCATCTGAAGAGACGATTGGTATATAACTATTTTTTTCCCTCCACTCCTACGTTGCTGCAACCAGATGTACAGGGTGTGCATCCTGTGTGAGTCTAATATATTTCTGCGTTCTGTTGGAGAGAGTTTGATCTCAGCTCTGCCCTGGGACGTGATGTCACTGACTGATCCAAAGCTTTACAGCATAGGCAATGGAAAAGCGCAAAATTCGTAGCCATCTTTGGGCAGTGGACAAGAAGCCCTGCCCATTAATTTTTGCCTCCTTCATCGTTCAGTGTTTCCAACTCTTGGCAGGCACTTCATTCGTTCTTCCAGCCTTCGTACTTTCACCTTCCGCAATAAGATGCAGCAATAAGCTGGAAAAAAAATTCCCTCGAATGCTTTTCCGGCGACCTGAAAAGTTGACAACACTTTTTATTGCACAAACTAGTCCCTCAGTATTTTCAAAAAGATCATCCTTCCTTTCCATTGCATGCATACGGATTTGGATTTGTTAGTGTGTGAGTTTGCGTTGCGTTCCATCTGTGTGCGTATTGATCGCTTATGAAATAACTAGTTCTTTTTTGTTTTTTTTTCACGAGCGAAAGAGTTTATAGTTACTGTACGTATGTATTTATTTGAGTGGTTGTGTCTGTGTTCCAGACAACTAGACATGCAAATTTTCTTCGTAAGTATAAACGAACCTTTTTTGGGGGTACATGGCCAATAAAAAGTGTTGCAACTGAACTTAACAGTGCATAATTTTCCTAAAGTGAAAATCATAGAACTTAAGACCTTCTGTAAACAAAAGCATGTGTACCTTAACAGTGTTGATAACTTATGAAAATAAAATACCCCACATAGCCACAAGGTGCAAAGATATAGCATTTGTCAAACAACGCGGAATAAGAAGTGTCCCACTGATGACCTGTTGGAGTTAAATGTACATACGTAAAAAATGAAAAATCAAAATGTACACCTTGCCTGGTGGTCGACTTTCGGACTCGCCACCGAAGTTCCCTGGTATGAATCCCAGCATGGGAGTTATTGGTGAGTGTCCCTTCATCAATTTCATCTGACGATCACTCATCCTCATCATCGGGATTAGCCAAAAATGGAAGAAAAGCGACGCCAAATAACAAAAATCAAATACAAAATACAACTAATGACAAATGTGTGCGTGTCTCACAACATGGTCGATCTACATCTCAATGCCACATGTTCCAGTATCCTCCAGAGTGTACCTCAACGTCTCTAAAGATACATCTTCCAGAAACACAATTGTATGTTCGAAAATGCTGGTTTATGCAGCAAAAACACCAAGGGAAACTAAAACGGAAACTTAGTGAAGCATTGTCCCTGGCAAACAGCAAAAAAAAAAAAGTGGGGAAAGAAGACGGTAAGATACACAAATATTTTGAGGCAGTCAAGTTTTCTTGTACCCTACATACAAAATAAGATGCACATTTGGGGGTGAATTCTTAAATATTGTCACTTTTTTCTCTCCCTTGTTGAGAGGTGTTCCTTTTAATTCAACCTTCCCCACCCTGACGACCTGCCCTCACCCTCATCATCACGACTCGCCCTCCTTCACCCGCAAAGGTATTCCAGAGTGTGAACACCTCTGCCTCCACCACCCCTCCCTCTGCATCATCATCCTCACTGACAATGTGAAATCACATTATCATATGCCGACATACCACTTCTGTTTTTGTACTTGACCTAGTGAGAAGTCTTGAGTTTGGCAACAGCCTAATAACGGATTTCTCCGCATCATGTAGTCCGTTTTATAAAAGTACACTAATGCAAGAAAAACGTGTAAATTTGGGATATACATTTTAAAATATATTTTCATTAAAGGTTTCTCTTTATAATAATAATAATACGTGATGATTGTATAAATTACAACCGATCACGTGAGCAGCAAGAAAATAGCGCCAGTTTCGAACATGGCGACTTCCATGCATGCAGGAAGGTCTACGTGATCTCAGAGTTTCTTTCGGAAATACAGCCGTTTGAAAAGTGGCGAGAAGCAGGTTGATCTTAACGTGTATATGACGTTGTGTCGGTGGTATCCTGAGAAAGCAGTGAAGTTAGTGTCCGAGTGTAGTGTTGTGTCTGCATCTTTTGTTTTCGGTCTGGTGAAAGAAAGGAAAACGACCGGTCAAGTTGTGAGCAGTGATCAGAACGCTACATTTTATAAGTAGCTTCGCTACAACTACAGCTACTCTTCCAAAATGTAGCTTCGCTACAGCTACAACTACATTTACCAAAAAGTAGCTCACTACGCTACTCCTGTTCGCTACTCGCTACTTCGCTACTTTTGCGCTACTTCTGTATTAAAAACTTAAACAACTATATGTCTATTCAAAAGAAGCCCTAGTATGATAGTTGTACGTACTGAAAAATAGATTCTGTTATTTATTACCATGATTCCCTTCATTCTATAATTTTTATAGCAGTGTTACTTCAGTTACATATTTTTAATAAAGTGTTTGAGAATAAAGTACCTTGTAAGTGGCATATCAATTCAAAAACTAGGTCTTACACGTATGTGTGATGTTCTGATTGTCATTTTAAAAATATTTATGTGACAGACTTCTTTTTAAAATTAATTGGAAGAATATCACATGTATCGAAATTAACTAGAACGTGTTGCATAAAATCGGAATAAGATAAAAATGTGATATGTAGCAATTTTATCTTCTTAACTTAAACAGAATGTTATTTGGGGGATGGTGGATATTTGCTCGAACCTTGAGGATAGCTGGGGGATGCTTCTAATGGTATAAATGAGAAACAGCTGGAACAATGCTTTACATAAGTTTTTCTGTTGAAGATGCTTCCCCGAAGACACAGTGGAAATTGTAATTGTAACCTTGTATTCAAAGGGCCCGAGGTTCGATACCTGGCGGAGGGCACATGGTGGTTCGTATCAGTCTCGATCAGCTGATTTGTGCATAAAGTGGACTCAAAACAAACACTAGGAAATACTCCTAGTTGGGAAGATGGGATCCTCCTGCTCCTCCATTCCCCACTCATCATTCTTCCCCATTCTCCCATTAGCCAAAAGTGGCAGAAAACGGCCATAGATAAGAAAATAACTAAATAAACAATGCATCCTCATTGCCATGATTAGAAAAAGTTACAGGAAAGGGACGCAAAAGTAGGAAAAATACATAAATTTGAAAACTGTGTATTTTAACAAAAAAAAATGTCATTTCTGCAGGAAAGTCAATAACTTGTACGTTTTTTTTTTTACAATATGATAAAATATATTGAGGAAACTGATGTGTAAACCCGAGTGTTCTAAACATATTGTAATTTTAAAATTTGCGAACAAATATCATGACCAAAATAATTGTAAATCCAGAAACAATCGTTCTTGTAACAATAATTTCCTGCAGGTGTGATCCTATACACTGACAATGATCAATGCTGTTAACGTACTGAACCATTGATTGCTGGCACTATTGCTTTGTCAGATTAGTAGAAAATGGATCGCCCGTTTTTGCACTGTAAGTTGTGTTTTACACAGTAATTATCGATATTTTGCTGTCTGTTACGCCATCGATATCCACAGGATTTGTTCCAGGGGTGGCACAAAGGGGGCATTTTTTCCTGGCGGTGTAGCAAATGCGGCATGATTCTCCCCAAAATAGCGATGCAGCTAAAATAAATGGCTATTAGCCTGAATATATTCATATATGCCAGTTAGTTATCTGGATATTAGAATTATTCAGATGCTAATTAAATAAATTACGCAGATATTTATAATCTGCGATATAAAGATATTTATAATCTAGATTATCTGTATTTGCGTGTAATGGACTTTATCTTTTTGAGTCTCTTGCAAAAGTAAGCAATATTGTCATTTATTTTTTACGCCGTTGCCACATTAAAAAATTACCTCAAAATGCTGAGAAAAAATGTAGCTGTAGCGAAATTTTCACTACAACTACAGGAATTTTGTAGCTTCACTACCGCTACAACTACAATTTAAAAAATGTAGTGCCGTTACAGCTACCGCTACAAATTTTGTAGCTAGCTACAGTAGCGACGCTACAAGTAGCGCGCTACTTCCGACCACTGGTTGTGAGTCCCGTGAAGAAACACGTTGTTGCTCGCATAAACAAGTACACTGATTTTGAGATAAGCGCAATATGGCCCAAGGTGCACTGTTCGACGTTAAATCGCTTCTTGTGGCACGTTGAGTTTGTTTTGGGAAAGCAAATTTGACAGACGACACTCATTGACAGGGACGATATAGTTGTCTATAACGACGCACGCTTTTAGAAGCGATATGGGGCATGGCCACTTGGAGGGTGTGCGTGGCGACCAGCCAATTTCAGGAGTGCAACGTTGTACAGTTAGGAGACTGCGAAGTTAAAAGCCGTGTTCTGTATTTTTCTTGCACGCAGGAAGTTTTCATAAAACTTGCCACTTTAAGGTTCACCAGAAAAAGGGGAAAGACATTTTGAACCTGACTGTCCAAGTCCCATGAATTTCCGTCACCTACAGCCCGAGTTATCGCTCCTTGAAGAAACAAGGGAAACATCACCTTTCATTTCCTTCCGCCTGTTTTTTTCGTTGCCACCGTGTTGACGCAGCTGAGTTGTTGTGTCTAGAGAAAACAGTGAGTGTTAAATTCATCTCAATATAAACAATGATCCCTCATTGTCCTGGGAGTTCTCGAACATTCAAAGTCTGGGTCAGTTTGAGTTCAGCGTTTTCGTAGCAAGGCCGGTGTAAAATTATTCGCTTATTGTTCACTTGTGCGCCACAAAGAACAGTCGTGAGAAGATTAAATACAGGCCTTTCGTGCAATAGTGTGTGTTCCGTGTGTTCTTTTTATTTTAATTAATGTCACTCTCAAAACCTAGCACCAGTAGTACAGGCACAAGGGTAAAATAATACATTCACAAGG
Source organism: Lepisma saccharinum (assembly GCF_977018435.1). Lineage (NCBI taxonomy): Eukaryota > Metazoa > Arthropoda > Insecta > Zygentoma > Lepismatidae > Lepisma > Lepisma saccharinum. The sequence continues at coordinate 57,754,416 of NC_139230.1, read as the reverse complement.
GAGAAATATTATTTTTAAAGTGTATTTGTACTTCCAAGGAATTGGCGTCGGAAGAAGTGCGTGCAGAAACAGTGTTTTATGGCTAAAGCGTGTGGTGTAAGTGTTCATACTGTGTCGCATATTGTAAAACAGGGTAAAATATCTACCACAGAAATTGGTGAACCCCTATTTAAATCTCCTGGGAAACATGCCAGAAAACAGAAAAGTATTACTAGCTTAGATGACTCCGAGAAAGATCTACTCTGCCCTACAATATTTGAAATGTATGACAACGGCGTATATCCTTCTATCAAGAAACTTGAGCATGTCATGAGGGAAATAATTAATTACACTGGTTCCTCTACTTCTATGGGGTTAACACTAAAATGCTTGGGCCTCAAATATAAAAAAAACAACGATGGGCGTAAATTTGTGTTAGAAAGGGGTGATATAGTTGCCGCGAGAATTAAATTTTTGAGATCTAACTTGCGCTAGCAGTTAGTTTGGCAACAGCGCAGTAGCACTGGCTGGGTATTGGCCGAACTCTGTTCCTTCTAAAAGCGTACGCCGTAAAGCACCGAAAATGCCTCCAGTTCAAAAAGGAACAGCTGAATCAAGGTAAGAAAATACATTACTTGCATGAGACGTGGGTCTTTAAATAATGTGATTATCATCATCTTATTGTTTTCCAGTGCACTAGAAACAAAGAAATATAAACAATCTCCTTTTATTCCTTGGCTTATCTTTGTTTAGCTTCCGCTAAAACTGGCGGTATATTTGTTGCACAAAGGAGAAAACAATACACTGTATGTCAACAATGTTGAGCAATAATTTGTTGGCAGGGGCAGCAACAAAACCAAAAGGCTTGAATTTACTGAAACGATTCTCTCACTCTCTTGTAAGTTTTACTTTGGCGATGTCATACTGAAAGAGGAGGGGGAAGGGGAACTGTTCAGTGTCAGATAAATGGAACATTTGGCATAGAAAAATATATTCATTCTTGAACAAGAACACGTATTTAATAACTTATCTTATAGTTCAATGTGTATAAGTTAAAGTAAGAATACATTTTTCCATGGTATGTAAAATTAAAGATCGGGTGAAGTGCCAGTGAGCAACATATGATGGCCACGGCATTCACGAACAGCTGACGTGGAGTGATACATTACTTGAAGTGAGATGTTTGTTTACAGAGGGTCGGAAGGTTCGTGATTCCAACTTTAGGTATTGATATTAGATCGGAATTTGTTATATTTCATTCCAAATAGTGACCCATTGTTCGAACAATTAACTTACTCTATTTCAAATAACTCTTCTCAAACATCTTAAAGAGAAATTTAGAGGTTATCTGGCCCCCTCCCCTCACCACCCAAAAGAATAATGTGCCCTGTCTGCCTGGAAAGGCATGCGCTGCGCCGCCCCTGGTAAGGCAGATATTTATCTGAGTAGGTTAAGATATATAAGCAGGGTACTATTAGTGGAAAGCTGCAACTACTCCAGTAGCTCCTTGATTGATCTGAATTGTACCAAGTGCAGTGAATTTCCAAATTAACGTTTTTGCCTGGACTATCAAAAATTCTGTCCTGCACCATGGCCGTATGAGTCTAAGTTGGCAGGCTTTGGGCGCTCAGACTAAGGGATGTGTTTTTATAAATAATAATGTCTATTTTGAACTACCCTTGCATAGGGGTTACAACAACAAACAAATGAAAATTTTAAAAAATGATGGACAAACCAATTACACTATTTCCTGTGTTAAAAAACCTTGTCCATGGAGATATTTTTCAATCTTTAACATTATTAGTTTACTCCATACAAGAAATTCTAAAAATTAATCATTGGTGGAAATCAGCATTAACATTTTTCCTGAATGGCACTTTTGGGTGAGAAACATGTGCAAGAAATTATTGATATTGTTTTTTGTTTTTTATGGTACGGATTGACCCTGCATGATGCTCTTGTCAAAGATGTAACATGTATGTGACAGCCAAAATTTAAGAAAATAAAAAAAATGTACAATAGGAATAATATATCATCTTCATAAAAAAGAGTTACCATTAAAGACACAAGATGTTGACTCAAATGAATTTATTTTTAATATTACTTTCGAAAATACAATTTTCTTTACTTAAAATGTAAACAAATAAACTATCTAGAAAGCCCTTCGTGCTTGATAACTAGCTAATATGAACCGTGTTGAACAAAGACATCAAATGCACTGAAAGTTGCTCCAAAAAGTTTCAAACGAAGTTTACAAAATCTCACTATACTTATTAAACAACAAAATGCAAACACTAAAGAAAATCTTACATGGAGCTATTATTACCTCCCATACAAATAAAGTCCGCCATGCGTAAAAGGGCATCGAGCTGAAAGAACAAGAACGATACAATAAATATATAGTTAGGAAAGTCCAGTCATTACAAAAATATTTCTAGTCACAATACAAGGTGTGGGACAGATGGGGAGTTATGAACCAATATCTTGAATGGTAAGAAATTAAATACAAATTTATCTATCTAACAAATACCTACCGAGGTGTAAAGGGTGGCCCTTCCACATAGTACACTCTTGTTAAACTCACTTCCATTTAGTACACCTTGGACTGCACTTTGCAGACTAATGAGGCTCTGGCATCTGGCCAGTATAATCTTTGTAGGACTGTGTGTGTTGTCCTGTGTTTTATCCTTGTTTGTGCTGAGTGCCCCTTTAGAGCCTCAGCATTTAACTGAAGTCAGAATACTTTAGTGTCCGATGTACCACAAATTTTAAATTCAATCAATAAATAATAAACGTACTGATTTTCTCAGGATTTTCAGGTATTTTCAAACAAACTTCAAGACTATTCTGTAATGTTTTAACTTTGTTTACACTATATGATTTGAGTGGAAATATGAGAGCAATGGTTTCAGTTGCCAGAAACACCATATTTGAAAGTATTACTTATGAACATCTGCTGTATCAAATCGTCTTTACAGATATGTAAAGAATCCATGTTCACTGTCAGTACAGCTCAACCAACACGAGAAAAACTCAGGAAAATTTGTGAACTTAAACGGACAGACATATGTTCATTGGTTCCTACCTTGTTTTTAATTTTAGGGTGGGGTTATCAGCCAGAGCTGGTGCAGGCTGGAGTATACCTACATTTTTCTTTAATGTGAACAATGATAAACATTATGTCTCCACAGTCACTGTGGGGCCATTCCATGTGAAATCAACAAATGAAGAGGCAGTTTTCAACCTTACATATTTTGATTCGTTTGAAATTTGGCATACTGGAAGGGCCACCTGAGGTAGGAAAATATGCAAAGTTGCAGATCCATATATTTTGTATTTCCAAAATTACAGTGTTGCAAACTGCAATTTTGACTGTTTTTTTCCAACATCTTGTTGACTTTAAATTGCAATATTTTGACAATCAGGGCACCTATTGATGTGATTCATAGAAAGATTTTGAAGTGCTCTTTCACATGACACATAGCATGCCTATGTCAGCGTAAAAAAAAAACAATTGAAGATGATGTAAAGAAAATTTTGGTAGCTATTTTCTCAAAAACAGGTCTTTTAATTTTAAATATATATATATATATATATATATATATATATATATATATATATATATATATATATATATTTCATACATATGATATTACTCAATAACTGTACAAAATTTAAAATTGGAACACCAGTGGGATCCGAAGTTATTTTAGATTTAGGTTAGGTTAGGTTAGGTTAGGTTAGGGTAGAGAACATTAGATAATACACAATGACAGATTTTGACAGACAAATTCCTAATATTCAAAAGTAAAAGTCTAACGGATATCATGTATAATACTGGCTGAATTAATGTACATGAATATGATGTTTAAATTTTCAGTTATTAGAAATACAGACTGATTCAAATGTCTTTTCCCACAGGCAACTCCATTATTAGTGCACATTGCAAAAAAATGCAAAGAGGGGTGTTGTTGGAAATAGGTAAGTTTCAATCTAATGTGCTTAAATTTTCAATGTATCGTGCACCTTTCAAGCCTCATTGGTAGCCGAAAATGCCACATTCTTGGGCTGGAATATTCTATAGCATTGCAATACCACACAGTACAGGGTAAATTAAAAATTGATGATGATAATTACAGGCAAAGTGAACAAGTATAAGAAATGAAAACGTGGGACTGTCCTTTGCCCAGACCATTAGAAAAAAGGCTAAAAATGCACTAATGGGAATCAGTACTACATAAGTACATAAGTACTTCACACTGTGCCACTTTGCATGTCTCACATTCACATCTTTGTACATTTTTACTTTGATTGTAATTATTGTATGATCCTGAAAATCACACTTTCATTATTTAGACCAAAAATTCAGTTTGGAAGCAACCCACAATGGGAAAATAGAATCACAAGAGGGGTAACCAACTACAGTATTGTGATACAGGGACAGATTTTGAACTAGGATGCACAGATTTGGAATGGATAAAATGTAATTTCTCAATGCAAAAGTTTCTGCTGCTGTCTTCCTTCTTTTAATTTTTGCTTCAAAATTTTTCATTTCTCACTTACCAGAAAGGTGGATTGATTTAAAAAACAATTTATAGAATAATGTGCATGAGTATTTTGTAGATATCAGAATCCCTTTTGGTGAAAGTGCATTATAGTTATTTAATGGGGTTTATTAGGCTCTAAGAATAGAAACAAAACACATTTACTGATGAAGTGAAGCTCATATGAAAGGAAATGTAATATGTTAACTGTAAACACACCTAAATTTTGCATGATTTAAAATTCAATAATTTTTATTGGCAAAAGTAGCAAACAATTTGTGTAGAAAAATATACAAAGTACTAATCATGTTAAACCGTAAATAGTGTCATTATCATTAAACTAACTGTAAATAAACATGGCAGCTGATATTTTGCATTAAAAAACTGCCAAAATTCAGTCACAAAAACTATAAAATATATTTTAAGTTACAATTGTAGAATGCTTTATATATTGGAAGAAAAGTTACTGAAATTATGTAGTTCCTTTAACACATTCATAAACATATCCATGATGTCAACAAGCATACAAATAATTTTAAAAAATTGATTAAATAAAAAAACTGATTTAAATAAAAAAAACATCAAAAATGATTTTCATCCACCCTGCTTATCAGTGATTTGGAGTAGATTTTATGAATGTTTATAAATAACAAATAATATTGTACAGATGAATTCATGGAATCTTGAAAAATTGAAATCCATATTTCTAAATAAGCGAGTAATAAACACAAAAGACCTAATTAACATCTGATACAAGGCCCCCTTTACACAAAACTTCAGGCAGTTGATGGCTGATCCATCCAAACCCTGAGTCCTCAGACTTTGTGGTGCATTATGAAGGTCACAACAACATGGACAAGATGAGAATTTTAGTAAAAATGTGTACATTTGTGTTTTCCATAACACAATGGAAGTGTTTTACTGTTCTGGCACAAATCAATTCTGTGCTGACACACAGAACTGACACAACATACCTGCTCATCTGACCACAACCTTCCTGTCTCCTTTCGTGGCACTTTGGAAGAATGGCGATCTGTGGATGGATGAAAATATGATAGTGAAAATTACATTTCATGTATTAACAAACAATGATAAATACCTATGAAATAAAAAAAATATCAAATTTTCATGCACATGAAATCATCGATCCTGATCAATGAGTAGGTGATCAAAGTAGGAAAACAATACAAAAATAACTAAAATACAACATCATACAGTTCAATTGTTTGGTTAAGTAAAAATAATCTGACATCTCTGACAATTAATTAGAACAATTTTACATTCCAACATAGTGTTACTTGTTGGTTGGTTGAGTTGTTGTTTTAAGTCCACTTTATGCACCGACAGGCTAATCGTGACTGGATATACAGTTTAAAATGAGACCTGAACCACTACATGACTCCACTAGGTATCAAACACAGGATCCCTTGATTACAAGGCGACAATGTTACAAATATGCCATTGGGGAGATATCATAGTGTTACTTGTGTCCTTGAGCATTAATGTATAAAAAAAGTTCTGAATTCTGGGTGTGATGGAAAGAACAATTAACGTGAATTTCTAGAGTTTACTTATTTTCCTCAGAGGAATAACACTTATGTACCACTCAGCAAAGGTGTATGAGAAAATATTAGAGAAAGGAAGAAGGGAAGTAACAGAGCTGAACATGAGAGAGGAACAGTATGTATTTAGAAGAGGCAGATCAACAGTAGATCTGATATTCACCATAAGGCAAATGCAGAAAAGGCACTATGAGTATGGAATTAATTTGATTATGGCATTCCTAGATATAGAAAAGGCATACAATAGCATGGACAGAACACAGATTTGGAAGGCTCTAAGAAAGAAAGGAGTCAAGGAAGAGATAGTGTGTAGAGTGCAGAGCACATTCGAGGCCAACCAGAGCCGTGTGAAGACACCAGTGGGAAGAACAGAGTGGTTCAGTATAAGTAATGGACTAAACAGGGAAGTTCACTTTCCCCACTGCTCTTCATAATTACAATGGATGGAATTAACAAAGAGGTGGGGAAGAGGATAGGAGAGGAAGAGATGAAGGCCATGTTGTTTGTTGATGACTTAGTAATATGGGGAACAGGGAAGAAGAAGTACAGAGACAGCTTGATAGTTGTAATGAGGAAATCAAAAGAGCAGGAATGATATTCAGTGCAGAAAAGAGCGAGGTGCTAATAACAACAAGAAACAGAGCCAGAATGAACCAAGAATAAAAATGGACATGGAAGAGTTGAGGGTAGTGGAGAGCTTCAAATATCTAGGAAGCATAATTGAGAGATGTGGAAGAATAGATAATGAGGTAAACAGAAGAGGACAAATGGGTGGTGGACTATACCAAAGTGATGGAACAGGGATGTACCTATTAAATGCAAGAAGGTAATATACAACACATACTATGTGCCAATAATTATGTATGGAGCAGAGATTTGTACAATGAAAGAAGAGACGAAAGAAAGATGCAGGCAATGATGAAATTTTTAAGGAGTATATTAAGGAAGACTAGAAGGGATAGAATAAGGAATGAGAAGATCCGACAGACAGTGGGTGTAGTGAAGCTTCAGGACAGAATAGATCAGACAGAGATGATGTGGTTCGGACACATGAAGATGATGGATGCAGAAAGACTACCAGTAAGAGCTTACCATGCACAAGGAGTGGGAATAAGGCCAAGGGGGATGCCAAGATGTCGGTGTAAAGAGCAGATTGTGGAGAGTGTTAGGAAAAGAGGACAAGATTGGAACACCATGGGAAGAGAGGAGTGCAGCAATGGAATGAACATCAGCATAATATCCGATTGTTCCAACCAGAAAAGTTAGGACTTGAGGAACACAGCATCACCGAGTGACACAGGATTTTATTTGCCGACACCAAAATAATAGCTAAATGTGCCGGTCACTGGGACCAACGGGTAAAGCAAGCCATAGCCATTTCACGGGAAAGCACCAATCTCAACAGGGACGTGAGACTCCAGCTCAGTCACGCCTGGAACCCACTACTTCGTAAAAACAAGACACCAGCTAATGAGAACACCAGGCTCCAAAGTGAGCCAATAGAAAGACAGAGTCCAAACGCAGCCGCATCATAGTCATACATATATAAACCCACACTGGTCTCCATTTTAACATTCTCTGAAGATGAGAAACGTTGGAAGGTAACTCCAATTTAACCTGGCTGGTAACCTGAGAACACCTGTTCGAAGTCCATTTTGTCTTTCTTCATATATCAAGTAATAACAGTACACAACGAAAAGAATTATCAGAAGTAGTGAAGAGTGCATATCATAGAAACATGAAATATTGAGTTAAGAAATGTACAGTCACTTTGATTAGATAGTGGCATCGTTAACCGATCTCACTTTGAGCCGCACAATTACTAAAACATAGCATAAGATGTTCCATACACATAATCCCCTTGCACTTTTTCAATTCAATTTTAGACTTTCTGTCCATAGAGTGTGGACATAGGTTACATTTTTCCTTGTTAACTTGTTTTGGTAAAGGTAGAAAGCAATCTGATGCACACTGTATCGGCAACAACTAAAAGTAAAATTTTTTGGGTGTATCACACCACCCCACCTGAGTCCTGAAGGGTTAACAATATAAAGAGCCTGTGCGATTCCAATTTATTCAAAAATTCTAATTCAATTCAATATATATATAAAATATTTAATTTAAGATGCAGAATTTACATTTGCCATTTCACATACTCAGACTCAAAATACATCTACAAACACAAGTCACAAATGCTACGGGACATATTAATCTATGAAAAAAATTGCTAATTGTTTAAGAATTCCAATCTCAAATTTACCTATCATCTGCAATAATCTTCTGTCTGTCTGTTATGCAGATTTTTCTGCAAAGGACAATAAGAAAGCAAACAAACTGAGAGAATTCAGTTTTATTTTCCATGCTGAACTGTGATAAACTTGCCTCAGGGCATTAGTAAATATGTATAAATTTAATGGGATTTTGATGAATAAAAGTTGTAATTTTTCACGTCTACGGAGAAAAAAATCACATAACATTCATGCATAATTCCTGGAATTCAAGGAATTTCTGGTGAGTAGCCACCCTGTAATATGAAGAAAGACTATTTAAGTGTTTCTATCAGTGTATAAAAAATTCAGTTTCGTGATTGGGCTGATTGGGTAAGTTTGTATCAGATATGACAAGACTTTTCCCTTGCACTATCCACAATGGAATTAACCTATGTGCTTATCGCCAGACAAGAGCACTTATCACCATTTAAATAAAAACTCTACACATCCTGGCATTACATACATAATTATGAACATGGATACAATCTTGCTAGTGTAGTTTATTAATTAATTAATTTAATTACTTGCCTCCAACACCTTGCAGACCAGGAGGAAACTCTTTGCGCATTCCTTTTGAGCGAAACACCTTCACCCCACGAACCTGCAAAAAAAAAAAAACAATATGTATTTTACTGATTATTTTAAATTAATAAAATTAGTAAAGTGCATTGTATACATAAGGACTTAGATGTTGCAATAAATTGATATTGGTCAACACCAGCAGTATTGCCATCAGAGAGTACTGGTTGAAATTTAATGAACTTTTTTATTTTCTTCTCATCATTTTATTTATTCTGGGAATTTCACAGATCTGCAAAAACATCATGTGTCCCTTTTGCAGTATAAATATCTTTGATATTACAGGATGTCAACCAAAATAACGAATCAAAAATTCGTCACTTTTTCACCTTGACTGTGCTGTTCTTTTTCTTGACCATTTTCCCCTTTTTCTTAACATGTATCTAATCACCCCCTAGAGTTGGAAATTAAGAAAATATATATTTTTATTTAATGTAAAACTCCTACCATACGATTGGTTCAAATGAAAACTGAAGCTGTACTTTAACAAGAGATTTAGACTTGTTTTAATTATTAATGACAAATGACATTTATCAAATAAAAAGCACATGCATCAATGGAGCCTAAACACTTGGTGGATCAAATGTCGTTCCACGGCATACGACAAAACATTCAGTATCGATAAAAGCCCTCATTCGTTTCAATGTTTGTTCATAATATCCACACAATGCCATACTATGGTGTTGTACATCTGTTGGATGGTGTCAGAATGGGTGCACCGTTCTGGTCTATAGATCCGACCTTTTATAGCTCACAGAGACAAGAAAAGAAATATGTCAGTACATTTTAAATGTGACATTTAGAGGTTAGTCAAATGTGTCTGTCTCAATGGAAATTTCACCTCCCCCACCACCTCACCTTCCATCACTTGTTTCTGGCACCGTGTTTGTGTCCAATGCATAATAGAGACCTAAAATTTATGCCAAAGGCTGGCAAGATGATTTTCCATTTAAGTTCAGCATTTATTAAGACTTCGTCAAAATGAAATGTCTGGCAGGTTCATTGCATCACATTGCATCTATAGTTCAACAAAGAAACATTTGTCAATCAAGATAAAATTCCCACATTTCCCTGACTTTTTTTGACCTCTCCCATTCCATGACTTTCCCAGGTCTGTCGTCACCCTGCTCTACCGGGTATCAAACCTGGGATCACTTAATTAGAAGGAGAAAATGTTACTGTTTCGTCATCTATATTTTTATATAAGACGTAAGAGAGTTACTAAAGATATATCCGCGAAACTTACTTCTAAATATTCTATTAATTTTGGTGGCCTCTGCTACCATCCACTTCGGAAATCTATGCTCTACTGTTAGGTTGACTTCCGGTTCCTGTTGTTGTTTCCTCGACTACCGCTAGGGGTGCTGGGGTAGCCATTTCATCTGCTGCACATGATGGGTTTGAGCTGTTGTAATAGTGGAAGCCAAACATGATGAGCCTGCCCGCTGTCGATATTCAGCTCGTGCGGAAAGTGCATAATATGATCCAAAACGTTTCAGTTAGGCACGTATCACACACCCTAATGAACACCAAAATCAAAGAGACGCATGCTATTATGCACTTTCCGCATGAACTGAATATCGACAGTGGGCAGGCTCATATGTTTGGCTCCCGCTTTTGCAACAGCTCAAACCCACTGTGCACAGCAGATGAAATGGCTACACCAGCACCCCTAGCGGTAGTCGAGGAAACAACAACAGGAACCAGAAGTCAACAACAGGAACCAGAACTCAACCTAACAGTAGAGCATCGAGTTCTCAAGTGGATTGTGGCAGGCCACCGGAATTAATAGAACATTTACAAGTAAGTTTCGTGGATATATCTTTAGTAACTCGCTTACGTCTTATGTTATCAACCGCGTTATTTATTCCCCTCGACATGAATATATTTTTATATTTGTCAACAATCCTACACATAATCAAACTATTATTACTATTTATGATTATGCCAGAATTTATTTCTAAATATTTAATTTCATGGATACATGTTAATTCATGTATAAAATCTTAGGCATTTACAAGAAAAATTCTTTGAATCCAGGATATTTATTTATTTATTTATTTATTTATTTATTTACTGGGACATTTTTTCACAATGGTTGAGAACCATTTCTCCAGTGTTTAGGTCTTTGCTTTATCGAGGCTAGAAAGTTTTGCACTTACAGTTTGAGGTCAGTGCATATGATATCTCAGTTTCCTCATGCACAACATGCCTGTTCCTCTCTTGCACAAATTTTACAATGTGATTTACACATAACAATGTCACTTGTTGCATTTTTTTGGGTGAATAATACATTTATTAATGTAATTTTATCGGTGTTATCATGCAAACTGGGCAAAGAAACAAGTGTATCTTGCAGCATGTCATGTGGAGCTTGTCTCTTTGGTGTGAAATGCTAGTGCCACATGTCGTGTATTGCTTCGGTGTGAAATCTCCCTTAGAAACAACAGGTCCTGTTCCCATGCAGCATTCATAATGGCATCTTTCAAAACAAACACCTGGCACAATTATTCCATGGAAACAACAACAAAAAAACGTCAATCAAGATAAAATTCCCTAACATTTCCCTGCCTTTTTTTTGAGCTCTTAAATTCCCTGGACTTTTCCCAGTTTTCCAGGTTTGTTGCCACCCTGACTTGGTTGAAATCAAGTGCGTATATTCTAGGTTACCTAGGCTATCACCGAAACCCAGATTAAATACAGAAAATAATCAACTATCAAATGTGACTGATGCTTCACTCTCAAACAACGACCGCGGGAAAAAATGATAGTATAAAACCTGAGACTCCTGTGCACCGTAGTCCTCGCTTCCATGGACCGAGCTGAAGGGAAGAAAAGGCTGCGGGGGATTTTTCGTCCAAGGTTTGTTTTCCTTGTGCTCGCTCTATACATGGGGATGGACTCCTTTCCTTTAAAACTACCACCAGACTTCAGCAGTAAAATTCTTCCCTGACCAGTGGTATTTACAATAGGGACAGGACCGGAAAGGAAGAGCTCCCCTTAAGCAGCTTTGCTACACTTAAAACTTGCTCAACATGCCCATATGAGTTTTTTGCTCGAGTGTGGCACCCCGTCTAATCCAAGATTTTTGTAAAAAATGCCCTCGGGAATTTTTCAGAAAGGAAGAGAATTTTTCAGAAAGGAAGAGAATTTTTCAGAAAAGAAGTGCCCCTCAGATTGATTTGTGCATACTTACAAAAGGCACTTCTGTGAGATTGTTGTCCATAAACTTGTTAAAAATATGCCCCTCTTGGCCACACTTAAAACTAGGCCACCCACACCCATACACACCTACACCCACCCACACCCACCCACACATATTTACTTCCGGTCCACTTCCGGTCTACTTCCGGTCCACTTCCGGTCCACTTCCGGTCTACTTCCGGTCCACTTCCGGTTTACTTCCGGTCCACTTCCGGTCCACTTCCGGTCCACTTCCGGTCCACTTCCGGTCTACTTCCGGTCCACTTCCGGTTTGCCTACTTCCGGTCCACTTGTGGCCAAGTTGTGGCCTATTTCTGCTTTTTTTATCCAGCATAGAGTTTTGATTTGAACCCCAAGAAATTGTATATAAATACCAATGCCAAAAATATCAACACACATACACACATACATACATACACATACACACACACACACACATACATACATACACATACACACATACACACACACACAAAGGACAGTGCTGAACCCAACTGATATTTTTATCCAGCATAGAGTTTTGATTTGAACCCCAAGAAATTGTATATAAATACCAAAGCCAAAAATATTAAGTGTATACACACCTACACACATACACACACACACAAATCATACAGCTGAACCCAACTGATATTTTTTATTCAGTATAAAGTTTTGAATTGAAACCCAGGAAATTGTATATAATAAACAACAACAAAAATGCCAAATCAAAAATATTGCAATCAGTGCAATAAAAATATATTTAGCTCTAATTGGGCCAGACACCAAAAGATTTGTAACCCAGACAAATACAGAACTCCCACAAAAATTTGCCCCAAATGCCATAGAAAATATAACATGCAATACTTCACATATACACATAAAGATACTTGCTCTGCACAATCATCAACACAACCATCTACATCTGGTCTGAAAAGAAAGCATGAAGCACCTCTTAATGCCAGAGCAGCAAAGCAGCCACGCTATGAACCTATCCGTAGCAGTTTTAACGGCCAATTAAGAGATCACCGGTTTGTATCAGAGCCAAGATGTGGAATTAAGAATTTTTTGAACAGTAAAAATTCTGATCTCCAGGCAATTCTTAATGCACAAAATGGCTCTTATAAACTGTCCCTCAAATTGTTTGTACAATATAAGAAGCCAAATGGCACAAAATTTACACAGCCCCACATAACAGAAACTGTACCGGTATATTCAAATGCAAATTCGGACAGAATAATAAGCAGATTGATGGAACAATTGAATATCAAACACTCTGAATTTGCATCAAAAGAGTCAGGATGGAGCCTATGTGGCTCTCCGCACAAGTTATATGTTAATATTTCTGAATTCAGCCCATTAAAAGGTTCTACATATCTGCCATTACCTGCTAATATCAAAAACAGAAGAGCCGTGGTCAATATAAAAAATAATGACCAGAAATGCTTTTTGTGGTGTATATTAGCTGCTTTGTATCCAGTTTCAAGGCATCCTGAGAGAATAACTTATTACAAACAGCATGAACATGATTTTGACGAGGCAATGGAGGGTTTAGAATATCCAATGTTAGTTCAGAATATTGATAAATTTGAAAAAAAGGCCAGGCACATCAATGGCAAACAATTATCTATTAATGTATTTATTTGTTCCACTGGCAATTGCCCGATAGCACCTCTCAGAATCAGTACACTTGATGATGAATCTGCTATTCCGATTGATTTGCTCTTAATTGAAGGGGATGGCACAAATCATTATACTCTGATACATAATCTTCAAGCTTTAGTGAGAACACAACTAGACAAATCCAATACAATATTCAAGTTGTGCAGAAGATGTTTAACTGTATTTGATGGTCAAAAAATGGTGAAGGGGGTTCGGGAAGTGAATGCAGAAATTGCTAAAAACAAGTTAATTGAGCATCTGAAATACTGTGGCAATCATAAACCTGTTCATATGGTGATGCCCAATCCAAGTGAAAATTGCAAATTCAAAAAGTTTGAAGCCTTGTTGGAACACCCAGCATATATTGTCTGTGATTTTGAATCAAACCTCAAACCTCTTGCATTCTGTAGCCCAGATCCTGAAGAATCTGCAATTACACCATATCAGGTACATGAACCTTCTAGCTTTTGTTCTGTGGTTATACGGGATGGTGTAGCTAGTGAGCCATACTTATACGTGGGACCAAATGCCATCAAAATATTTGCACATAGAATGGAAAATGAGTGCCGTGACATAGCATCTAACAACTTATTAAAATCAAAGCCTATGTTGCCTTTAACAGAGGAACAGATTGAAGATTTCAACAATGCAAAAAAATGCCCGGTATGTGATTGTGAATTTTCAGATGCAAATATCAAGGTTCATCACCATTCTCATACAGATGGTAAATTCTTAATGGCCCTGTGTAAAAGCTGTAATATTCAGATCAAGAGACCAAGATTTATCCCCATATTTTGCCATGGAGCATCCAATTATGATTTCCATCATTTGATCAGGTACGAGGGGTTTGAGAAGCAGAATTTAAATATTTTAGCTGAAAATGATGAGAAATATATATCTATTAGCAAGATAATTAAAGTTAATGGTGTTCCTATTCACATAAGATTTCTTGATTCTTACAGAATTTTACCTGCTAGCCTGGCTACACTGACCACTCAATTATCTGATGATCAATTCAAAATCACACGTGCTTCATTTCCAAATCAGGACCTGAAATTAATTAGGCGGAAGGGTGTATATCCATATGACTATGTTACAGATTTTTCTAAATTTGATGAGTGTTCCCTGCCACCACAAGAAGAGTTTTACAGCAGAATCAGAGGATCTGGAATCACTGATGAAGATTATCACCATGCCCAGTTGATGTGGAACAATTTAAATTGCCAGACATTTGGTGATTATCACAAGGCTTATTTGAAACTTGATGTGACCCTCTTAGCTGATATATTGCAAGCATTCAGAAAATCTTCCATGAAAAATTATAAACTGGACCCAATGTATTTTTTCAGTGCTCCGGGCCTAGCATGGGCCGCAACGTTTTTGAACACTAAAATGCAATTGGATCTGATCCACGATCAAGATAAGTATCTGTTTATGGAGAAATGTATAAGAGGGGGGATGGTGCAATGTTCCCAGAGATATGCCAGAGCAAATAACAAATATATTCCTGATTATGATCCAGCACGGCCATCAAATTTTATACTGTATGTAGATGCAAACAGCCTCTATGGTCATGCCATGATGCAAAAACTACCATATGCAGGGCTTGAGTGGGTTGAAAATTTCAATATTGAAGATCTTAAGGATTTTGATGACAGTGACTATGGCCTCTTCTTAGAGGCTGATCTGATAATTCCTGATGATTTTCACAATAAATTTTCTGATCTGCCCCCAATTCCCGAGGTTCAGTGCTCACCTAGCTCTAAACAGAAGAAGCTCATGATGACTCTGGAGCCGAAACAGGGATATGTCATATATTACAAAAACCTCCAGTTCCTGATGAAACATGGTGTTCAAGTGACCAAAGTTGGAAAAGTTTTGAGGTTCAAGCACTCAAGATGGTTGAAACCATACATTGATACAAATACAGAGCTTCGAACATCTGCAAAGAGCCAATTTGATAAGGGCTTGTTTAAATTGATGGTGAATTCTGTATATGGCAAAACTATTGAAAATGTCAGAAAACATACCGATGTTAAAATAATTACTGACCCCAGCCTGAGCAAAAAATTGGTTGCAAAGCCCAACTTCAATTATAGAAGAATTTATGATGAGCACATGGCACTTTTCAACATGAAAAAAACAAAGATTAAGTTTGATAAACCTATTTATGTAGGGGCTGTGATATTGGAATCGTCCAAATTACATATGTTAACATTGTATTATGATGTGTTGAAGCCTTTTTATGGTGATCGTGTAAAACTGATGTACATGGACACGGATAGTTTTATTCTTGATATTAAAACAGAAGATGTTTATCAAGATATGTCACAGCCTGAATTGTTTCAATACTTTGATACCAGTGAACATACAATAATTCAACCCCACAACAAAAAGGTGCCTGGCAAGTTAAAAGATGAGACATGTGGTGATGCTATTGTGGAATTTGCTGGGTTAAGTGCCAAGGTGTATAGTTTTAAAACATGTAGTGGTGTTGCTGCCAAAAAGGCCAAGGGCATTGGCAAAGTAGCTGTGGAAAAAGAGCTTGTATTTGAAGATTATAAAAATTGCATCAAATCCCAGAGTTTAATCAAAACATCAGAATCCAGAATCCAGAGTGTGGATCACTTGTTGACTAGCAATATTGTAAGAAAAGTAGCTCTGGACCCACATGATGATAAGAGATGCATTTTGTCATGTGGCATACATACTCTACCATGGGGGCATTGTGATTTGAAAAATGGAAATCAATGCCCAATTACAGAGCATGATTTGAAATAAATAAACATGCCTATGAACTTATTTGGGTTCAAAAAACAGGCTATTGTGGAGCTGCCAACACCACAACCCTCTTCTGATATGCTGTCTAAACTAAGTGGCTTGTTAATTATTCATCTGAACAGCATACTTACAGATGTTGATGATGAAACAGGCAAAATATTGTACATATTTAACAATAATTTAAATCATTACCAATTACCTGTAGGTGGGCAATTGCAATTTATTACAACCCCTGAGGGTGATGTCAAGATTTCAGTAGGGAGAAATATTTATAGAATTAAGCACTCAAACATGATTTCTGGCACTGTATATACTATTTCTGCTGGTGACTGCTTATATATTGAGGTCCCGGGATCCTATGACAAGCTTATACCCTTTTTTATAGAATTAAGAATCAGATACTCTATAATAAATAACCATTAAAACAAAAATGCCTAATGATATATTTGGCCATACAAGGCATGAAGATCACAGTGATGAGATTCTGATGCTTGATGTCAGAGTCAAGAAATTAAGAAGCGATTTACAAGCTTTACAAACCACACTCAATGCCAGTCTTCAACTAGAAATTACAAATTTGCAATCACAATGCATGGACCCTCTTCTTAAAATTGATTCTGAACTTAAATTATTGCTTCAAAAATATACTGACCTGGCAACATTGGATAATTTTCAAAGTTTGGAAGAAGCTGTAGCAGCTCTTCAAGCCAAATTTAAGACCCAGGCTAACAACTCTGAGCAATTGAAACAGCAATTGGAAGAGCAGATAAATAATGTCCAGACACAGCTCCAAACAATTGTCAAAAGCATAAAATCACAAGAAGATTTTGATCTAGTGATTTCCACTCTAAAAGAACAGATTCAATCACTCCAGATACCTAATCTGGACCCCCTGAACAATGCCATAGCCGAGGTTAAAGAAAAAATTGAGACACTTGAAAATTTTTTGAACAACTTGCCATCTTCTGATGCTTTGAATGCAATAACTCGGAGTGTAGCAAATATTAAGCTGCAACTTGAAACATATGAAGATTTTGGAAAAATTCAAAGTTCCATAACCCATCTTGAAGGTACAATAGCAGCAGTGCAAAGTGATTTGGCAAATGTACTAGAATCTCGCCTGCCCGGTATTGTAGACACACTTGTCAGTGTCCAGCACCAAATCACAAAGCTTGAAAACCTCAACACTGAATCTGAGCTATCTCATTTTCATCACTTGATTGATGATATCCAAACAAAACTTGAAATTTTACAACAATCAACACCCTCTCAGGCAGATATAGCCCTGCTCCAAAATGCTATGCAAAATGTGGCTGATGCTTCTGAATTAAACAATGTAAAATTGGCACTTGAATCTTTGCAGAATACAGTATCAAATCTGCCTACATCGCAGGAACTTAAAAATATTAAGAGGGCAGTGAATAGGATATTGAAATCAGAAGATATCAAGAATATCCAGGCAGAGATCAAACATCTCACACAGACAGTGGCCACTCTACCAACCAATCAACATATTAATGAACTGCATGCCCTGTTTGAGGATATCAGAAGACAGGTACATGATCTTACTGCTCAAAATTCAAAATTGGCAGTTGTTGAAAATTTGCAACAAATTGTAGCTAATATCAAGCAACAGCTAGGGACCATGGAATCCAATCAAGCAAATGCTCTGTCTGTTTTTGCCACCCAGCTACAAGAAATTGTGCAACAATACAAGAAACTTATTGTGGACATAAAGATCAAGCCAGGCCATGATGATGTTGTTAGGACCATCAATGAGCACCTTGAATCTGTAACAAG
Organism: Lepisma saccharinum; assembly: GCF_977018435.1. Classification (NCBI taxonomy): domain Eukaryota; kingdom Metazoa; phylum Arthropoda; class Insecta; order Zygentoma; family Lepismatidae; genus Lepisma; species Lepisma saccharinum. The sequence goes on along the minus strand of NC_139230.1, from coordinate 57,736,056 downwards.
CAGATTGCTCACAGCAGAAAAAGAAATAACAGGCATAATCGAGAATCCAAAACATACAGTAATTCTTGAATTGTACAGCATCCCCAACAAAGAATATGATTCACCATTTACACCAGGTGGCAAAATATATATGCTGTCCCCTGCACAATTTTATTACCAGTTTTTTGTTGGGGGCACATTGAGACCAATCAAGATCAAATATTGGCTTCAACCACAGGCACACCACTACCCTACCTTATCAATAACAAATGCTGAGAACAAAATAAAAATCACCAGTGTAGAGTTAGAGGATTTTACAGATCCCAATACATTAGAAACAGCCTATACTGAAGATGATGGCTCTCTGGAATTTAAAATACAAATAGGGGAGAAATTATATTTAGAAAATCCTGTAGTATCAGCTGCTGAACACCCCATAGTTGCAATATTCTTGTTTTCATATTATGTCTAGACAAATTATTGTTCATGAATTACACAGACAAGCCAGACATAATTATAAGAGACTCCCAGTAGTCACAAAAGGCATAGATGATTTATGGCAGAGCGACTTGATTGAGTTGTCAAGTGGACAGTTGAAAAACTTAGACAAAATCAACAAGGGCTACAAGTATCTACTCACTGTAATAGACACATTTTCAAAATTTGCCTGGGCTGTGCCACTCAAATCCAAGACTGGAAAATGTGTTACAGAAGCCTTCAGGACAATCATCAATCAGAGTGGAAGATCACCACGCTATTTGCAAACAGATAATGGCAAAGAATTTTATAATTCAGTGTTCCAACAATTTATTAAAAGCCAGGCAATAAAACATTACTCGAGTTACAGTGACCTCAAGGCCTCAATTGTAGAGAGATTCAACAGAACCCTAAAAAATCTTATGTATAAGCAATTTACACTCCAAGGTAATTATAAATGGATTAATATTCTTCCAGAACTTCTACATAAATATAACAACTCGGTCCATTCTACAATCAACATGAAACCCTCTGAAGTAACTTCATCTGATGAGCAAAAATTGATCAGGACTGTTTATTATCCTAGATACCAGCCAACAATAAGAAGGGCCAAATACAGGGTGGGGGATCAAGTAAGAATCAGCAAATATAAGCACTTATTCAAAAGAGGCTTTACAAGAAACTGGAGCACTGAATTATTTACAGTGGTTCAAGTTAAACCCGGGACCCTTAACACATATATAATAAAAGATCATCGAGGAGAAATTCTCAAAGGTAGGTTCTATGAACAAGAGCTCAGCAAAACTAAACAGCCTGACACTTATCTCATAGAAAAAATCATCCGCAGAAAAGGCAACAAGTTATTTGTCAAATGGCTGGGTCATCCGGAAAACAGCTGGATCGATGCAGACAAAGTGATAATATGAGCACCTGGGATGTTATAAAGAGGCTGCCAGAACCTGAACAACAGAATAAGAGAAATGGCAACTTGCTGCCTGATAATATTAGGTGTCTTATTGTTGGGCCATCAGCTTGTGGTAAAACTACACTAATGGTTGATAATTTTTTATTGGCACCCAACTGGTTAGACTGGAAAAACAGGCACTTGTATATCTTCTCTAAGAGCTTGGAACAATTAAAATATCAGCAGCTGATGAAGCTATATGATGGATTGGATATAGCCACTTTTGAACCAGATGTTAAGCCACTTCACGAATGTCTCGATAATTCTGTTGTTGTGTTTGATGACATTATATTAGATAATCAAAACAAGGTTAGAAATTTCTTTACACAGGGCCGACACAAAAACATTGATTGCTTCTACCTGGCACAGACTTTTTCAAAAATACCGAAGCAACTGATCCGAGACAACAGCAACTTTATATGTGTGTTTCATCAAGATCATACCAACCTCAAACACATACATGATGAATATGTAGGTGGGGACTTGAGCTACAATGATTTTTCTAAATTTTGCAGCAAGTGCTGGAACCAGGACAGTTATGGGTTTGTCACAATTGATATGACAAGAACACCCAATAGTGGCAAATACAGAAATAAAATCAACGATTTTCTAGACGTTGAGACATATATAAATAACCATGAAAAGGCCAATCATCGATGATCTTAAGTTAAGAGATTATCTTGTAAAGAGATTTAGGGGATGGAAATCAGAGAACCGTGGAATTTATGAAAAACACAAACAAACAGAACAGCCTGTAATTGATGCTATTAATAATTTAGGTAAGAATATCAAAACTGTTACAGAGCAAAATCAAAATTTGATCACAGAGCTTGTACCTGTAGCTGCAAGGAACATATTAGATTATCCAATCACCCCACTTTCCAGTATTCATACACCTAGTCCTGTTGCTCCTAGAAGAATTGAAGCTAGTCAGGATCCTATTGAATTGGGTCTTCTTGCTCAAAAATATTTAACCACACCTAAAGACAACAAAGATGAGGTCTTTGGCTTATATGCTGACACAGAGCTTGATGGGAGCATCATACATAGAATTGGCAATTTCAGAGTAACATTTATGGGAGATGATATCATTGTTTATTCAGAATCTCGACTTGGAGAAAAAGGTGCTTTTGTTAAGTATCTCGGCACACCTGGATTGTGGGAATTGATGACTAGGAAAAGGCCTGGCAGCTATACAGATCAAGATTATGAGGATTACAAAGAAATATTAATAAAATCAGATGCTCTATACCAGAACAATGATCCCACACAAAAAAGAGTCAAGTCTAGCAGTGGAGCAAAATACAACAATTTAATCAAGCCCATATGGTCACAGATCAAGACTGGCAGTGGAATCAAACAATACAACACCCTGCCCAAAGAATTTGTGTGGGTTGATGATGTCAGGAAACTTGTAGATAGGTTGCTGGTCATAGCTGGGGAGGAAAATGCAGGGAACCACAATTTTTACAATGAAAAGGTTGGAATTATGGACATGATAAGCACAAAATTGTCTAATTTTATAGTGAATGACACTAAGGGGATTGGATATCTTATAAAAATTATTAATACTCTACCCCCAAATTTTGGAATATTTCTGAGGGTAGGGGGTTGGTTAATGACATTATAAACAAGCTGCCATTTGAACTACACATTCCAGGCTATCAGTATTGTGGTCCCGGTACAAAATTGGACCATAGATTAAACAGAGGTGATCCTGGTGTTAATCCCCTAGATGCTGCTTGTAGAGACCATGACATAGCATACAACACACATTCTGATCTTGACAAGAGACATGTTGCAGACAAGAAATTAGAAGAGGCTGCATTTGGCAGATTTGTAAGCAAAGATGCTTCTTTGAGTGAAAAAATAGCAGCATTGGGGATCACCATAGCTATGAGCACCAAACAAAAACTGGGGTGGGGGCTGTGAATATGTATATAATAAACCTACAATGAAGGCCAAGGGTGTTATGTATCAAATACCTTATGCAGGTCTCAAATCTCTTAAAACTATTGACAGTCTTTTGACCAAAAAGCAGCGCAAGAAAAAAAGCTCTTGTCTTGCAAAGGGCCATGGTATGAAATTGTTACTTAGCACACCCCAATTAAAAAAATTACAGCAATCAAGAAAAAAATCACATGTAGGAGGATTCATATTTACCATCCCGGCCATCTTAGCTGCTCTCGGGGCTGTGGGGAGCTTGGCTGGGGGATCAGCTGCCATAGCAAAAACAGTAATAGATGCCAAGAAAAATAGGGCAGAATTAGATGAGCAGAAGCGCCATAACCTGGTCATGGAGAAAAAAGGCAAAGGTGTTAAGAGAGCCATGAATAAGTTTAAAAAAAACAAGAGCCGCTTACAAACCAAGATATTGAAGCTTTAATCAAGCCACTGGGCATCAAAAATTTTAGGGGTGTGTACATGTCTGATTCTTTGCCGGAACAACCACTCAACAAAGAGTGTGGCATTGTTAATTTGGATAAGTACAAAAATCAGGGCACTCACTGGATCTGTTATCTTAAATATTTAAAAAATGAGGCATTTGTGTTTGATTCATTTGGAGGTGTTCCACCTGAAAATTTAATAAAATATCTAAAATCACCTAATCTTTATTACAATAATGCCCGTGTTCAAAACTTCAAAGATGTTAATTGCGGACATTTGTGTTTATCTGTTCTCAGATATATGTCTCAAATAAATAAACCATCAATTGAAGATTTTCAAAAAGCCTTGTGGTATCTGAAACATCATGGGGGTATTCCATCTCACCAGCCAAAATTCAATATTGAAACTCAAATTACATGATGACATAGTGTATCCCAAAACAATAGCTCTCAGAGCATTTTACGGCATGTACTTGATACCTAATATTACACACCACAACAACACAATTGCAGTAGGGGATCAAAAAATTGTCATCACTCCAGGGCAGTATAATCTGTCCACTCTAAATGCACAATTACCCAGAGGTGTAGTGTTAAGTCAAAATTCTGTCACTCACAGAGTAGAGATTGTATCTGCTACAGAAACAGTGGATCTGGGTACTATAGGAGAACTGTTAGGCTTTGAGAACAACACAAAACTTGAACCAGCAATCAAACACACTGCTATGAATATACCTAAATTCTTAGCCATAGAGACTCTGAATATTCACTGTAATGTGGCGGAGGGTATGATCACCAAATCAAATGGCATAGGCACTCACAAACAAACAGGCATCATTGCAACATTCAAACCTAATTCCGAATTCATGGAGCCCATCATCTACAATCCATCCCCAACATTATATTTTCCTGTGTGCCATAATAGAATAGATTATATTGAATTGATGGTCACTAATGAAAAAGAAGAATTAGTTGATTTTGCTGGAGCCACAACAACTGCTATCATAGAGATTAACATTTAAATAAAAATACATACAATGGAAAATATTGAGAGTTATGAGCTACAATCATTCCCCCCAAACAGGAGGACATTTGCAAATTTAAATCAACCCAACACAGAGATTGAGGTTGATCTTGATGTAGGGGATGGCTTTATACACCCCCACAGAGCAGATCTATACATCAAATTTGATGTTGTAAAGCTCGATGGAACAGATTATCCGGCAAATTCAAATATAAGATTGGTAGACAATTTTGTGCCGCATCTGTTCTCTGAAATTGAGATCAGAAAGCATGGTGTTGTTATAAACAGAGTGGATTATCCCGGCATTACCTCCACAGCTTTGGCCACATTAAAATTATCCAAAACAGAGGCTTCATACTACAGAATAGGTGGATTTGAGGCTGGTGAGAAAATATTATCTAAAAACCACACAGTGCTGTTCCCGATGCGCCTGTTGCCAGGATTCTTCTCAGATTACAAAGATATCATGTGGAAGGGTGGTTTAAGAATTACATTTAGAAGAGCTGCCAATGATAATAATGCTTTGATGAGGTACAGCACAATAAACTCTACAGGGGAAGCTTTGCCTAATACCTTACCAGATGCAGGCAAATGCATTATTCAGACTATGGAGCTAAGAATCCCTGTTGTTGAGTATGAGGCCAGTTATGCTCTTAAATACAAAGCAGATATCCTAAAAAATCCACAGGTTCCTCTGCAATTTTATACATATCAATCTGTACAGAAGCCCGCATCTGGTACCTATTATGAGTTTGATGCTACAAATTCATTCTCCAGTATTCAATACGACATGCCTGATTTTGTGGTGGTATTGTTTCAGACTGGAAGACACAATAATCAGGAAAAAAATTCAAGTAAATTTGATAGCTGCAACATCAAGAACATATATCTTAAAAATGGCAGAAATGAGGTCTTTCCTAGAGAAAATTACAATTTAGACATTTCCAAGGATGATTTCCTCAAATTATATGAGGCTTTTTCGGCTTTCAAACGTGTCACTACTGGCAATACTGACATGTATTACACACCAGATGAATTCAAAACACAGAGACCCATGTTTGTAATCAACACTTCAAAAAGGAAACAGGTTGTGGTGAATGACAGGACAAACATTAAAATTATCTGTGAATTCCATGAGGCTTTACCTGATGACACCATTTGTAGTGTTATTCTCATAGGGGAAAAATCATATGTTTATGATGTAAGAAATGAGAGAGTCACGGAGCAATTCTAGAAGAATTACATTGTTTTAATATTAGATAAACAATTTGAACCTGGTATCCAATTGAACTTAAACCAGAAGTGGACCGGAAGTGGACCGGAAGTGGACCGGAAGTAGACCGGAAGTGGACCGGAAGTGGACCGGAAGTAGACCGGAAGTGGACCGGAAGTGGACCGGAAGTAGACCGGAAGTGGACCGGAAGTGGACCGGAAGTAAATATGTGTGGGTGGGTGTGGGTGGGTGTGGGTGGGTGTGGGTGGGTATAGGTGTGTATGGGTGGGTGTGGCTAAGTTTTAAGTGTGGCCAAGAGGGGCATATTTTTAACAAATTTATGGACAACAATCTCACAGAAGTGCCTTTTGTAAGTATAAACAAATCAATCTGAGGGGCACTTCTTTTCTGAAAAATTCTCTTCCTTTCTGAAAAATTCACTTCCTTTCTGAAAAATTCCCGAGGGCATTTTTTACAAAAATCTTGGATTAGACGGGGTGCCACACTAGAGCAAAAAACTCATATGGGCATGTTGAGCAAGTTTTAAGTGTAGCAAAGCTGCTTGAGGGGGGTTCATACTTTCCGGTCCTGTCCCTATTGTAAATACCACTACTGTGGATGGTGGCATATTTGTAGTGGCTTCTTAGACAGGGAACTCTTCGTTTTACAACGGCGGTGAAACCTTACAGCGATGCCAATGTGGTAACCAGCATGGGATTTTCCCAGGTTAAGGGAAATTTTGAAATTAAACTACTATTACAGGAACGGGAAAAGAGTGGCTGGCATGTGGTATGGAATTTGTCCTCTAGGCCAAAACAACACTGTCCCATCGAACACATGCAGAACTCACAGGCCGCTGACCTTCAACCAATCCACTTTTAGATGTTTTCTTTCAACCCCTCTGCTGCTTTTTTATGACAGGCTGGGGTAGACTGACTGGCTGGAGATGACAAAGGGCATTTTGCGAGTGGAAATCGCGTTGAAGAAAGTTTAAGAAAATTAGGTTTCTTAATGTGTGGATTTTCTTAAATGTATTGAGTGAGTGAATTACGTATATATGTCTTGAATGATCTGTGCTGTGTAGTGAACGAAAATGAATGACATAATTAATGAACTATTGCTGAAACAATTTACTCTGCTTTTGCATGAGGATAAACTTCAAATCATGGAGATATGCAGGCCTCTGGCATCGCAAAGAAGAGAAGAATGGATTTGATTTGTTATTTTGCGTTGCTCTTCTGCCACTTTAGCTAATTGCGATGATGAGAATGAGTGACGATACGATGAAATTCATGAAGGGTCATTCACAAAGAATACCCATGTCCATGCCTGGTTTTGACCCTGGGACCCCTGGCATCATAGTGCGCTGTGCTAATAGCCATTTTACCACAGAGGTTGCCAAGAGAAAAATGGAGTTCCTGTCCAAATTAAATATTCAAGGTAAGAAGTTTATTATACACATATATTTTAGTCTCGCACGTAGGCCTACATAAATATTTCACAATAAGGGACTCTATATTTTATAAATAACCATGAAATATTTTAAACGTTTTCCTTATTGTTTCTATATTAATGAAACAGTGATATTTTTATAATTATTAGTAAATTGTAATGTATGTATTTTTAATCGCAATGTCGAATCACCTTAAAATCAAAGAAATTGAACGAAAAAGATCCTCCCATTTGAACATTATGATAAAAAGAGATAGCCCAGGTTTTAAATCCAGCATACGCCACTGGTTGAAATGTATTCATCTCAAAGGCTGAATGAGACACCTCAGACAATGAAAACAGTGGGCTTTTGAAATTATATTATTTACAGCATCTAACTATAATCCATGAATTCTGGAAATGAGACTTATTGTTACATTGATTACTCTGGCAATGACTCTTTTAGTTTCTGAATGATCACTTTGCATTATCTTACATTCAACTATAAAAACTTCCCAAATTCTTTGATGTGTATAGTCAGAAAAAATTTTCATTCTACATTGTAAAGGAACTTTTTCCCTTTAGCCCTGTCACAGACATCAGATTGGAAATTAACTGCACATGGTTAATACTAGACTAGTGTACAACTAGTACAATTGGAGCTGAACTGATATTGCAAGTGCTGTATTGGTTTACATTAATAATCAACATTATTGGCCAATATTTTTCCCTGTCCATGATTCCTGTGAGGTATGCACAAACTTCACAAAAAATTCATGCCAAAAATATGATGTAAATGTGGATTTTCATTTGTAATATTTTACCACATATTCACATGGCCTTGTTTCGGTGAGTAGGAATATTCTAACATTTATCATGTGAACAAACTTATAAAGTCGTGCAGTACTACCTTAAAAAAAAAAACACATCAAACTTTCTTGCATATTTACCAGGACTAGGTCGATACCACTTTGAATTAGTACAAAACTCTTGTATTCCACTGATACAAATTAAGCTGTTCAAAATAGTAATTAATATTGATAATGAAGTACATTTAAATGCATTTGTACAGTAATGGACATTTCTGGGTTGTAATGATTCTTTTGAAAGTGGGATTGTTACAAACCATAAGTGTTCATGACTCTACACCAATTTACTACTTTTACAGTTTGGGGAGCACTTAAAACTTCTACTGTTCTCCACCATTACATGTGTAGGGCATAAATTATATCAGAATATTTAACAACAAAATTCATTTTTCACACAATGATGGTGCAATATAAACAAAACCTTCAAATTTTGCATAATTTCTACAATACTGGGCTCTACAAAAATGCACAGACTCTAGGAAAGTAATTGGCTGATACTTAAAGATCAGAATCTGCAACAATTCAGCCCTAGTAATTATACAACTTGTGAATGCATGGTTTCTTATGGAAAGACTTACTCCTCCCTCATCTAGAGTGCCATCACTACCAGTGGCGTACGCAAGGGGGGTGTTACGGGGTTTAAACCACGCCCCTTGAGCTTGTGAAAAAAAATTAAATGGCCAATTTTTCACAGTCAAACATCTGGGACAATAATATTACTATTACTACTTCTACTACTACTACTACTACTACTAATAATAATAATAATAATTTGAATTATTATTTCCATGCAGCATGGAGAAAAGCAGAGCATTCCAAACACATGCGTCTTTCAGAGTGATGCCTTGAAAATAAACACGAGTTTATGAGGATAGGTTAGGATAACTATGATTTAAAAGAGAAAAAAGTTGTTTTGTATCTTAGTTGCAACAATGTTCAACACACTGGCGTACGCAGGATGTGAATTATCGGGGACATTTCTGCGGGAAATAGTGTTGCCCACGGGACGAGACGGGACAGGCTTTTATAAATTCGAGACGAGACGAGATTGACCGTGTGTCATAAGACAAACGAATATTTTCGAGACGAGACAGCATTTCCACGAGACGAGACAAGCCAAAGTCTCGTCTCGTGGGCAACACTAGCGGGAAAAAAGCCGGGAAAATTCCAACCAATTTCGGGAATCGAATCCGGATCTCCTGCGTGATTGTCACTTGTCAGACACTCTACCGATCACCGCAGCTCCTTGGATGAGTTCCATACTTTGATTATTTCAATTCATTTTAATATATTTTCTTGTATTTATGGATCTTCTTCACCCTTGAAATGTCTCACCTCGTTGACCAGACAATTATTTCGTAACAAAGGAAAAAAAAATGCTCCCAGGATTTGATAAAAATTTAATGACTAGAAAGTAATTTCGTTCTATTGTTTTCATAAATACTATATTTATGTAGATCTCTACCACTTAATAGTAGTAGTGGTGGTATTAGTATTTTAGTATTAATTCAGCTAATTAATTAATTATAAGTATTATTAATTAATTGTGATTATTATTATTTAATTAAAGTATAATAAAACAATGGTAATTTGAATTTGGAAAAAAGTTTTGGAAATGACACCCCCCTTGATGAAATCCTGCGTACGCTACTGATCACTACCATTCTCTGCTTCTCTGTCTCCTTCATATCCTTCACCAGATTTTCCTTTCTGCTTGTGTGAATCTGCATGGGTACTTTCATCATTTTCACTCAACGTCACTATCATACTGAAATTTAGAAATTAAATAAATTATAGCACTTCATTACTTGTTATTATGTAATCAGTTATCCACATTAAATCAACAATTCAGTCAGTTGATTAGCTGTGTTCAGAAACCTCAATTCGTGTAAAAAAATAATACAAAAACAATACTAAATGTTCTTGAACAGTATCAGAAATATTACATTACATATTACATATTACATATTACATGAGCATTTGTCTCATATCGAATAATAAAATTCAATTTGATTTTCAAAATCTTGAAAAGTTCTGTGTTTCATGGGAAAAGGTGGATGGAAAGAAAATTCAATTGATGGAAGTTTTCAAGGGGTTTCAATCTTAGTGGAAAAGAAGTCCTCATTTTAAAAGTACAGTTTTCTTCTAAGCCACTATATTTGTGATTTCGTGCATTAAGAGAACACATCACTGACGTTCATTACTCATTGCCATTACATCCCCTGATACCTTGATATTTAACATGTATATGCATTGTATAGAACATCACATTCTACAACAAAAATCACAAAGGTGAATGAATAGAAAAATACTTTACCCATAAACTTAGGCATCACTACACACTTTGTAAACAGTACATCCTTTGGTCAGATCTCTCACGTAACCAAATTATTCGCATTCTCACTTCGGTGTGAGCCAAAAATGTTTCTCAAAGTTTGTTTTAAGTGCACTTTATGCTCAAGGGGCTAACCTGAACTGGAACTAGAGTTTAATCCTTAGATGCCAGGCTACATTCCTCAGTATTACCTGTAACATCAAGGATGGCTTCAGTACAAAATTTGAAATTATGTAGTGCTTGCCACAATCCCCTTCCGTTCCCAATTAGGCCCCCACCCTCAATCCCCAACAGTTTGCTTCATAAAGTGAACCAAGTACATCTTTGGTCATCCAGTTGCAAAGTTTTAGTTTAAGCAAGAGAAATAAAGAACACCTGTGAAGAACTTAAATTAATTTTAAAACTGCACATTTACAAGTCTTATGCTGAACCACCTTATAATATTTCATTTGGTTATGCCAGCTATAAAATTATAATCAAGACAACTTTTGAAGTTCATGATAACTAACTCTCAAGCTTTCTTATTCTCAGACCCCGAAGATTTATAGCTACAGCAACACAAGCTTTCCATATGTCCCTATCCTGGGAAAGAATTACTTGAACAATAATGAAGTTCATCATTGGAACAATGATTGAGTCCATGGTGGATAAAAATCAAGATATTTATTAAAAATCATTTATCATGATTTTCTTGATTTAAATAGATGGTTGTGATTTAAATTTAAAAAAACATGCCTATTGTTGTCTAAATATATCTTACCTTTTTTCAGGGTCTGGGTGTCGAGGTTGAGATGTCACATTCAGTGGATCTGGATAAACGGAAGGGAGCCTTACACAACGTGGAAAGATTCCTCTGTTCATCTGAAAGAACAGACGTTACAAAATTAAGGTAAGACACAAAAGGAGTGGTATGCACACTACTAATTAAATTCATCTACTTCCAAGTTTTTGAATTTTGACTCCTGAACATTAACATTCAAGACAAAAGGTCTTTTACTTTTTTAAAAAAACAGGATGTACAGATTTTACGTTCATACAGTACTACCCTTAAAAAAAAAGAACAGGAAAATTTCTTGCATATTTACCAGGGCTAGGTCGATACCACTTTCAACTAGTACCAAAAATCTTGGATCCCACTGATACAAATGAAGCTGTTCAAAATAGTAATTAATATTGATAATGAAGTACATTTAAATGCATTTGTACAGTAATGGACATTTCTGGGTTGTAATGATTCTATTGAAAGTGGGGTTGTTACAAACCGTAAGTGTTCATGACTGTACATCAATTTACTACTTTTGCAGTTTGGGGAGCACCTAAAGCCTCTCCCGTTCTCTACCATTACAAGTACACTATGCATGTGTAGGGCACAAATTATATCTGAATATTTAACAACAAAATTCATTTTTCACACCACGATGGTGAAAAATAAACAAAAGCTTCAAATTTTGCATAATTTCTACAATACTGGGCTCTACAAAAATGCACAGACTCTAGGAAAAATATTGGCTGATACTTAAAGATCAGAATCTGCAACAATTCAGCCCTAGTAATTATACAACTTGTGAATGCATGGTTTCTTATGGAAAGACTTACTCCTCCCTCATCTAGAGTGCCATCACTACCATTCTCTGCTTCTCTGTCTCCTTCATATTCTTCACCAGATTTTCCTTTCTGCTTGTGTGAATCTGCATGGGTACTTTCATCATTGTCACTCAACGTCACTATCATACTGAAATTTAGAAATTAAATAAATTATAGCACTTCATTACTTGTTATTATGTAATCAGTTATCCACATTAAATCAACAATTCAGTCAGTTGATTAGCTGTGTTCAGAAACCTCAATTCGTGTAAAAAAATAATACAAAAACAATACTAAATGTTCTTGAACAGTATCAGAAATATTACATTACATATTACATATTACATATTACATGAGCATTTGTCTCATATCGAATAATAAAATTCAATTTGATTTTCAAAATCTTGAAAAGTTCTGTGTTTCATGGGAAAAGGTGGATGGAAAGAAAATTCAATTGATGGAAGTTTTCAAGGGGTTTCAATCTTAGTGGAAAAGAAGTCCTCATTTTAAAAGTACAGTTTTCTTCTAAGCCACTATATTTGTGATTTCGTGCATTAAGAGAACACATCACTGACGTTCATTACTCATTGCCATTACATCCCCTGATACCTTGATATTTAACATGTATATGCATTGTATAGAACATCACATTCTACAACAAAAATCACAAAGGTGAATGAATAGAAAAATACTTTACCCATAAACTTAGGCATCACTACACACTTTGTAAACAGTACATCCTTTGGTCAGATCTCTCACGTAACCAAATTATTCGCATTCTCACTTCGGTGTGAGCCAAAAATGTTTCTCAAAGTTTGTTTTAAGTGCACTTTATGCTCAAGGGGCTAACCTGAACTGGAACTAGAGTTTAATCCTTAGATGCCAGGCTACATTCCTCAGTATTACCTGTAACATCAAGGATGGCTTCAGTACAAAATTTGAAATTATGTAGTGCTTGCCACAATCCCCTTCCGTTCCCAATTAGGCCCCCACCCTCAATCCCCAACAGCTTGCTTCATAAAGTGAACCAAGTGCATCTTTGGTCATCCAGTTGCAAAGTTTTAGTTTAAGCAAGAGAAATAAAGAACACCTGTGAAGAACTTAAATTAATTTTAAAACTGCACATTTACAAGTCTTATGCTGAACCACCTTATAATATTTCATTTGGTTATGCCAGCTATAAAATTATAATCAAGACAACTTTTGAAGTTCATGATAACTAACTCTCAAGCTTTCTTATTCTCAGACCCCGAAGATTTATAGCTACAGCAACACAAGCTTTCCATATGTCCCTATCCTGGGAAAGAATTACTTGAACAATAATGAAGTTCATCATTGGAACAATGATTGAGTCCATGGTGGATAAAAATCAAGATATTTATTAAAAATCATTTATCATGATTTTCTTGATTTAAATAGATGGTTGTGATTTAAATTTAAAAAAAACATGCCTATTGTTGTCTAAATATATCTTACCTTTTTTCAGGGTCTGGGTGTCGAGGTTGAGATGTCACATTCAGTGGATCTGGATAAACGGAAGGCAGCCTTACACCACCTGGAAAGCTTCCTCTGTTCATCTGAAAGAACAGACGTTACAAAATTAAGGTAAGACACAAAGGAGTGGTATGCACACTACTAATTAAATTCATCTACTTCCAAATTTTTGAATTCTGACTCCTGAACATTAACATAAACGCCAAAAAGTATTTTTTAGTTTAAAAAAAAACAGGATGTACAGATTTTAAGTTTTATACAGTGAAATCACAGATATATGTTTCAAGATAGTACGTATTTCTCGTTAGTACATTCTTTTCTGGCAGTCCTTGCCAACTGCGCACTCCAGTTCTACATTCAATAAGTTCAGCCCGAACAAGGAAAAACTTCAGTTAAACATTTTTAAGCGTGCTTGCTAGAAAGAATGCTGCTCTTGGAGTTCAAGATTTCCATGATGAGAACATGTGCCACCCATTCCCATATAGGTTTTCTTACCAGATGCAACCATGGGTCAGGCTCTCGGCTTGGAACTTTATTGCATTGGAGGGTAGGGATGGGCAATGTACCCTTGAACCAGATTGGCCTGTGCTAAAAATCCTGCTTTTGTTCTTTGCATTGCATTGGCCAAGATGTATCTGCCTAAAGCAGATCAGAAACTGATATATTTCAAGCAGATCAGAAACTGATATATTTCAAGCTGTCAGACAAGTCACTGGCACCACACTTCCCAGCCTGTCATAAACATTACAAACAAGCTGAAGAAAGGTAGGAGTCAACAGTAGCTTGCAGTTGGGGAAAAGTTGTGCTGTGTCTTATTACCATGATATTTAAAGATAATATGGTTATTGAAGCCAGAGTAGTTTATTGAACACTGTAACTTATTTTTAGCATGTGAATGGTTCTGAAGAAAAGCAGCTATCATACTAAACATTGTGTGCATTTTCTTTCTGCAAGCACCATTTGAAAAAAACACTTTGTTTCCCTTTTGTTACGATGTGATAAGTTGAAGACAAAAGGTTATAGCTGCTAAACCACTACATCTATTTGGAAAAATTTAAATTCTTAATGTGAGAATGAACAAAGAACAATATTTTAAGTAACATCCAACAACTAAGGGTCGGGGGGAGGGGGTGTAAGCAGGGGCAAAGGCCAAAAGATCGAAATTTTCTGTAATTACGCAAACTTTCTGAATGCTGTGATATCTGTTTATTTTTTCCCCCATGTTGCGGGTCGAGAATTACATACTCTCATAGAGTGGTCCTTTATCATGCTTCCTTCCAAATTTGGTCTATTCAGGATCCATAAAGCCAATGCTAGAAGCAAAATTCCAGACATTGTATCCAAGCTGGCAACACTGCTATTTTATATAAATGTTATTTTTTCAGGGTGGCTACAAACAAGCAGAAATGAAATTCCCTGACTTTTCCAGGTTTTCCGGGACAAAATTTACATTTTTCCCTGACAATTACAAACTAAACTAAATCGATGGTTTTGCAAATAGAAATAATAAACTCACACAGATCCACGTATGGTTTTGTTAAGTACCAATATTATCTTCTATGAAATTGACATAATTTCTCTATTCTCTATGATTTGAATTCAAACTGCAAAATAGTGAATTTGGAAAATTATTACAATTCACAAGCTAGGGAAGGATTACGGAATTTTGACATACGCAGTAAGTTTAAAATAAAATACTTTTATATAATACTCAGTATTATATGTTGATATTTCCACTGAGGTTTGGAACCCTCTGCTTGCAAGAACCATGAGTGCGAACTCATTTTTTAATGCATAAAGCTACTTTTCTCTTCTCTCTTAACTCTTGCATATAAGTGAAACAATTGAATCGAACAAAATAAAGTGTCATATTTCCTTATATTATCAATGGGATTTCTGCTTCAGTACAGTATATCCAAATGAAGTACCATGAAACAGACAACATGCAATTATACCATTAATGCTGATGAAAAGGGTATGTAGGTATTAGAAATTTAACACAAGGAATTTATAGAATTGCATTGTATAGGTACCTGATTTAGCTAACCACACATTAAAACAGGAACACTAATAATAAAAGCTTCTGAAAGTTCATATATGAGGGGCATCCTGAAAAAAGCTCCAATGGTGCCTATACGCAGCACTAGTGGTCGGAGAGCGACACACACAAATGCAAGCAGGAAGAAGTGGCAAGTAGCTGTAATCTGGTACAGTTGCAATGCAGCCGTTTTAGGACAGTTCTAGGTTAAAGATTGCAGCTCTCATACAGTCTCCCACTGACTGCGATGTAGCCTACATTGCATGCTCAGAATTTAGCACAGCGCCACTTGCAATCGTGTGAGGTATGCAGACCGGACATTGTGAGTGATAGTAAGGTCAGATGATGGTGCAGACAATTTACAGAAGGCCAATCGAATGTGCACAACCCCATACAGCTGAGTACACGCGGGTCCTTTGCATCACTTCAGGTGAGAGATCTTGGACCACTCCTGTACAGCCCTGTCCTTGCATGTAGCGATGTTCATCTCTTTGTTCAACTGAAGAAGAGGTTCTGGCAGGACAAGGATTCTTGTTTTATTTATGCCTATTTGGTAGGGACCTTGATATTTTGTTATTTCTTAAAAAAATTGTGTATTTGCTTATTTTTTTTATTTTTTACTATACAGTGTTATTTTTCCCAAAATTCAGATTTTCATTTTAGCGCATTTTCTTGCAAATATCTGAAATTATACCTTCATGGTGTTTTTAAACTACGGTTTCAAATTGTAAGTCACATGGCTTACGCCTCTTCGTGAGAGTTTGATATCTTGAAAGTTATTTAGGGAAAGTTATTTTCCATAACCCCTTTTTTAATTTTAAGGTAAGGATTTTAGATAATGGAATTTTCCCTGTATATACTGAAGGGTGCATAATGACCATAAGTGGCGACGCACCCAAAAAATTAAAATCAATCACTCTCATGTGACAGATACCAATATATTATGGCACCAAAAATTGGCATTATCTTTTTTTGACTTGTTAGTGTTACGTTTCTCAAAATTCGCGTTTTTGATTTTGAACATTTATCTGCCAAAGATACCGAAACGTAATACTCCATTGTGCTTTTAAACTATTATTTTAAATTGTAGGTCACATGGTCTATGTATTTTCGTGACAGTTTGATATGTTGGAACAGATATCGGAAGGATGTAAAAGTAAAGTGCTCCCCTGCACTTTTCCATGAAGGTGTATAGTAGGGGTGTGGAGTTAGGGCCCCACACTTTCTTGATTACGGCTGAAGATAGGGGTGATGTGATCAGCACCATGCTCCTGGCTACCTTGATCCCTCAAAGTTTCCTCAAGGTACCAGCTTCATATGATGCTCGGTGGGCGCCGGAGCAGTTTGAATAGGTGCAAAACATCCCGGTTCTCCACCGCAGGGGATCGACCCTGGGTCTCTCGCATACTAGTTAGATGCCCTAACGACTGAGCTCCATTATTACTCACTCGATAAATGCTGATGGTGCGCACTTAGCATGGTAATTCAAAACATATCTCGTGCGTCAAATACGAAGATGTGGTTCCCGTGTGATGGTAGATACGCACTCGATCTCCTGTTAGAACCCTGCCACATTGCTCTGTGATGCAAATGGTTTTGATAGAAGTTGAAAAAATCGTGGGAAATACATGATTTCATGTGGCTGTCGGAATTATTCCATGCACGTATAACTCTATAGTTTACTCTTGAGTAAAATGTTGGAAAACTTGCATGTTCTATGTACACAAATATGGCCTAGAAAAGACAAGAAAGGTGGATTTCATGGAATTTTTCGTTGTTTTAGGACATTTCTTTTAAAAAAATCGCTAAAAACGGCAACAATTCACATTTTATGCCAAAATCGCATTATTTCGATATTTCGAATGGGCGAAAAATGTGTCCAGACATCACTGTACATTCATAAACATAACTTCGCAGCAATTACAATTTTTCACGGTTTTGGCGTTTGTGAAAAATCAATATCCTTCCTAATTGGAAATTACTTTCTGGCCACCCCTCGTATAAATCAGTAGATGGAAAGTGAAAATTTAGAAGGGCTGGCAGAGAAAAGTCAATTCTTGAAGAAAGTGATTTGCTTTTATGATTGAATGATTCGAGTAAATCTGATATTAAAATATTTACGTATTCATTATTAGTATTTTATTTCATAATATTGGACATTAACCTTACTCAGCGAGAGATTAATGACAACCTCTCATGAGTTTAAACAGACAGGACAGAGAGTGGCATTAATTTCATTGCAATACTAGTGTTGCAGTAAATTTGAGGTTGCACTTGCCAATTTTTATAACTTTCACCAATGCAAATTTATGTTTCACTTTTTCGTGATACAGTATGTAACATTGTTATTCGTACACATAAACAAAGCATATAATTTGTGTGAAAACAGAAAAACACGCTGTTCATGCAACATTGTTATTCATACAGGCCAGAGTTTCAATCTTCCTCGCATACAGCGCCACTGCTATTCGGGCGATTTCCTGCAGTTTGCAACTTCGTAACAAGTTTGAACATGCAGGCACGCTCCCCGCCAAGCGGAATGCTGGTGTAGGTATTGTTGTAGGTCTATCGTCTATTTATCAGCGTGTTCGAAATGGGCAAGGTGAATGAACTTAGTTCAGATCTGAAGGATGTTATTATAAATTTGGCCCTTAGAGGTTATTTGTTAAGAATAATTGGACAAACAATCAATAAATCACACTCCACAGTTCAATACATAGTAAACAAATTTAGAGAGGAAGGTTCAACACAGAATGTGCCGAGAAAACCAAAAGAGAGACGGTTGAATAAACGTGATGAACGCTTTATTTTAAAAAAACAGTGCGAGAAAACCCCTGACTAAGTGTTTCTCAGTTACGACCGTTAGTGGAAAATGTTGCTGGCAAGATGATGTCAGATCAAACTGTCCGACGTGCCTTGTGGAAGCATGGATATCATGGCAGAATACCACGAAAGAGGCCGTATGTAAATAAGGTGAATCACAGGAATAGACTTTCATTCGCGAAAGAGCACATCCACAAGGACCAGGAATTTTGGTCAACCAAATATATTTATTCTTTTGAAGGGCTTGTCAAAGCAACAATACTTCCACCGAGAGATCTGTACCATCCTGTGTTGCCATATCGAACCAATTCAAAATTAACTTTCCCTCTATGTAGAACTTGTGCCGATGAAATAAACCAGGCGGAATGTAACCATACTGCTAGGGAAAGAGCTATAACTGGAACCTGGGTTGTGGATGAAGTTCAGAAGGCAGTTCAAAAGAAATACAAAATTTTAGAATTACATGAGGTATGGGAATATAATGTTGAACAATATGATCCTGCAAAAAAATCAGGTGGTGTTTTTGCAGAGTACATCAATACATTTCTCAAAACAAAAGTTGAAGCAAGCGGCTGGCCATTGTGGTGTATTGATGCAGAATCCAAAAAAAAATACATAGCTGACTATTTTGAAAAGGAGGGTGTGTTGTTGGATGAAAACAGAATATGTGCTAATCCTGGATTACGAAGCTTAGCAAAACTTATGCTGAATTCATTTTGGGGTAAATTTGGAGAGAGAGAAAACCCTGGTCAAGTTAGTATTATCAATAATCCTAAGGATTTTTTCGATAAACTAGAAAATCCCAATGTTGAAGTACATCAAGTTATACCTATAAATGAAGATATGTTGATAGTTCACTGACAATATCTCGAAGAATCTGCACTTCCATTATCGACTGTAAATGTAGTTATTGCAGCATACACTACAACACAATCACGATTAGAGCTTTATGAATATTTGGATACATTAGGCGAAAATGTATTGTACTATGATACCGATAGTGTTATTTATATTCAAAGGCCAGGTGATGTTGATCTGCCTGTTGGAGACTACCTAGGGGAGTTAACAAATGAACTAGAACTCTATGGGAAAAATGCTTATATCAGAGCATTTTCATCCAGTGGGCCGAAAAGTTATGCATTTGAGGTAGTAAATCCAGACAATACTAATGTTACTACTGTTTGCAAGGTGAAAGGCATATGTCTAAACCATAAAAACAGCAGCACAATCAATTTCGAATCACTCACCAATGCTATTCTCAACAACACCTCCTCTTTAACTTTACTCAACTCGAACAAAATCGTACGCACAAAAACACATTCCGTTGTTAGTAAGCCGGAAATAAGGGTTTTTCAGGTGGTATATACCAAAAGAAAAAGATGTGCATCAAATTTCGAGACTTTACCATATGGATTCAAACAACAGAAAACAGAATAAGTTAATTTTGTAATGCAGTGGAATATATTTTTATTAGATTAAGTTAATGCTATCCTTAGTAATAGTATATCTGTGATTTGGTCAACATACAAACTGGATACCAAAACAAATCTCATATTATATGCAAATGTTAAAGCTTTTCATTACCAAATATGTTACTTAGTAAAAAATAAAAGTGAAAACCATTCATTTGAAACCATTTGCTGTCATTGAAATATAATTATGCAGCCGCTATAATTTTTTGCTTATTATCAGTGCAAATCTGATATTATGCTGTGCACTTTAATGATGGAGTGAGTGACTAGTTGACAAGTTGGTTCTTCGGTGCAACGTTGTATGGTACAAACGGCTTTGTGCCCCTCTCCAACTTAAAAAAAAAGAGGCCCCCACAGATGGTAGCCACGTTGATGTCGTTGTGGGGCTTTCTACAAAAAGCTACCTGTACCAAGCCCAAAAACTTATTTTGAGATGGCGAATAAAAACTTTCCATGCCTGTTGACCTTTAGTTTCCTCAACACACACATACCCAGTTGTAATCGAACCCTCGACCCCCCTTTGGTTTCAAAACACATCGGTTTGTGCATAATGGCTAATCGAGACTGGTAACGCATTTTTTTAAAAAAATCGATACTATTATTTATTTTTGGTTTTAAAACATAGCATACATTAGTGGTAAAGTCTTTGCATTGTAATCAAAAGGTTCCAGGTTCGATATTCGTTGAAACAGCTTTATGCATTACGGTTAATCGGGACTGCGTTAAAAAAACGCCAACAATAACTGTATGCGGTACGGTTTCAGTCGCAATCGGGTTAGCAAAATCTCCCTGACAGCTGGCTGTGAAATATCAAGTTCCCGACTGGCACGGTATGTTGACTTGCACAAAACTCACCCTAACTCACTCCACTGTTTCATCAGAATTGCTTGGATGGCCGGTGCTTTTACCTTTACACAGGCAACCAGTTTCCTTAAACTGTCGATGCCATCGCAGAATGTTTTGGTGACCTGGCGGTGCAGTTGCAAATGGTCTCTGGAATACACGTTGTATGGTAACAAAGGAAAAACACGTCTCATGTTCCAAAACACAGAATGCTTTTGGCTGCATAGATGCCATTTTGGAAACTAGGTTTGTGCTGCCATCTGTCAGCAGGTGGCAATGTTACAAATATGAAATATTTAACTTTCAGATGTGTTCTTTCATTTCATGATTACCACTCACGTGTTATATTAATTTTTTTGGAAATATTTCACTTTAAAACCCAATGAATCATTTATAATTACCCTGTACTATCATGATAATGACACTATTTACGTTTAATAAGTATTTTGTATGTATTTCTACACAAAATGTATGCATTACGTATATGAAATTTTGTGTTTCCACAATACACAATTGAATAGTTATTATTCCAATTGTGCAACATGGAGATACGAAACTTCACTTACATAATAACTTAAACAGTGTTTACTGCATCCATCATAAAATGTATGCAGTTTTTTTATGTAAAAACATGATTGTGTTGTGAAGCATCATAAATTTAGTGTGTTTAACAATATGTGAAATAATAGTAATAATAATAATTATTTTTATAGATTTTGTTAACCTTTAAAGTCCCATGGTGCTTATGCAGTTTTTACCTCTGTCCCAGGCAATTTATACTAGTTTTGTAAGGTTTAGCAAAAATCGTTATGGCTTCCTTCCTATGGCAGATAATTTAGTGAAACAAGAAACATTTTACTAAAAATAAAATGTACTTTGACACAGAAAAGACTAAGTGTTGATATCTGTATGTATCTGTTATTATTTGTGGCTTCAAATGTGAAAATTGAAAACAACAAAAAGAAAATACAAAATTTTGCCCCTCCTTCTCCCTATTGAGAAATGGGACAGGAACAAATTCTATGTCCTATTTGCAACCACATGTCTACATTATAATTCAATATTTGTTTTGTTCCTAATACCTTTTGCCATCTGAAGGAAAAAAAAAACTAAGTGCACGAGTTATTTTCGACAAGGGTTGCCAACATTTACAATCAAGTGCAGGAGTTATTTTCGACAAGGGTTGGCAACATGCACAATGAAATGCACAAGTTATTTTTAGCCCCGATCCTACCTCTTACTCCACCCCTTTCATTTTCCTTCCAAAGGAGGAGTGGTTGTCTTCTGAAGCAAGTGTTGTGCAAAGTCCATTTCACTCGCTGAAAAGTTATTGCCCCAAACACTTTTGACAACAATGCCCCCTTCCCCTTCGACCATGACCTGCTTCAGCATATTGAGAAGGAAAACAATAGACAAAACTATTTCCTCATACGTTACTTTCCTGCAAGACATGAGATTGTAAACAACCATTGTAAACAAGCATTTACAATGGTGCCAACTCACTTCTTTGAGCTTTGTCATTCGATGTCTCTTTCACTGCATCAACAAAGAGGAGGTGTAAGTTTAACAGCTGCTGCTGACATCATTAGGTGTTTAAGAGCACCAGGGTCACTGTCGATGCATATTGACTTGGTTTCAAGTTCCATGCACTTTGAGTCATGAGCATAGAAAATGAACAGGGTTGCAAGGTGACAAAAAAAGGTTTTGTTCCTTTGGTTACAGCACCTAGAATAACGTAGTGTGGAAAACGGCATGGTTCTGCACTCTCTGGTTGGTTCCACTCGAAAATGATCCGCTAAAGGCGCTGGAGTTGACACCGGTGCTTGGTGTTCGACTGCTTATAATGGAAGTAAATGGAGTTTTCGCTGCAATGTCTGATTCTTTTACATGAAGCATATCTATGAATGTGATAATTGCTATGATATTTGGTACAGGAGTCGCGAAGATATTAACGAACATTCTAGACAGTCGACTACATCCTGTTATCGTCATACTTTCGTTAATAATACGGAAGAAAAAATACGCGTGGAATGTTCTTGGCAACTAAATTTTTGTGTATGAATTAGGTTCATTATTATTATCATCATCATCATTTCTTTTAAAAATATACACACTGAAGCATTTGTATATTGGATATTTACTGACTCTTTTCTTCCGCTTTAAACTAATCGCGGCGATGATGATAATGATGATTGCATGAAACGACAAGGGGAACCCCACAAAACTTTCTTAGTGCCATCGACATGATTGTAAGGCAACTTTCAAACCAATGGGACAAGCGACACGGGATGTTCACACTGTCACACTAGTGACACACAGACTGTAAAATAGCATTCATTGCACATGAGGGTCCAAACAGCAAACAACACGTTCATATGGCGTATTCGAGTGCTACTTGTTACTTCGGTCGGAAAGCTCCTTAAAGGAAGGGTTCTGAGACCGAAGCGACGCGCTACAGGGGGAGTTCCCAACTAAGTGACAAGCGACATGGTGCTTTCAGTCTATTAGCAAGCATTGCTTGCGAACAACAGATAGGCAACACGATAAACCGCACATTACAACAACAGATCTAGACGACACGATAAGCCACATGTGTCGCTTTGTCGCTTCTGAGTCGCTCAAACTGGGCCATTTCCTCAATAGCTTGCAACATGTTGCCGTGGTTTGTTGTTCACGCATACGCGATGCAATGAGTGTCTTGCTTTAGTGAGATTGCGCACCAAAGCAACAAGCGGCACGCGCCACTTATCGCTTGAGGATTTCACCAACCGAACGCTAGCCTGTGCTTCCCGTCATGCCGCTACGATGTGAAATGTTGCTCTTGATTGGCTCCTTTCCAAGCAACATGTGTCACTTCGGTATGAAAGTTGCCTTGGACCGAATGACCCGTGTCGCTTTGGTGTGAAATCCTCCAATCGTTTGTCACGTGTCGCTTTGGTGTAAAATCTCTTTGAGGAAACGGTGCAGTCAGAGCTTTTGTCCCTACGGTTCGAAAGGCTGCATTGATTTCCGACTGCTCGCTTTCAAGCGACATTTGTGGTTTGTCGCCTCGGTATGAAATATCTCTCAGGATACTATTTATATTCTAATAACATAGAAAAGTAAACTCTAATGCACAGTCCAAGACCTGACGTCCGGAATCACATTGAGATGTTTCTTCTTGCGTTACGCATGCTATTTATTTATTAATTTTATTTTACTTTTCTTTCCAAATTAATGCCATTTCGTGACTGCAAATCACTCCACAAATATAACTGTTTCCATCAATTCACTTACCGCCTTTCTAGAGAAACAAATCTACACAATATATTCCAAAAACTAACTAACCCGCATTACTTTCATAACAAAATTAGCATCTGGGTCGATCGCACTGCCATCTACTTGTCATCGTCTCGGGGAACCAGTTTCCTGGGTCGTTTTCCACACTACGTTATTCAAGGCGCTGTACTTTGGTCAACATATGATAGATCGAGACCGTGGCCAAAAATGCCATCGGTCAGCATATGACCGATCGGGACTTAAAAGGTTAACAGTTCAGTATAATTTTGTGTGAAGAGACTCCAAATGGTATAATGGTTAGCATAGTACACTCAGATTGAGAAACTAAATATGCTGACCAAGGAAGAAATTTATTTTATTATGAAACATAAACTAAACGTTGAGGAACTAAGAGTTCTGATTTTGAATTCTACTATGTAAGGTGTAAATGTTTCCTTGTAGTTGTTCATTCATCTTAATTGTCTCAAAGCAACTTGAAAGAACTAAAAGTATAATATATTTTATTGTTTCAGGGGATGACTTTCCTTTTGAACAAACACAATTCGATAACGCCTTCCCTGTGCATCCATCTGCCATCGGATTGTATGGACAAGAGGTATCAAGAAGACGCCAGTACCAGGTATGAAAATTTATTGTAACATTCTCACTTTTAATTCCTGTGTCTGGTGCTCATACATACAAACGAGGGTCGTTCATGGAAAAAGTTTCCTTTTTTGGGGGGGGGGGAGAAAGTACGAGCCCGATAAATGGAATGAAACTAGCAATGTGTTATTTTGTCTTTCCTCTACATTTACACACAATTCAATGTTCGTACAGGCATGTGATTAGCGTGAGTCATGCAGTGAAAAATGTTCCTTGACCATAAGGAGTAGCGAGTCATGGCGGAGCAACTTTCTAATTTTTTTTTGGTGGTGTGGAGTATTGCTCACAGAGTTTTTGAAGAAATGGGAAACAGTCAATACTGCACGTTATTGCCAAACACTGAAGAAAGTGAAAAAAGCAATTTGCCGCAAACGTCCTGGACTCCTTTCTGCTGGTGTCATTCTTTTGGATGACAATGCTAGTTCCCATTTGGCAGCACTAACACAGGATAAACTTCGAGAAATGAAATGGGAAAGGTTACCACACACACCCCCCCCCTACAGCCCTGACTGATTTGAAGGTTCAGACAGCTGTGAAAAGTGTTCTTCGTCCCCGAATTTTTTGCAGATGGCTTTCAAAAACTTGTGCAACGATGGGACAAATGCTTGTGCTACCTTGGAAATTATGTTGAAAAGTGAGAAAGGACTATGCTACTTGGTGCAACTTTATTTTTGTCTGTAACTTAAGAAATAAATTTTTTGCAACATAGGGAAACTTTTTCCTTGAACGACCCTCATACATACATGTACATACTCCCCAGACTCAACCTAGCCACCCAATAAGCATTTCTCCATTCCCTCCCGAACCACAACCCACCCACCATCCACCCCAAAGTAAACACCGGTGGACGAATCTGCTCGGTTACCCATGTTCTATCACTTTTCTCTAGCATTCTCAGTATTCTGTGCCTTTACACTTTTGTTTACTTTGTGCTTTCTACCTAACGTTCCAATGAGGCTCAATCTTGAAATATAGGACTTTTCTTCAATTGTGGTAAGTGTTTACTGTCTCCTATGCCATTTTTGTTCATACATACATACATACATACATACATACATACATACATATATATATATATATATATATATATATATATATATATATATATATATATATATATACACACACACACACACACATTAATTTTCAAAGCTAAACATCCTTGTGAAACTGTAGATGCACAACAATCCTGTTTGTCTTCTCTGCATAGTCACTTACCCCCAGATAAAGACAATCATGCTGAAATAGAGCAAAAGTTCAAAATGCATGTGGTAGTTTTTTTTTAATTCTGCATTACATGCCAAGATTATATTTTATGAGTGTTAATGGTACATATTGAAATTACCACCAAATTGGATTCAGATTGTGGGTCAATGAAAATTCCACGAATTCTGCTTAGGTTTTTGTCACCAAGAATTTTGCTTGGATTCTGCATGCATTTTCTTCGTAAATGTGAAAAAAAGCTCACCTTTTATTCAAAATGCACTTTTGTAGTATCTTTGCAAGACTTTTTTTTAGGGCTAGGAACTACAAATGACAGGTTCAGAAATCAGTTTTAAAAATTTCCAGTGAGGAGGGGGATTCCCCACCTACTGCAATGTCTCCATGTTGATCCATATAGGCATTTGCAGCTAAAAATTGCCACTTCAAGGACTGGAAAGGAAGAACTGATTCGACAGAAAGTTAAATTACAGAAGTAAAATTAACTTCACAAAATAATAACCCAAAATAATGGTGACATTTAATTCTTATACTGTGTGACAGAAGATGGAGTTGAGGTGCTGGATCTTATAGCAAGGGGCTCCATCTCTTACTGAGTTTTAGGGCCACTTTGAAGTGTTAACTACCTTGTCACACTATAGCTAGGAATCGAGAATAAAGTGTAACACTTGACAGGTACGGATAATTTAGGAAAAGTACATTAACTTTTAAAATAGTTGGTGGAAAGTTACATTTTAAGCACCACACTTAAGACCAATCTTAGTAGTACAAATCCATGAATTACAAACTTTGACTATTTATTGCATGGCTGGTGAACTGGATTGACAAGTGTAGACAATGTACCCTCTATACATTTATGACAAACTAAGTATGAAGGTATGTGTGTTCACCCCCCCCCCCATTGATCATCATTACATTTTTGTAATTACGTTAATTGGTTGCAGCTGTAAATTAAACAAACCAGTTATTACTTTCTATCTATCGATAATTATAATCGATGGCTATCTGCAAGTAAGTTAATTTAGACTTTCAGAGAGGACCTACATGTCAAGTTGCCTGGGGTTCCTCTGTCTGAGCCAGTTCATCGTTGCCTGTTAACACAGACATTGTCTTGTGATATTTTACTGGGAACCCACTCGACCACATCCCGCACATTAAAGGTTAATAATAATGAACACTGAGTTGTGAAAGTTATTTGACTCATACAATGCAGCGAAATTGTGGATACATATTATATTCTAAGTTCATGGATAGTAAATACATAAATAAAATGTTGAATTTCTGGGATTATTCAAAATTTCAAGAGCACAAGAGAGTATTGCTGGGCCCCTATACCTCCCCCCCCCTCAACACCATGGGGGTTGCAGGGGCTCCCACTATGCCACTGGCACTAACAATATGGAAATGTAAATTTAAACCATGCACTGAGCATTTTAGACACACGCACACAATGTAAGTTTTCCAAAATACACAGGTGAAAAAAATCAACATTTTCTCACTTGCGTGGCACAGAAATGAAATTTTATGTCAGCAGGAAAACCTACTTTTTGTACATTTTCGCGGTGCTGCCGTGCTGTGTAACTGGATCGAGCCTGTCAGCGCCGGTCTGTTTGTTGCCTTGTTGGCCCGTTGGTTGTCTCGTATATGAGTGACGTTGTTTCCACTGCTCTGAGAGCTGTTATTAATTTGATTTAAATTTATTAATCCTTTATCTTTTGAAATGAGTTACACCTTGCAAGAACGTGTTTTTATTCTCAAATGTAGGGATGTGCGGGATCCCGAAAAGTCAGGACCCAGGAAAAAATTCCCATCCCGATCCCGACTTCGGAAAATGGACTTCCCGACTTTTCTGGATCCCGAACAATCGGGAAATACTGAATGGTCATTTTAAAAAGTCGTTGATTCTCGACATTTTCTGCATTGCATATGTCTCTGGAACTTATCGGAAATTGTTAGTTTTTGTACCAGAAATGGAAATATAATCACTTAAGGTGAAAATGACGTGTAGAATTCAAGATTTCAAGAGCGTCGGGAAATTTTGAACATTTCCTGTCCCGAAAAGTTCCCAACTTTGTGGGGAAATTGCTAATTTTTACCCTCCCGAATGTCTGGATTTAAAAAATTTCCCATCCTGATCCCATCCCGACCCAAAAAAATTGTGTCTCGCACACCCTCTACTCAAACGCTTCTTGAAAACAAACAGTCATGAACAGGTGCAGGAACAGTTTTCATTGAGGTATCCTGGCAAGAGTGTACCATGTAGGAAAACAATATTGTGGCTTAAACCCTTAATTGGCCGTTGTATCTTGTGGGATACACTGCATTCGATGCGTTCTTAAACGATCTCTGCGCTTGAGTTGAGCAAACGGGCAGTGTGGATCGTGAGATACGTGCGTTTTGATGATTCTACTCGTGTGCCATCCTTTGGATGTTTGTAAAACTGTATGCACAGTTGCATGGAGAGGACCATGGCATCTTGCAGTAGGAGCTCTAACAATGGGGTGGTAAGTTTATTTCTTGTTGACCTATTTTTATTTTGTTTTGTAAGATGTGAGCATGAAATAAATGTGTATTGAAGTTATTAGTAAACTTCTAATAGTTAGAATACTTGAAACTGTTACCAAGTACGTTGTGAGCCAGTCCTTTCTTTGTGTGTATCTACAGGGATACATTGCCCAAAAAAGGACACTTTTACCTTATTACATTCTATGCAAATACAGAAGGAAATACATGTAGGATGCATGTTCTCTTGAGCATTCTGTGTACTCTACCATTGCTTTTGCTCAGTATAAATGTCGTATTTTATGTTGTCGTAATTTGAAGGGTTATTTTCTAATATACAAATGTTTTTTTTTACATATGAAGATATGTAGAAGTATAGTATCATTGTAAAAGAAATTGCATCGTGTCTCGTTCTTTTTTCTCGCTTTAGTTTCTCAATATTTTCTCTTTCGTTTTTACTAGAATATTATGACAGCAATTACGTTGACTCCACTTTGAACAACATGAATAGTTAGACAATTTCTAAAATAATAATTTCCAATAGAGTATGTGCATTTGAATGAAATGGAAAATGTTTTGTCTGCATTTTACATTTGTTTCCATACAACTGCCTCTTCTTTCACAGGATATCACAATACCACCATGGAAGTTTTATGGTCACCATGGAATACTGGTTCCTCCTGGAAATCCCAATGTGTCAGATATTGGATCCTTATCTGGCGACGAGGGTGATATTTCTTGCGATGACAGTGACATTGATCAAGATCATGTTCCACCACCAGAACTGTCATCTCTTGGTGAGGAACAAAGTTCCAGTGAGGATGAACTAATATCACCCTCACAGAGCAACAAAACTGACCAAATCGGAAGAGGGAAGAAGAAAGTAAAAGCACGGATTTGTGATAATTTCAGATAATGCCACATTTTATTTTCAAATTTGAAAATTGAAAACCAGTAAATGTACGTATCATGTGAAGAGATACATCAATTTTGACATAGGATGACTTTAGTGCATCTTGTATTTCTTTCAACGATTAGAAATTACAATTATCCAACATAAATGCAAACAATAACATCATTTCTTATTTCAATTTCATTTCCTCGAAAAGAAGAAAATCATTATCTACGATGACTGAAGAATGTGTTTCCAGATTCAAGCCGTGTTTTCAGAGGTGTTCTGTACAATGCTATGAGCACATCTGTCAGATCCACACCACCCATGTGGACAGAATAAACTGTGACTCTGGCTAGCTCTTGTATATCCAAGGATCGTCGTGATGTCGAAGCAAAAGGAAGAAAAAAGTTTGAAAACATTGAAAACTTTCAGGATGGACATAGCTAATGGTCTCATTCACTCACATGCACCAAAACGGGGAAGACCATCTCAAACAGACTTACCACAGAAATAAGTAAAGCATCGAATAGCACCACGTCCTTTCAAGATATAAGATATGACAGTGTTGGGCATTGGCCAAAAATTACAGAAAAAGGTCGTTGCATATTATGTCTGTAAAACATTACGTAATCGGTGATTGTAGCACATTATTATAACATAAAAATACTTAATTTTACGATTTTCTTCATTTTCTTGGTAAATATTTTTTTGAATATTCATTATACTAACAAGGAAATGTGGAACGATTATATTTTATATGGTACGATTCTAATCATTGTAGGAGCACTGTTTACTTATGTATAATTACATGTATGTCTCTAATGGGCAATGTATCTCACAGGACACATTATGTATCTCATTATGTAATACATAAATATGTAAAAATAAAATATTTTTGTCATAATTATACTGAAAACATAGCATGTATCCTATTAATTAATTTTTTTGAGCATGTCATAAATGTTTGCCCGTTTAAGGGTTAAAAACAAATTTGAAGAAACTGGTAGCGTGAGACAAGCCACGAAGTGGAAGACCTAGTGCCTTTACAGCTGATTTTTTTGGAAGATTTGGAACATCGGTATGCTCGTTCGCCTAAGAAATCACCCCAGCGTTTATCGAGAGAGTTGCAGATCGCCAATGCATAAGTTAAAGTTTTGTGATTACTGTGTTCGTGTGGTACATGAACTTAAATTTCCGGACATAGACAAAAGAATATGATTTGCTAGATTGTTTCTTCAGACATTCAGGTCTGAAAGGGAACTTGACAAAGTTTATTTTTCAGATAAAGCATGGTTTCACCTATCGGGTTATGTTAACATGCAGAACTGTAGGATATGGGCTACTGAAAACCCTCATGTTTTACATGAGGAACCGCTTCATTCCATGAAAATAGGTGTCTGATGTGCGATATCATGGCGGCGCATTGTTGGACCATCTCTCTTCAAAGAGACTATGGATAGTGATGTGCATGTGAACATTGTGCAGGAATTTGTGTCTATGTTAGAAAAGGATGAGAGAGACGCTTGGTTTCAACAAGATGGGACCTCAAATCATTCATCACGCGAAACAATGCCTTTCTTGGGATATTTTTTTTTGTGACAAATTGATTGGATAGGGTTTGTGGCCCACTCGTTCCCCCGACATTCCCAACTAGATTACTTGTTGTGGGGTTATTTAAAAGATGTTGTTTATCAAGACAATCCATAAAACAGAATATCTACAGGCATGGACGTCCGCAGGATTTCTTCCACAGAGGGGCAAAGAATGTATGTTTTTCCATGGAGAGGGGGGAACAATGCACATTTTCCGTAATAATAGTGTTGTTCCTTCAAAAAATGTTGCTTAAATTTGAATTTATCATGTTCGTGCAATAATTAATACGTATTATTGTGGCTGAAATGAAATTGTGTGTGTGAAATATATCATTTTTGGTTGACTTTCATTTTCCAGGAGGGCCACGGTACCCCTTGCCCCCACTTCCGGATGCCCATGTCTACAGGCAAACATTGTACATGCCATTAACATCATCAGTCCACAAGTCGTGAAAAAATCTTCTGCAACTTACGACGTCGTCTGCAATGTGCTTTCAAACAGAGGGGTGGGCATTTCCAGCACTTGCTTTAGACGAGTGTGTTCAGACCAGTGTTGCCACCCATGTGACGAGTTTACTGTTTGTTACTAATTTCCAAAAATTTTCAAAATAAATATGTATTCGTCAACGTCAGTACTTTTTTCTTCCCATGTTGTGTAGATACCCAGTATGCACCGTGCCGTGCAATTTGATGCTTGCAGCATTACAAACTGCCGTGAAAATGTGCAAAAAGTAGGTTTTCCTGCAGACATCATAAAATTTCATTTCTCTGTCACCCTATACATTGCAACCAAAAAAAATTAGCCTCTTTCGACATTTCTGTGTACGTAGAGACTGAAAGTTCAGAGAAAGTTGTCGTAAACCTGGAACTGAGAAAAGTTTTGGGGCAAAAATATGATTTTGTTTATTTTTTCTACCCCCTGCACGATACCCCTCCCCCTCCTGCATGTCTTCAGGTACGTGGTGTATTTCTTTCAACTGCAAAAACATACCAAAGGACCATGCTCTCTTGTGTTAAAGTCATATTCATCTCCGACATTTCGTTACCAACTTACAGCTATTCAAAGTTCAAGGGACAGGACTTTGTGGACACTCTGTATTAGTATATCCTGTAACATTTGTGACTTGTGTTTGTAGATGTACAGGATGTGGCATGAAGAACTAGCCCTGTCCCGATCAGTATGCAATATGTACAGTACATTTGAAATAATAATGACACATGTACTTACTGTTTACAGTACATTTGAAATAATAATGAAACATGTAGTTACTGTTTACAATAGATGTTGAAAGTGGTCACCATTAACATCAAAACACATTTGTGTATGGGATAACGTGTTTCGCATGACAGCTTGCACTTCCGCATGAAAAATGCTGAGCACTGTATGTGTGATATTGTCCTCCAGTTGCTGCAAGGTACAGGGATTTTTTGCATACACATTTCCTTTCAGGTTTCCCCAAAGGTAAAAATTGCATGTGGATTGGTCCGGAGACTGAGGCAGCCACAAGTCCTTTCTGATCAATCGGATCATCTGGAAACACAGTGCCGATCTGCTTTATGGACAACGTGGAAGTGTGGCATGTTGCCCCATCTTGTTGGAAATGGCAGTACTCCTTTTCATAATTGGTGAACTGTTTGTAGAATTCTTCGAATATTCTGAGGTATTCACTGTTTCATGAAAGAAGATAGGGCCAATAATGTGCTGGGCGGACACTGTGCATCACACCCTCACCTTCTGTGGATGCAGAGGTTACTCATGATAAAGACGGGGATTGTCTTTGGACCAGTATCTCATATTCTGGAAGTTCACATACCCAGAGAGAAGAAACCACACTTTGTCACTCATAAACAAGAAATTAGGTCCAGATGACCATCCACTATCATCTGATTGAGCCAATTGCATTATGTGACACCTTGTGAGGTAGCTTTAATTCTTGCACTGCAGTCACATGATACACCTGTTCAACCTGATCAACATGTTCTGTCGGAAGCACCAACTTGTTGGGCAAATTGTTGTGTCAACTTCCGTGGACTTCTGGTTATCATTTCCTGTATTCTGCCTGTCAACTCAGGTGTCTGCACAGGTGCAGGTCTGTTTTTGGGTGCATTCACAACCGATCCTGTTGCTCTCCATTTCTTGAGCGGATTTTGAATTATTGTCAACTTGGCGGGAATCTGATGATTGGGAAACAATCGGCGAACATTTCCTTTGCCTCCTTTATTGAATGCGTCTGCATGTAAAATTCCACTATGGCAATCCTATCTTCAATTGAATATGGCATGTTAAACAGTACTGCATGCAAACACTGAAAAATTATGTCCGACACAAGGCACTCACTGTAAACACTGAAATGTGCTTGAGAAGATGGATCATTGTTGTCGGCATGGCACGTTATTGTGACTCCACCCACGACCATCATATTTTTCAGTCCACATCACGTATGCAGTTTGTCTGTATGATTTTGTTTACTAATCGCAACGGGGCTATTTTTTTGTGCCGCACACTGTATTTCAAGTCTGAATATGTGAAATTGAAATGTAAACTCCATGCCTTAAATTACATATTTTAATTGAATTCAAATGTCTTGATACATTGGAATCACACAGACTCTTTATATTATGTGTGTGGGTTGTGCGAGATGCTAATATGTAAGGTTGAAATAGAGAAAACGTCGGCTTGTATCCTTGAATTATTAGAAAGTTCACCTTGAAAACCAAGAATTATACTTGAATTGTATCATGGTTCTAGAGTGGCCACCCTGTATTATCACCAGTTAATTTAATTTAATTTACCATCAACACTGTTTCAAGCAAAACTTGAAACATTGTATGTAGAAAATAAACAAGTTACAGTGATGTTTATAGCTGATTAAATGTAAAATTTGTGGTAAAGGATTAGGATGTGATGCAAAGAATCCTGGTTATTTTGTATTCACAATGCATTATCTCAAGAAATGGAATACATTTTTAAAACTGAGACAATCTTAACATGTATGTGTTCTGTCATCCTAATTTTTGGGCTGACTTTGATCGGGAGAAAATAGTAAACCACTAAAAGTTAGAACATGAAAACTTAAAGAGGATTAAAAGATATGAAATCTCGATCTTCCAATTATGTCAGTGGAAGGATCAGCTGTTAACCTGTAGCTACGGACAATTTTTAATACACTCAAGACATACACATGATCTTGTAGACTTGTCCTAAGCCTCAATATTTTGTCCCCATTTCCAGAACCTTTTAGCTTTCTCAGAAGCTCAAAACACTAAAAGTAACTCAGTAGTCGGGTTAAAAGAGAAATGTTTAAATTCGGAGAAGTATTGTATGTGATATTAGCATCACACTGAAAAATGCTCTATTGTGAATGCTTGTCGTTGAAAATTGCTGTCCTGGTGATGCTTGGCAAGAGCTTCTGTATCAGTATGTGACTGATGGTGAAGCATTTCTCCAGCATGTTGTTACTAGAGATGAGACCTGGGTACACTTATACAAGTCATAACTAAAGTGACAAAGCATGGAGTGGTGCCACACATCATCTCCAAAAGTGAAGAACTTGTGGGTGCAGTGATCTGCAAGCAAAGTCATGTTGACTTTCTTCTGGGATCACGAGGCTGAACTTAGAGTACTAGATGTTCAGAAGAAGAATTGTGGCCAGTGTCACGTATTCAACTTTCTGAGGGAAAATCTGAAACCAGCTATTCACCATAAATGACACAGGTTGTTGGTAGTGGGAGTGTGTCTCCTCCACAACAATGCAAGAGGTTCAGTTGGCATGTGTGATTGGCTGCACACCCATCCACATTTTTTCCCCACGTTATTTACGTGCTTGTCAAATGCTGGCATAGGTGCATTGAACTAAAGGGGACTAGGCTGAACAGTGATAATACATTTATTTCAGTGTTTGCAATAAATACTCTTGTGTAAATAAAAAAAGTAACTTTTCTATTTATTGAGCCTTGTATGTTCATCAGTAGAAAATTATAAGAGTAATATTGGTATTGATTTAAAATGTGGCTCAATTCTAGTGGAGAGTTAATTTTGCCCGATGATTTTGCATGAAGACAGTTTTCTGCATAGTGCCGTTGATAAGATCATCCTTACAGTTTCTGTTTCAAGTGAATAAGTTTCTTTGTGGACTGTGGCTAAAAGAAACTTACAATATATAGCAAAATGTTACATATAATTTTCCTGTAAGAACAGGAAAGATAAATATTTGAAGGGGGGAAAATAAAACTGGCGAGCATAAAATTGGAGTTTAACTGGACTCTTAGATGCACAAGCTGGTTGTATGAGGGTTATTTTTTAAGTAAGGTCCATTTTGCAATAAAAACTAAGTAAGTAATGTTTTCCAAAAAAACAAAAAAAAAACACATTTATTTTCTGAATTTACATACACTTCTCTATGTTTCTACATTATTTCCTTGCTGGAAATAGCCATACAACTATATGAAAATTAAATATAAATTTAGCCCAGATATTAAACTGTCAAGTGCCAAGTATGTTGCACGTGCCCAACACTACATAATTTATACCACTGATCTCTTTTGAGTAAGATGTCACCAGGTACCAGTGCAGCTGGAATGAAGCCCAGGGGAATCAAAACAGGATAGCCATTTTCAAGTAAAAACTCACAAGTACCAATTCAGGGATATTATAATTTTTGATGTTACTCATAAAATTGATATTCTTAATCCATTAATTGACATCCATACATCCACCCACCCCCTCCCACAATTGGACACAAATCGCAATGTAGTATGTTGCCACTCAACGATGCAATAATTTATCGCTATTCCTACAAGATTTGCATTCTGGAAAAAAAATAACACTCTAATGAAAAAGCAGAAGATGCTTCAGAATGCAAAAAACCCAGTACGAATCTCCCTCCATAAGCAGTTAAAGAATTGCTTGACTTCTGAAACATGCTGTACAAAGACATCTAATGTCATGAACAATCTTTGAGTATTTGATTGCATTTTTAATTCTAACTGGATGTGTGGAAAATTATTTCCTACATCTGCTATAGATCTCTTCAGGCATTACATGTAGTTTACTTTGGCCATTTCAAACATCTTATTGACATTGCAATATTTAAATGCATATGTGGATTTGTGTTTTTTCTTGTTTTGTTTTTATAAAACTACCATATTTATCACTAATCACTATTATTACATAGCACTCAGCGAGATCTTGCACCAGCATCATGGCAGGACCTGGCATAGGCAATTCAGTAGAAATGATGCTAGCACACCATTCACTGCAACAGAATGATACTGCAAATATAGAGTATGGTCCTGCTTCCATTTTGAGGCCACAGAGTAAGTTACTTTTCTTTCTTCTTGCCCGACCCTGTGGCCGAGTGGTTAGCACATCGCGCTGCGACGCCAAGGGTCCCGGGTTCGAATCCCGGTCGGGTATGGTTGTTTGTGAATGTCCATTTTCATCCATTTCATCATTTCATCACTCATCCCCATCTTCGCAAATTAGCTAAGAGGCACAAAACGCGAAGTAAAATAAACTAAATCAACCAACCAACCAACTTTTCTTTCTTCTTTTTCTCTTTATTTCTTTTTATTTTTCCTAAAGTTTCAGATAAGGTACTGAATGACCATTTTACACTGAAACAGGAACAGCAGGGAAATAACAACAACAACAAAATAGAGTACAAGATGGCACTGAAAACAAATCAAAATTATACATACATCGTTAACAATATTTTAAAACTTTGTTCTGTCAAGAATATGTCCACATTTGGAGGCAGGTTATTATATGAGCGAGAAAGCCTGTAGAAAAGAGACCACTGTAGAAGGGAGAGCCTTGTGGTGGGATTGTGATGTTCTTCTGTTGTTAGTTCTGGGTTAGGGAAGGGGATAGGGCTGAGTAGATAGCTGAACATTTTTCACAATTTAAAGTTATTGAGAATAGGTAAAATTTAGCAGTTGATGCAGAACAAAATTGAGTGACTCATAATTTCTTCATGTTCTTTTTTCCTGATATGGTTATAATGTCTACTAAGTTTTTAAGTAATTAAGTACTCAAGGAAAATAGCCACTTGCTATAGTATTTCCTAAATGCCTATTTAATGTGTTCTTCACAAGAAACATTGTATTAATGAGATTTTATGTATGTTAGGGATGCACCCACATGAAATTTTTGCCAATACCAAATACTGACATTCAGCTTATCCGATATGAAATTGTAAATGTTCCTTGAATAACATAATGGTTAGAAAACCTCCTTAATTATGGTATGTGCCAGGCGCGGTTGGCCCTATAGCGCACAGGATCAGTGAACCCCCAGTAATATACGATAATCACCTCGAGAATGAACAATGAACAATGTCTATAAATTTTCACATTATTTCGCTAAAAATTCTACACAATAAGTCATGTTTTTGTGCCCGTAACACGGCTAACTCTCTTGCTGAGAAGAAGAAACCGCGAATCGGCCGCCCTGATACAGACCCTCAGTTGAACCCCCACAGGACAGCTCGTGCCATTGTGAAAGCTTCGTGCGGGAGCAGAAGCGCGAGGAGGGTATAGGACAAAATACATGGGAGATGAGATTCCAGAACCTATGTCTCTACCCAACGGTCATGCGCAGTTCGTTCTCTCGCAGAAGCCGCGGGACAAGGCTCCTTTCTCGCTGCTTCCTCCCTTCCAGTGTTGCTGTGTGCGGTTCAAGTTTGAAGCGCACACATTACATATTCAATCTTCTCTTGTATCATTTTTGCACCGAACTTCTTGGAATAAATGCAAGATTGTGTCAGAGATGGATGAGTGGAAACAAATAGAAGCTGGAATTAGATGCGATGAATTAAAATAAAGGAGATACATTACCAAAATACCTTGTGCATGCATTCAGAGGTTTTTCCTTAAAGGTGGAAACACTTCGGGTTCGCGAAAGAGAAAGAATGGCGCGAAAACGTGACTCGCTGTCGCTCGGTGTCAAAGTCTCAAGTTTTTTAGTTTTTGAAGTGCTTGGATACTTGTTGGAAAGTATTAAGTGATGCTGCGAGTGAAACGAGGGATGGACTTTACCTAGGTTATGTCATTTGATGCAGTGTAGGCGTTGCTGTCCGCGCAGGTAAGAAATGACCGATAGAAATGCACATAATTAACGTAAACAAACTTCCTTGTCCACTGAAAAAAAGCGTGTGCTGGTCGATCAGCCCCAAATTTGAACAAACCTGTCGCGTATAAATGAAAGGGTCTCAGGTTCGATTTCTAGTATGCGCATGCCATTAGTTGCCATTTCCCTTTAACAAATGTAGGACCAGTTCTGATTAGTCAGCATGGACGTCCGGAAGGGGAAAAGGGGGCCGCCCCCCATGGAAATTGAATGTAAACCAAAAATTATATATTACACGCATATAATTTAATTTCAGTCACAGTAATTTTTGGTAATTATTATAAAAGCGTTGCAGTAACTTCAGACTGAAGGAGTGTTTTTTGCTCCTCGTGGGGAAAAAATATATTACTTGCCCCTACTTGAGGACGTCCATGATATTCCAACAAAACTCAACTTTTTTCATAAAGGCACAATTTATTGTAGTTTCAGCCCTAAATTTATTCGCACACCCCTACAACAAAACCTTATACTCCCAGATAAAAATAATTCTTGACAAAGCTTTTAAACCCTCCCCCATCCTTTTGTTGGGCGAAGGAAGTATATTTTGCGGAAAGTGAATATATGTCACATCACTTCAGTGAACCCTCGGGTAAATAATGCACGAGCCGCGCCTGGTATGTGCCCAGATGGCTGAATA
The DNA here is from genome assembly GCF_977018435.1 of Lepisma saccharinum. NCBI lineage: Eukaryota > Metazoa > Arthropoda > Insecta > Zygentoma > Lepismatidae > Lepisma > Lepisma saccharinum. Next base: position 57,697,226 of record NC_139230.1, on the reverse strand, counting down.
TGGTTTTGTGTTTGAAAAAGGAACTGCAGATTTAGACATTTACTTTACAAAGTCAGAACATATGAAACACATTTATATTCATAAATATAAAATTAGCCGAATTTCACACTAAATTGTAGGGCTATTTGCTATATTGGATAGGTAATTTCAACGATAAAGTGATGTGCCTGTAGTGCAAAATATCGACAATGGACCAGTTAATCTGTTCCATCCTTAATATGTAAAAAACTTTGCAATTCAGATAACTTTGTGATGCCACAGTTACACTTACTTCTCTTGAGCTATTGAAACTCAAAAATTCCCAACACTAAAATATTTGGTATTTTCTCCTACTGCAGGAAGGAAGTTGGATCCCAGGTGGTGTTAGAGGATCTTTGCAACAACAAAGTGGTGGTACTGTAACAGCCCCATTAAAACATCTTCAGCCAGTTATGGCTTGGAATATTTTTACAAGAATTTACAACAGTTCATGTTAACAAATATATGTGTGTTTACTTGAATTATTTCACATGCCTTAAGTCTGTCTAAATACATTGCACTGGAATATTTTTTTTTTAAAAAATGCACCTAGCAATTGAGACACATTAAATAATTCAAATCCATGGTAGAGTGTAATTGAGCTCTGGAAATTAGCAACCACTGAAGTTATACACTTATGGTATATGGATTTGATTACCTTTTGAAGAGTATTTTAAACATTACTTACGTGAAATTTAGAAATTTTGCACTTCCGTGCTACACAATTTAATGATTAAATTCTATTAATTTTGAAGATCCACTGTCTTCATTCACAAAAGGGTACGAAATTAATAGGATTTAACCATTATATTGTGCAATGCGGAAGTGCAAAATTTCTAAATTTTACGTAAGTAATTTTAAACCGTGTTTACGGCATCCATCATAAATATTTTAATGATGTTCTGAAGGATTGGTTAACATTAAGTTAGAACTCACCATGAAAAATTGCCTTATTGATTCAACTTGTATTTCATTATTACTTTGTTTTTTCAGCATTGCCCTAAAACGTATTTGCTTTTTGTTATCATGAATTGTATATTTGAAATTTTATAGTAACTTGACCCACACTGTTTTTGTTTTTAGCTTTTTTTAACCATTAGTAACCAGTTTTTATTCTGTATTATGTATATTGAATTATGTGAAATTTGCCTTGTTTCTTGTCACATGCATATTTATCTTTGCAGGCCACGAGCCCAGTAGCGTTTGGAGCAGTTTTGTCCCATGTCCTTCCACTCCAGCACCTTTGGCCCAGGAAGGCCGAAGCCACTTTCATAAGGCAGCAGGAGCTAGCTATCCTCTCCATCAAGGATTACCTTCTTCATGGGCACTTATGACAAGATCAGCACGATCCACTGCTCGCCTTGGTCCATTTCATGGTCCTGGGCTCGGCCAGATTTCCACAGGATCTTTAGCAGATCGCTTGAGAGTCCTAAGTTCCCCCCCTGATGTAAGTAGAAAAATTGAAGCAGTTCTTTTTACAACATTTGTCCCTTTGGATCTTATGACACAAAACACAACCTATTAGTTTAGTAGACTTGATTTACCTGTTTTGTGCTTGAATCACAATTGTGTGCCTTACTACAGCTACCATCTCATAAGCAGTAAAATATTTCAGTGGAAACCTGATTTTATGTTCCTGGATTTTACATTCAACCTTGATGGTCCCAACACATCAAAATCTTATAAAATTTTCCTTGATTTTTACATGTTCCTGGATTTTAAGTTTTTTCATCTTGGTGCTTGAAAAATGTAAAATTGAGTTTCCATTGTATATTCAACTGAACTTGTTATGCAGATTATCTAGAGACACACACAGAACATATAATAACTTGCAGCAAAGCTATGTAAAAATTATGGATCAACCTGGAATCAAACGTGGGTCTTTGGCATTTTGTGCCAATGCTCTACCATTGAACTACAAAGCCATCTCAGGTCTCAACAAACAGTTTAGGAACTGTGTGGATTAATCAATATCTGTTGGTATCTGCAAATGTACGTTGATACAAACAATACATGAGTACATGGACATGAACCAGCTGAAGAATACTCTACCCAGACTGCTACATCGTGGGATCCTTCATATTTCCTGGATGCGGGGATTTGCACAAGGTTCCTTTGCGGCGAAAATGTTCCTTTGAGGTCGACCGCGACGAAGGGTGGTTGCGACGATAGACGGTTTCACTTTCACAGGACGTCGCGTATCCCTTCTTCTCAGGAGCGTCGGCTGTACTTTCTCACGCGTCGCTCCGGAATCTTTCTTGTGGTTCGGGCATCTATCAAGCGTCGTCCTGGAATCATCTCTCTCTAGCTCTCTCTCGGGTATCGGGCTTCTATCGGGCGTCGATCTGGAATTATCCTTCTTGGCGTCGGGTGTTAGTTGGTTTCGCGGCATTGTGCGTCGGTGGTGCTCGCGTTGGCGTCGGCTGGCTTCGCAGGATGGTGGTGGCGCAGAGTCGTTGCGGGTTTCAGGGAAGGGCGACGGCCCCCTTTCTCTATCGTGTTAGCCTCCCATGGTTATGATAGTTCCTGTTTCATAAAAACAAATCACCGCGAATGGCTTCACAGGACAAAGCACACACTGATCAATTCAGATGCAGTCACTTGCTGACGGTCCGCAAATAAAACGAAGTCCGCGAAAACAAAACAATAAGTGCACGGGACTCTAGCGTGGAGATGCTCTCTCTACAAAAATTCTGACCAACTGTGTGGCAAACTCGAAGTCCTGCAGATTTATATGAGATTCAAAAATGTCAGTTGAAAAGACGTTAAGATGGCTTGGCTTCTGTTTTTGGGCGAGGTGCAACAGCATCGGCCCTATTGTCTCGAAACGCGGTCAAAGAGCGTGTCTTCAGGTTGGTGTGGGAATTAAGTTCTCGCCTGCCTGGCGTTTATCTGGGAATCTGTGGTCTGCTGTGCAGCTCTGATGAAAAGCAGCTTGCCCTCCCGCGGCGAATTCTCTGTTGGTCCTGACGAAAATAAGTCCATCTTTCCTCCGAGACGAGCCGCTTCGGTTGCAAAAATGTCATGTACTTTGCCGTGTTGACGGTTCGTGCTGTGACTCAGAAAACCTGTCCCCCACCTCCCGATATCTTGTTCGAATATAAATTTTATCATATATGTATTGAAAATATTCAGATTACATAAACCAAACTTCACACTTTACACAAGTCATAATATGATTAAATAAACAAAATGATAAATATCGAACTGTGATTTTATACGTCACTGGATAACGTGACAGTGGGGATGCTATATGAAAATGCTCTTAACTGGGGGAAAATATCACCCTCATCCCACCTTTCCTACACTATAAGTACTGCAGCACCCCTGAGAAGAATCCTGCCGGCGGCCTTGATTAAGCAATTAACGTTCAATTATAAGTATGCATAGTATATTGGTAAAATAGAAAATTTGTATGTGAGGTTTAAATGAATTGAAACTAATTAGAGCCTACTAAGTAGTATTCTGGAGAGCTCTTTGTAAACGTTTATAAGGTTATTAAGATAGGAAACCAACTCTCTCCTTTCTAAGTTCAACTTAAAGTTTCTTCACGAATCTAGTCGCAAGTGGTTCTCAGTTGTAGTAAAATTAGGAAAATGCAAAGTTTCGTTGCAAAGAAATTCAGGAAATTTAATTTTTTACTATTCCATTGCCTATGTAGATTGTGCTTTTAAATGCCTTTCAACATTATAACTTGCTCAGTACCATAAACACAGGAATACCTTCACACATTAAAATTATACCTTCCTTATTCTAAAGATGAAATGTGTTCTTTAATAAAGTTGCAACCATCTATAATAGCGTATTTATGCCTTTTAATTCCATTTCTTTTGGAGAAGATTCATGTGAGGATCACCTGTCTACCAAGGAAAATGCCCGTTATGATTTTTGTAATGGATAAAAGCATTAATAAAGTTAGCGTCAACCAACCCCCCCCCCCCCCCCCCGGCAAGTGGACGGGCAAAACTACGCCTATGCTTTTCTTTGGGGAGCATGTTTTGTCAAGGTTACAAGTGTTCAAGTGGCACAAGGGATTTTCAGAGAACAGTTAATCTGCTAAAGATGACTCAGTGCTGGAAGATCTTAAACTTCGAAAATCGAAGACAATATGGAAAGAGTGCGACCTCTTGTTTTGTCCGGCCATCGAATGACCGTATATGATAGGTGATAAGTAGAATTTTAACCATTCCTCCACGGCTCATCAGATTTTAACCCTTTTATGCATGAATTTAAAAAAAAAAAGTCAAATGTCGTTCACAAAATGTATTTATGTGAATGGTCAAATATACATAATGGAGAAGCATATTTATAGATTTTTTAATATATAGGGCCTACAAATGCCTAAAAAGGCCACAACCTCACATGAGGTTCCAATGCAGTTAGGGATATTCTGATGGAAGACTAAAGAAAAGCAGCTCACTCATTTTTCAGCAAGTGTGGTAATTTTCTAGACACCCTGGGCATTGCAATGTCCACACAAGTATCTGAATGTTCTCACACATCTTTTGTCTATGCAGGCAAGAGCGAATTTTCCATCCGTTTTGCCTGCCTTCGTGGTGGAGTGGATAGCACAGTGCATTGCGCTGCCAGGGTCCCGGGTTCGATCCCGGCCTGAGCATGGGTGTTCTTTGTGAATGTCCCTTCAATTTCATCACTTCATCACACATTCCACATTAGCCGAAAACAATGCAAACTAAAATAAACCAAATCAACCAATTAATCAAATTTCCATCCGTTTTGTTCCGATAATGTCATCCTCCACCATTGACTGGTTGATTGATTTTGTATATTTTACTGTTGTATTGACATTAGAAAGACATGCATAGGTTCATTTAATTTATTCTGTAATTTCAAGACTGTATTTTCTATTTTAGTTTCCGTTCGTAGGGCACGAGGACTTTTCTTCTCCTCATTTAAAACCTATGCGCCTTTAATTAAAATAATGTTCATATTTATTATATTTGGAAATCCATTACCTATTTAAAACCCGTTATTATGCTCATTTTGAATTTCTTCATTTTCAGGATGGCCCAGTCATCCAATCATTTGAGGACTTCGGCATATTTTAAGAAGAGAGGCAAAATGTGAGGAGAAGATGCCGCCCGATAAAAAATGAAAAATGTTTCGTCGTATTTTATGTCAAATAAAGTGATGGCGATGCAAAATATTTTTGTTTTATTAATAGTAATATTAGATAAATCCTTAAACGCATAGCGTTACCATATGGTAACGCTCAAGATTCGCACACTTTCGTGCTAGAGGATTGTCTGTATTGAGTGTGTTGGCAAACCCAGTGCCTGAATTCGCTCTAGGAAGCATAAAGCTTGCATTTGAGACCATTTGTTTTGGTCCAGGGAATGGCATTGTTGCGACAGGATGTATTTGTTTTGACCTTCGATTTTTTCATTCAATATGTCATACACTGGAGAGTAAATATAGTGTGTCTTTCTGATTGTCTTTCATTATGTAGTTCTGAATGTTTTCAGCATTTAGTAAACACATGCAATTAAAAACTTATGAAGTTTTCTGTTCAAGAATTTGCATCACTTGCTCGATTTTTGCTCATAACAATGGCGTTACCATATGGTAACGCTATGCAGATACAGTAGCTAAAGGCCTTTTCAACAATTACTTTATTTATTATTTTATTATTGCACGTAAAGCAAGATATTTAAGTTGTAAAGGATTTTCTCGTATTTTGCATAGTTTATTTATTTATATTGCTTATAATTTATATTTTATTTTAATAATAATAATAATAATCGTTTATTTTAAGTGTTGAGCACAGTATGAAACCTAATACAGCACTAAGTCAAATACAAAAGTACAAAGATACACGAATAAAATACATAAGCTGTAGAATAACATAACATAACAAGTTAGCATATTTACACTTCAAGTTACAGTTTTCAACGAGATCTATTATATCTCTGATACTAATAATTGTTTATTGTTATATAATGTTGTGCAATTAACTGTGTATTCTTCTAATAATAATATTAATCATATTTATTGAAGTGATCATAATGAGTAAACAACCACTATGTTATACAAAATTAAAAAATTGAATACATTATTATAAAATAAAACAGTGGATCCTACAATCTTATACATCAACATAAATTCAAATTATAGGTTTCAACAAGATCAGCTACTAAACCTCTTGCCTTGTTTAGGCATATATAAATATAATATAAATAATAATAATAAATATATTAAAATAATAGTAATAATAGATGACCATTTCATGAAACATTTTGTGCCTGTTCAGTAGCTCAGCCTTCTTGAGTCTGTGATCCCGTATTATGGAAAACATTCGTGCAAGCTATTTATTACAGGTAAACCTATAAGATTTGGTTACAAAGCCTGCCTGGTGCTTGAAAACCTTCCGTGGATACCTCTTTCGTTTTGATATATATCAACACAAGAGGATATGAAGATTCCATTGACATTGAGAACAAATTTAGAAAGACTGCAGCTACTCTCATCCATATGCTACATGAATTTCCCGAGACAAAAATTCTCCCAGCTTGAATTTGGATGGATATCGCTCAAAACTATATGACATCATTTCGTGTTGGACTTGCGGGAGCTTGGCGGCCCATTACAACACAAATGAAGGTTTTAAAAGATGTGTGGTATGCTGGTGGTCCACCAGTAGTGTTCGCATTGGACTTATGAAATATGTGGTTGGACTTCACGTTCCATGTGTCATGTGTCTATGACAAGGCCCTCCTGATGGCGTAGTGGTAACGTCATCGCCTTGCAATCAAGGGGTCCTGGGTTCGATACACGGTGGAGGTACATGGCACATTTGTTTCGATCTAACTTTAAATTGTAGGTCTAGTCCCGATTAGCTATTCTGTGCATAAAGTGGACTTAAAAACTTCAATTCAACTCAATACAAAGTTTCTATGACAAGTGAATATTCAAGAATGATAAACAATATGTGAATATAGAGTAATCATTATATACTAAATAGATACCTGAGCTCCTTTAGCTCCGAAAATGTGAGATTAATGTACAATCGATCTATAATATTTGTATTATTTTAAAAAATAATCAAATTTTGAAAGTAATTTTAAAGTTAATTCAAAAAATTTGAAGTTTTCAATAATAAATCAATTTGTATGTGTGAACGCATAGCGTTACCATATGGTAACAGGGCAAAATTTGAAAACGGAGAATTAAAATTTTCAAAAAATGATTCCAAATCACTTAATAGTACATAACAACAGATATTAAACTCAAAACAAGAAAGAAATTGACAAAAATAATTCATGCGTTTAAGGATTAAATTTATAAATTTTAAACATTTAAATATACAAGTATTAATTTTATTAAGAGGCCGGAATTTATGTAATTGCATGTTTTATTCCAGCGTATTTAGTCACGAATTATGTTACATGGTGATTCTGTACTCTTCTATGTTTCATATTTTTAATATTTTTCAATCGAGTGATTTTGAATATATTTTTGCTATATTCTAATTTATTATTTGTGTCGTCGCTTGTGTCACATTCAGGAGCGGCCCCAGAAATTTTCCACCGGGTGGGCGCACACGCCTCTCCTCCCTCCCCCATGTAATATGTATACATGCAGGGTGTCCTAAAACAACTAACTTAAAAAACGGTTGGGTGCTGGTAGATTATAAATTATATAAACAAGCAACTTTGCCTCTTAAACATTACCTCGAAACCTCGTACATACCTATGAGTGCTGAATATCTAACCTGTATGTATGCAACCCAACACACCAAACGATCGCTCTGACGTAACTTCCAAAGTTCCAGGGACGCGTAGCAAGTTTGCCACTTGAATTGAAAACAACTGGGGAATCCTATCTGGGCAGAATACAAGATAATAATTATACTTGCGATGTTGTGAAGGAGTTCTGTGCTATTTATAAAGAAATAAATATTTTCTTTACTACCTGATTAGACCTGTCTGCATGGGTTTGGATGTCTCGCAGATGACTGTTTTCTCTGAATAATTTCAGCATCCTATTCCAAATATTAAATCCATTTTTAACCATCACATCTAGTTTTTTCAGAAAACAGCAATATATTAGCTGCCTTAATTTCACAATAAGGTGGTGTAGTTCCATCATTTACCCAATAGATGGCTCTGTTTAGTGTTGGCAAAATATTGGTTTTCTACAATATAAATACTTGAATTTTGAACTTTAAATGATGTAGAATAGTAAGAACTTAATCCACCTTCTACCTCCAGAAGACACATTGGCATGGAAATTGTATGGACTTGATTACGTAAGTTCTAATTTCGAAACCCCTCATGAAAATTTCATTCACAAAATATCCAATACTCAGTGTTCTAATATTTTGGGTTGAGTGAATTTAGTGATGTAGAGATAGAGGGTTACCAGATCGCTGTAAAGGAAATGTAGGACATGCTGTCCCAAAATGTAGGACATTAAGTCAAAATGTAGGACACAAAAGATTCTCATTAAATAATACATATTTCTATAGAACACGTTAGAAAGTAGTTGTAAAATGACACTTTTCAGTTTTTTAAAAAATGAATTCTTAATGAATTTTTAAATGCAAAATTTCAAAACTTGCAATCATACTAATCAATACATGATTTAAGTGATACTTCGCAGAGAAGACATTTTTTATCAAAATTTCGTGTTTAGTCAAACAGTCGTACTCTTTGAAATTATAGGAACCAGTACCAAACATTTGACAGACTTTATGAAAAAAATAATTTCTCTCGTGAGTCTCTTGAGTGTGTTGATTGTAATGAATGAACTCTCTCAACATTTGAATTATGACCTGTAATGGCAAACAAATATTCAGCAATTACCGTAATTTAAAATGGTTCCAGAAGTTTCATCTTGGGTAGTTTCTAGATCAATAACAGGGTGTCTACCAAAATAACATATCCAGAATTCTGGACTTTTCTAGACATTCTTTCCGTTTTTTGTAACTTTTATTTATTCGACCCCTACTTAGGTAAAGTTAGAAATTAGTAATTAAGAAAATAAATATTTATTTAATGAAAACCCCTACCAAAGGGCCAGTTAAGATAAAAACTGAAGCTGAATTTAAGAAGAGAATTAGATCTGCTTTCTCGTATTAATGTATCCTGAACTGTGTTTGGCAGCAGGCGAGGCTTTGGCGTCTGGACTCACAGCCAGTATAATCTTATGTGGGGCTTGTATCGGTTGTCGCTATATGTTTGTGATTATCCTTTTATCCATCTTATCGTAAAACCATTCATCCTCATCTTCGCGATTAGCCAAAGGGACAGAAAAAAGTGAAGTAAAATAAACTAAATCAACCAATCAGTCATTATGATAGCAAGAATTCTTGACCACAAGAATAATTTGTTGCCTTTTTATTGACTTTCTTGACCTACTTGTTGATTTCTTTACTTTTTCTTGACTTCCATGACTTTCTTGACTGGCAGACATCCTGCATAACTTTGTTCTCTATACCCCTGCTTTACAATCAAATTATATTGAATATTGAATAAGAATGGGCAACACCTTGTTCCATCAGTATAAACCCTAATGCAAGAAATTCTGCTCAGGCATTGAACAGTGACGTTATCAGAAAGTGGTCCCAAAACTTTGTTCTTTAATTGCTTCCGTTTTCCCGTTTGTGTAACAGCAGGACAAACTTTTTCTTTCTTTTGGGGCAATGACTGAATCAAAATAAATTTCACTATTGAGTTTGGAAGCGCAGTCAAAAGATTTGTAACTTGCATGATATTTTTCTGTTACGTATTTCCCTAATTAATATTATGTGACGCTCAAAATGTAGGACATTTATGATATTTTCCAAATTCCTCCCGGACGCCGGACATAAGGCTAAAATGTAGGACATGTCCGGGAAAAACCGGACGTCTGGTAACCCTATGTAGAGAAAATTCCTGACCAAGGGGAAAACTCTGACGTGATGGAAAGAAAGTCATTTAATTTCTGTGACCAGCATTCAAAATATTTTCTGAATCACCTAATAGGTTGTAAACAACCGAAATTTTACTTGTATAGATTTATTTTGTTGCGTTCTGTAAAAGGCGTAATGAAATGGCAAATATGAGAATTTTGCTTGTGAAATTGTGAAAAATCCTGACATGATGGGGGGGGGGGGGGATGGATATCGTGTGCGTGATCTGCTTCCAAATTCTTTCAGAATCACCTATTGGTTTGTAGACAACCGAAATTTCCCTTGCATAATTTTATTTTGTTGAATTCTGTAATAAGTGCTTCCCTGATGGCGCAGTGGTAGCGTCGTTGCCCTGTAATCAAGGGGTCCCGGGCTCGATACCCTGTGAGGGCACATAGTTGTTCGGATAATACTTTAAACTGTATGTCTGATCCCGATTAGCCTTGCTGTGCATAAAGTGGACTTAAAACACCAAATCAAGCAATCGTTCTACAATAAATGGAATGGAATGGCGAATATGAGAATTTTGGTTATGAAATTGTGAGAAATCCAGACGTGATGGGAAAAATGGATGTCAATTTCGTGATCAGCATCAAAATACTTCCAGAATCACCTATTGATTTGAAATCATCAATTTATTTATTTTTTATTTTATTATTATTATTATTTAATGCAGGGCCGTGTTATCATAAGCCACACGGAGATGGGGCACCGATAACATAACTCTGACTGGCAGAGAAGCAAGAGGTATCCAAAAGTGGAATGCTACGTCGGCAGAACGAGCATTGTTGGAAAACATGCTCTTTGGTGACTATAGTGACGCAAATTATGAGTCAGATTTTTTTATAGTGATAGTGAGGATTCCTTGCACCCGTCAACTAGCAGTTCAGGGTGTAAGGAACCTTCGGTAACTGTAATGAATGAACAACAATTGTAGTTATGTTCGCTGTGGCTTGTGATTTGACTATCTCCGTCCACAGTTAATGTTGTGCATAATATACTGATTGTTACAATTCCCTGATGACATGAACTTAATATGAGGTATCTATCGTGAAAAGCAATTAAATATCTACACCAAACGCGATTCATTAGTGAGAAGTGCCTTAAGCAGGCGGTATTATTGTTAATATTTATTTCTTGTTGTATAAGACTATCTCTCATGTCAGCTGTTCATGCTGTGTTTTCTCACACTTGGACAATGAAATGAACCATCCAGGTAAAATATCGCCACGAACTTTCAAACCTTCAAGGATAAGGCAGTTGAATTGCCTACAGTAGAACCGAGGGAAATCAAGATGGCTACGTAATGCCAGACGCCATTTTGTATCAGATGAAACAAAGAAGACGGTACAAGTCGCCACCTTAACCTTAAGACCTTCTGCGCTTATCGACGGGAAATGTTACGACATATTGCTCGGTATATTGTCCCAGGTAGCCATGGATTTGAGGCTGGGTGAGCCCCAGAGCTTTATGAGAGGACAACACCGGATCTTTTCCGAACTTGGAAGACTCCCACTCCAAAATCTGCTGCTGGTCCTCCAATCACAGGGTGGGGGGGGAATTGCCCCCATCAACCTTGGACGGAAATCGACGTAAATAAGAATTGGAAGCACATACTTAATGCAATAGAATCAGCAGCTAAAGAAAGTATAGGATACCATAAACCAAGAAAAAGTAATCCATGGTTTCATAATGAATGTCATAATCTAATAGAAATAAGAAATCAGGCTAAACTTAGGTGGTTCAATAACTCTGATGATACAAATCTAAGCAATTATAACAGAATAAAGCGAGAAGTTAACCGCACGTTTAGAAGTAAAAAAAGAGATTACTTGAAAAGCAAAATTAACGAAATTAAAACAAACAGCAAAAACAAAAATATCAGAGATTTATATAAAGGTGTAAACGAATTTAGAAAGGGGTGGCAACCTAAAGTAAACTTGATAAAAGATAAAGACGGTCATTTCCAGCTGACCCAAGCGATATTCTAAACAGATGGAAGAACTACTTTAATGACATTTTAAATGTTCATGTAGGAGATAAATCAGAAGTAAATGAAGTACACACAGCAGAACCTTACTTGACTGAAGTTAAAGATGCTTTTAAAAGGCTAAAGAATAACAAAGCACCTGGCATTGATTTAATACCAGCTGAGTTAATTAAATATGGTGGAAATTCGTTAATATGTCAAATCATAAATTAATTTGTTTAATATGGAATAAGGAAGAAATCCCTCAACAGTGGAGATAATCCATGATTGTTCCTGTGTTTTAGAAAAGGTGATAAAATGAAGTGCAATAAATAATTACCGTGGAATTTCTCTACTCTCAACAACATATAAAATATTATCTAACATTCTTTTAACATGACTAACCTCATATGCTAATGAAATTATAGGTGATTATCAATGTGGATTTAAACGTAACAGATCAACTACAGATCAAATTTTTCACATCAGGCACACACTTGAAAAAAAGTGGGAATATAATCAAATGTCCATCAGCTATTCATTGATTTCAAAAAAAGCATATGATTCGGTCAAAAGAGATACATTATATAATATATTAGTAGAGTTTGCAATACCTAAGAAGCTTGTTAGTATGATAAAAGTATGCACCAGTGAAACAGAAAGTAAAATTCATGTGGGTATTAATGTGTCTGACAAATTTACAATTCATGATGGGTTAAAACAAGGAGATGCATTATCTCCATTGCTCTTTAATTTTACCTTAGAATATGCTGTTAGGAAGGTAAAAGAAACTAAAGAAGGACTAAAATTAAATGGTGTGACTCAGTTGTTAGCATATGCAGATGATGTAGACTTGTTAGGGGATGATAAATACAATTAAGAATAATGCTAAAATATTTTTCAAAACTGCTAAAGAGATAGGTTTCGAAGTTAACAAAGAGAAAACTAAATATATGCTTACAGGCCGAAACCAAGTGTTAGGTAATAATCAAAATCTAATTATTGATAACAACTCGTTTGAACCAGTTTCCAAATTCAAATACTTAGGAGTAATATTAACAAATGAAAAATACATTAAAGAGGAAATAAAAAGTAGGCTTAATTCAGGAAATGCATGTTACTTCTCTCTTCATAAACTTTTGTCTTCTCGTTTAATATCTAAGAAACTAAAAGTTAAAATATACAAAACTGTAGTATTATATGGGTGTGAAACTTGGTCCCTTACATTGAGAGAGGTAATTCTTCATTAGCAGAATTAAATATATTGTATAAAAATTTGTAATATTCTGAAAAAATCATCTTTAAGGCTTCTAGCCCCCTTTTTCACCTTTAGATGGAGGCTGCTGATAAGGGATGTGCCCTCCCGAAATAAAATCCTGGCTACGGGCCTGGGTTGGGTGATACCAACCACTGAGAATACTATACTCTCTGGTGAGACATAAATGATGCTGATTGTAGTTGTTACTCTCGTGCACCCCGATTTCGAACACTGCTTATCGTCACTCATTTTCATTGTCGAGATTATCTAAAAGTGGCAAGAAAAGTGACGCAATAGAAGAGAATACTAAATTAACTATGTGTTCTCGTAGTTATGATTACAGGAAAGCAACGCAAAAGTAGGATAAATACATAATTTCGCAAAATATATATTACCTGAAGGAAACTGTCGTTTACTGCAGGAAATTAAAAACTCCGCGTACTTTTTTTTTTTATTGAAGAAAATGTCGTGTAAATCCGAGTGTTCTAAACGTATTGTTATTTAAAATTTTGTGAACAAAATATTGTGACGAAAATAATTGTAATTCGAGAAAGGTATTCTTGAAACAATAAATTCTTGTCAGTCAGAATCAGCGGCGGCGCCAGGATTAATCATCTAGGGGTGCTGAGGGGGTGCGGAATTAAATTTAGGAGGTACGACGTTGAAAATAAAGGAAACATGAAACATGCATGTCCTTAAATCAAATAGCCTATCAATAAACTTTTAGTAGGCATCTATGATAATATGCTATTGAAACTGAAGAATAATAGCGACTTGCTTCATTTTTGCCTGATTGTAGCACAATAGCAACGTTTGGAAATTTCAAAAGAACAATTTGTTCAAGGGAGGCCAATGACATATGTGGACGACTGGAGGATTTTTTCATGGAAGCAAGCAAGGTAAGGCATTTTTCCATGGACAAGGGTCGAGGTATGTTATCCCCTCCCTAATAGTGTTACTCCCTCTCTTTAAAAAAATCCTTCAGTCTGAAGTTACCATGTTCTTGCAACGCTCTTTTCATAGTTAACATAACAGACCATGACCGAAATGTACAATTTTAAATTGACGTCCAAAGTCCACTTTATGCATATGTAGGCTGATCGGGACTGGATCTACAGTTTAAAGTGAAATTCGAACCACTTTGTGCCTCCACCGGGTATCGAACCCGGGATACCTTGATAACAAAGTACAGCCAATTGAGGTACAAAATTCAGTTAATCAAATGTTAAATACGTTGTGTAGGTGACAACAACTGCTAAGTGTTCAGTTTGTGTACTTTGGGTAAAAGAAATAAATGGCTACTATGCAACCTAAAGTTCTGCAATTTGAAAAACAACGCAATAAATACGAAATCGTGTAGTCACTTTCATGTAATTTTCAATTCACTCTTTTTTAACTGCTTCACTTTTCTGAAAATGTTCCGTTGCTTTGTTACCTCTCTTTTCATATGAATTCGTTTTACATAATACATAGCCTACCTTCCGTCTGCCCAGATGCTGTGGTGTCACGCTGAGTGCGCAGCAGGGCCGCAATGCCCCCAGCAAAGAACAATAATATTTTTTCGCGAATTTCTGGCCTCTTCGTAAAAGTCTTTGAAAATGTCTGAAATTATACGTTTACTAGAATAAATAGGCCGAAATATCAAGGAAACTACCGTCACGATACAACTCGCGTTAAATAATTTCTCGAGAACGACCTGGTGATACTTGAAAGCAACTGAAATTTTTGTTCCACTGCGACTTGAAGAAAAGAGGAACAAGTAGGTGGACAACAAAACCGTGTATCAACAGTGCAAAGGAAAACATACAACAACTGACACTGAGCTATAGCTATACATTTCTCGAAAAACACAAACAGACTACTAGAAACACAAGAAGAAACTATTCTTAACAATTCTAAAGAAAGAAAGACCAAGGCCGCTGATCTTTATAGACTACCGATTTTTTTTAAATTTGCTTTATTTTACTTCGCCTTTTGTGCCACTTTGGCTAATTTGCGAAGATGGGAATGAGTGATGACATGATGAAATTGATGAATGGACACTCAAAAACGTCCATGCGCTGGGCAGGATTCGAGCCCAGGACCCCTGGCGTCGTAGCGCGATGTGCTAACCACTCCGCCACGGGGGCCGGCTTATATAGACTGCCGACAGTACAGGAATTTAAATGCGGTGTCTCTTTGAGAGGAGGATCAATGCTTGCCTGTTGTAAATAATAACAGTAGTCTCACTTCAGTACGTAACATTCGGCCCTCAATATGACAACGACATGGCATAATATGGCACTGTAAGAGGTAATACTTTTGGTAGAATATAGGTTTTGGATAGGGGGTGCTGAATGGGGCGCGGAAGAAAATTAAGGGGTGCGCAAGCACCCCTTCGCGACAGCCTAGCGCCGCCCCTGGTCAGAATCAATGTATTGGCAATGAACAAGACTGTTCAAGTGTTCAGTCATTGACTATTCGCAGCAGTGTCGCTTTGTCATTGGACATTGGAATCTAAGATTGAAATAGCGAAAGAAAAGACATATCAGATCCTACTCAAGGGAAATTACAAAGAGCTCCAACTGTCAGGCTTTTACAACGTTCAATAAGGTTTGTCAAGGACATTAAACACCTAGGAGTTACAATGGAAGCACAGCTAAGTCTAAGAACTCACATAACTAAGGCTCTGTCCAAGGCAAAGACTGCCATGCATACCATATTGAGTATGGGAAATTCCGCATATAAAATCCCATTTTGCAACTGCGATGAATTATTACAAATCAGTATTCATACCTACTGTAAGTTATGCCGCGTCGGCATGGGCAATGCTCACTATCAACAAGCAAATAAGACAACGCCTTCGGGCAGCTCAAGGGAATGTACTTTTGCGTATCTTGGGAGTTTTCAGAACAACAGCCACCACCTTGGCAGTCATAGTCATAGCTGGAGTTTTACCCCTTGATATGGAAATCCAAAGAATTGCAGCCAGGTATTGGTGGAGGAAAAGGGAATATCGAAAGATAGAGCAACTTCTAGGAATCAACATATATTCCCTGCAAGACATTGATCAACACTTCCAAAGTGCCTGGTATGCAGAGTGGAGAGAACATCATTGATCTCAACACACCAAGGAATACATACCAGAGGCCAAAGTCCGATCATCCAAATCTTATATAAAACCCACAAAGGGACTAACACACTACATTACGGGACACGGTCCTTACAGAACTTATTTAAAGAGATTTGGCCTTGGCACGGACGACCAGTGTCCAACTTGCAAAACATTAGATACACCTGAACATGCCTTGATTAATCGCACAAAATTCCAGGATACCCCGATCAGGAAATTGAGGGCTAATCTTCGACAGGATGTACTGCATCTAACAATGACTGCTCGAACAATATTTTGTACAGTAAATAAGTTGGCTGAAATAATTTCAAGCACTAAAGAGCTTAAATACAGACCCTCAAGAAGGGTGCCCGGAAATAGCCAACCAAATCCTGAGAAACCAGTGACAGAGAGAAGAGTCACAGCTGAACTAAGAAGATCTACAAGAAGACATGAGAGGACTGACCCTGAATCTTTGGACTCAGAAGAGGTAGATCCTGATGGTAATATCAAGTTCTATGAGGATGGACCTACTTCCATAAATAGAAGAAGATACTACATAACTAAACTCAGAAAGAGACCGACTGGAATGTAATGAATCCAAATTGTCAGAGATTCCCACCGACACCTCCAGGCTGAAGAAAGAAGGAGATACCAAATACGGGACACCTAATTATACTGGATAGTTCATCATCCCAGTACCCATATAACCTATTATTATATTCCTACATAAATGTATAATATATATATATATATTTTTTCTTATGTTTGTTTATCATCTAATTGTATTTTATATATACTCTTTCTCTTATTATATTATATATACTCAACAAACTTATAAAGAACCAACACGAAAGTTCATACGTCTTGGTTTTCATAAAGGTACCAAGACTCAAGTTTCACTTATACTCGTCTTATTCTATTCTCAATCATATTTCAAGAGGAGATAACAGTGGAATCCTTCTAACCCACTCCTAAAGTAATATCCCTTCTTACCAGGACACGAACGTCAAAACCGCACTCAGTTTTTTTTTTATGAAGAAAGAAGATCTAAGCAAAGAAGAAAGAAGTCACTGAGTGAGAGGGTGAATAAAGAGCGAGTGGTGAGTGGAGGCGGAGGATCCCACCTTCGTGTCCCTTCCTGTCATTTTAATGGAGAAGCCCTCCACCGAGTGGCTGAATTACGTATAATCAATGCTGCCACTCTTCGGACATAATGCATCTGAAGAAATGGAGCGCTCGTTTTTGTACTGGAATTTTAAGACACTTGTGCTTTTACACAGTAACTATTCGCGAATAAAATTACCACCTGAGCGCTAGTGTCGCTTCCAATATGGCCGCTCTATGTAGGATAAATCCTTTTTTACACTCAGTAGTAGTACGAAATAGCAGCGTGTTGTCATGGCTGGTATGGTAGAGAAACGTTCAAATTACGCGATATTTTTAAATATTGCGAATCCGAAGTGAATTACAGGAACTCTAACGAAGTGTGAAGCTGTGCTGAGAACGAAGTATTTAATTATGATAGGCAAAAATAACACGGAAAACGCAGACGAAACTAATGTACACGCACTGGTTCTTCAAAGCAGTGCTGTATCATATGCACCTCATGTTGTAACGGCTTCTCGCAAATTATTTGAAAATAAAGGAATTGGACTGTACTTGAAAAGTTGGGGCAGGAGAAAATTGCGAACATATCGTTGCAGTTCTTTCTCGAAAGAGGAAGACTGGTTTAATAATAATATTCAATTCACGATTTCATGACCAGGCTATCCTCACTGAAAAAGGACATCGTACTGAATGAAATATCCATTCTGGTTACATTTGACATTAATTCATTCTCAAACTATTCATCTTCTCTCTTAATC
This sequence comes from Lepisma saccharinum, assembly GCF_977018435.1. Lineage (NCBI taxonomy): Eukaryota > Metazoa > Arthropoda > Insecta > Zygentoma > Lepismatidae > Lepisma > Lepisma saccharinum. The sequence continues at coordinate 57,679,109 of NC_139230.1, read as the reverse complement.
GACTTGCACCTGTTCCAAATTTCACACATACTTAATGCATGGATGAATTGGGTAAGACGATTCATGACATTTCGAAAAAACAGGTTTTATTTATAAAGAACAATTTAAAACTTTACTTTCATGGTAATATATATATTTATCTCTCGAAAAATAAAGTGAGCACACTCGCGCATTCTTCGTAATTTCCATTCCGCTCAAGACCATTACAACCAAGCACAGAGTACTATACTCTATCCCGGGAACCTATGGAGCAAGCGAACGAAAGTAAGTCTCTGCCCAAGAGGGGCTCGAAAAATGAAATTTTGCCACGAAACGGGATTGCGTGGACGGGCAAAAGGGACTGCAGTTACCAGCTGTATGCATCAGCGTGTACTGCTTTGCTCGCTTTCTCCCCTTCTTTTCCGTTATGCGCGAGATTGCTCCAGAGATTCCCAGGATAGAGTATAGGTGTTTGGTGTTGAATGGGAAATCTTGTCTGTATTATATTATCCGTGAAGGATTTGAATTTGAAACCTGATCAAAAAGGGAACCGATGTAATGAGAAATTCATAACAAAATATTTTGTAAAACAAATGTCAGTATTTTCGTATCATCAATTACAATGAATGCTTTTTCCTTCAAATAATAAAACAATTTAATTGAATTTCAATTACTTCTACTTTCATAAATCAAATTGTGTTGTACATAAATTGAATTTCTCTTAAAAATGTTATTTAAGGTAAATTTATAAATACAAAAAATAGTATTTTAAGGGATCAGTTCACCTAAATTCTTCTCACAAACATTTCGTAACGTTACCAAGTATACAATACTAATGTATGCTTCGAGAATTATTAAGACTTTTAACTCGGAGTTATTCACATAAGGTATTATAGTGAGTTTTTCTACAAGCCCACTATTTTTATTTTTCAAAAATAGATTTATTGATATATTATGAAAGTTTACACTATTTGGAGCATTTCTGAAAAATCCTGAAGTTGACAGGTGCCACCGTTCCCGAGATATATCAAATCAAAAATATCCAATATGGCGGACTCTTTTCAAGATGGCGGCCATCAGCACGCAGATGGCGATTGGCTACTCGACTGAACATGTCTTAAGTGGTATAACAATTGATTCTACCAAGTCTCATGCTTATATCGAAAAGTCAATGATTCCGGACTTAACTGCTGGACTGTGATACTCGTAAATGCACACTTTTTTGGTGCTCTCCTCCATTTGGAGACACATTTTATGGCGCATCTTTCATTAAAGTATATTAAAACTGATATCGTTTTAAAGCTTATAAATTTGGCTACAACTTTTATTCGAAATAATTTTTTGTCATTTAATTTTTTCAAAAGTTACAAGCCAAAAACTTCGGACAGTACTAGAAAAAAATCACTTTTTGAAGATTATGTTTTAAATTACGGCAAAACCACCAACATAATCGAAAAGTTAAACAGAATCTTTTTTGTAGAGTCCAGCACAGACATTTCTGCCGTGCGATGCGCGACACAACTCAAGAAGCAGTGTTGCTAATGGAGCAGATAGAAAAATCGCTGCAGTGCGACGATGCACAGCTGTTACGTACAAGAAAATTAGAGAATTGAGGTCTATCTCACGTTGAGTTTTAAACGTCATGCATTATACCAGGATTAGGATTAATATGTACTAACAAGTGGCTTTGTATGTAGCTACATACATATGGACTAAAAATTCGCAAAATATGAACTAACACATACGTAAAATTACCAAAAATGCTGCAAAGAAGACTTCTTCATACGATTTCTTATTTGAGTGACTTCAAACAAAATAAAAAAATATTGTTTTCCATTGCATTATTGCACTAGTGGCGTTCTAACTGTTCACTCCCAAAACCCGTATACACTGGTACGGAACTGCAACGGTAAATAATAACATGCCAACGTGTTAAACCGCGACAATTGGACCACAACACTCCGCCTCAAGCAGTATTATTATTCCCTCTCTGTGATCAGCGACAGTCGGTTGCCTTTGTTGTACATTTACAAACGATGCCTGCTTCCAAAACAATAACAACATATACTGCCACTAGACGATAAGTTGCGCGGCTTTTTCTTTTGCTATGAACCAGGGCTGGCGCTAGTCATTTTGCCTCCCTGTGCGGTGGCGGCAGATGCCGCTCCATTTCGACCCCCCCTCCCCCCCGTCATTACGCAGGAACGGGAAATTGAAAATCAATATATTCCTAAGTAAAACATCAAAATATAAAATAAATAATGAGACTTCTTATGCTATTTCAATACTATTAAGCGCAAAATAATATCTCGCTCGACCACAGTTTTCAATAGGCTTATTTTTTTCTTCTCTTCAAATTTTGCCGCCCTGAAAATTTGCCGCTGGGGGGGGGGGGATGGCACGGTTCGCCCTCCCCTTCCGCCGGCCCTGCTATGAACTTGGTCACCCATCAAAGCATGGCAATTTTAACACAGAAAACAATATGTATCGCATTAAGCAGCAAAAATGACAGCCTCCTCTATGCCATTTCTACAAGAACACGTGCCGGAGCCAAGAGTTGAAATGCTGTTGGAGCCACATATTTTTTTTTATTTTGAACAATTCCAATATTATGAAATATGAACAATTTGTGAATTAAAACTGTTGAAATATGTAAAATTAAGTATATTTTCCTTAAATATGTAAAAGTAAGTATTTATTAAAGTTAGAAATATGGAAAAATATTGACAATAAAATGTACCTTAAATCACTACAAACATTACTATTCGCAAAGATATCACAAAATTTCAGCGATATTTCGTCAAACTAAAAGTATGTATTTACCTATAAATCCTAGCCCTGACTATAACCAGTAGATAACATTGAACACAGCTATGGGTTCGGTAAATTGTCTACAGTTCAGAAGCACTCGCACACAACGTCAAACCGATCAAATACTTAGTATAAAATAAAAATATGGTGCTTCCAATCCAACAAAACTCACCGTCACTTTACCTGCCTTTCCCCTTCCGTGACAGAAATAGTGCTTCATTATTACAGTTGGCAACACTAGTTACTAGCTAGCCAATGACCATGCACTGCATAAAAGAAGCAACCACTACGCCGTGCTATATTGCCACATTACCGTCCCTGCCGAACGGTGTGAACCGCGAGCTGGAGCGCTATTCAATTGTTTTCAATGATGTTTGCGCGAGTGTGTCCAGGAATGGAATGACAATATGGCAACAATAGCGAAGGTTGGCGAGCATGGTAGAACACGTGATGCTAAGAGAGAGGGAGACGAAACGAAAATGGTTATCTACGCAACGGTAAAGATATGTGTGTTGTACTCTACCCCATCTAATGAGGATTAAGACTAAAAAAGATTACCTGCCTACGACCATTGCCAGATATAGGTCAATAACTGAGAGTCTGCGCGAGGAGGGGCGGGGATTTTGCACTACTAGTAGTGTTCTAACGACTGACAAAAATTCAGCTTTTACCGAATTATTCCCGACATTGGCCTTTTTTTGCCCATTGACTGGGCTATTAGAGTATAGAAGGTATAGAGAGAGCATGTGTAACGTCAGCTGAAGCCAAAATAGGTTGCGGCGGCCGCCACACGGCTGTTGCGTCTATTTGTTAACATTCAGCGAGAGGGAAATTCGACGGGAAAATTAAGGCTGCTTGTTATGTTTCTTTATGTTTAAATCGTCAGAAACAATAACACGAAGTTCTTAGTAACTAGTTTTGACGAAAAAACAAAGAGATCTAGACCTTTTTATGTACTGGGGCGTGTTCATTTACCATATGTAATGCTACGTTAGTATACTAGAAAGAGTTTAATGAAATAACAATACAATCAAAATAGGATCCTACACTCGTAAATGCATCACAAAACATTATTATATGAAAATATGAGCTATTGTACAAAGGTTTAACACGATTTATTAACAATTTACGCCACCTCAATAAGTAAGCCTAAGTCGAGATAATAGGTACTAGATTTCGGAGTTGAAGATCAGGCGATACGCGACATCGTTCATTCAATGGAAGCATTCAGACCTAAGCGACAGGCAACAAGTGATAAGTGTCTCTTGGCAACCGACTCTCAGAAATGAATGCATTTTTTTAAACCGAAGCGACACGCCAAGCTGCACGTGTCGCTCGGACTGGGCCGTTTTTCTAATACAGTCCATCGTGTCGCCTCGGTTTGTTGGTGGCCCATGCACGGTTATTTTTTTATTTTTTTTTTGCTTCAGACTGAATGGACTCGTGTTGCTTGTCGCCTCAAATAATAGAGTTTTCAGATCTAATGTACACGCGACTCGTATCGCGTCGGAAGGAGCAAGCCAACGTTTACACCTGCCTTAGCGGCCAGACAGACAGCACAAGGGTGCATTGGTTAAATCCTCAAACTCCACGTCGTGTCGCTTTGGTATGAATTCTCCTTTAGACTGAAGGGGCCCTTGTCGCTTGTCGCTTGCCACTCCGGTGTGAATTCTCAGGTGCTCGCGCGACACATGCCGCTTGGGAACGAGCCAATCAACAGCAACGTTTCACGCCATAGAGACGTGACAGGTCGCACTAGGCTGCTTTCGATTGGTGAAAACCTTAAGATACACATGCCGCGTGTCACTTCTGTGTAAAATTTCCCTAAAAGCAAGCATTTACCGTGCTTGCACTACAAAGACACGGAGGCGACACGATAAACGCTATTGGAAAAACTGAACAGTCTGAGTGACACATGCAGGTTGCTGTGTTGCTTCGATTCGAAAAGTTGCATTGATTTCTGAGGGTTCGCTTCCAAGCGACACGTGTTGCTTGTCGCTTCGGTCTGAATAGAGAGATTTCATACCCAAACAGCAAGCGATATAGAGAGATTTCATACCAAACAGCAAGCGATACGTGCCGCTTTGAGGATTTCACCAATGCAGGCTTGCCTCTAAGGCAGGTGTAAACGTTGGCTTGCTCATTCCGACGCGACATGAGTCGCGTGTACATTAGATCTGAATACTCCATTATTTGAGATGACAAGCGACACGGGCTCTTTCAGTCTAAAGTAAAAAAAAAATAACCGTGCATGCGCCACCAACAGACCGAGGCGACACGTACAGCTTGGCGTTTCGCTTCGGGTCGGAAGGTCTCATTTATTTCTGATTGTTGGTTTCCAAGTGACACGTCTCTCTTTTTCCATGTCTGAATTCTCTCTTTGTTCGTTGAATGAATTTACATTCCACAACGTTCTCAACACGTATAAACATTTGTAATAGTTACCTTTATGAAACGTCCAAACGATTTTCCCTATTCCGGTATGTCACAATTTTGAATTTAAAAATTTATACATGCCGTTAATAATAATACCACTAATAAAATCACAGCAGAAATGCGTGTATAATAAACGTAAATATGCTGTAACTGTAAGCATGTTTATCTGGGGACATCTCAATTCCTTCTTTTTTTAAATAAAAATTCTTGCCACTTCTATTGTTGCATCCGAAAGCTGCGCATAAAGGCATAGCTTCTTATTTTATTATCTACTCGCAGTATCACTGAAATGTAAAGATATTATGAACTATAAACGAACATTCCACGCTCAAATCCCTACTTCCACCACTGTATCAGCTGTAACTGTGGCGCATCCCAAGATGGCGGTTTTACCTCACCCCCTTCTCCTCACGGCTTCATCCCCCTTGTCCAGAAAATACGCTTATGCTCTCTCTATTCCTTCTATACTCTAAGGGCATGGTCAAAGCAAACTATTGTAGGTGGCTGCCAGCACCCCTGTTGTGACCCCACGCTTTTGATGGGCAATTGTTCTCCCCATGGCCGTAGGCAGGAAAAAAAATCGGGGGGGGGGGTTCATTCATAATTGTTCCCATGGGCGTCGCCAGAAATTTGAATAATAGAAATAATAACAATAATTGTACAATAATAATTAAAATTTCATAATAAAACAATTTTATTCCATAATAATAATTATTATTATATTATTTTTATATCCTTGAGGGGGCTTACTCAATCCAGCAGATGAGTGAATATCCATCACAAGTTTCTTTTTACGTTTCATACAGTGTGTACTGAAATGCACAATTATTATACTTCGTCATTAAACTTTAGATACCTTCAAGAGAAAAGCTTTAAAAGTTAGATGAAAATTTTAGTCAAAGTTTTTGTTGTTTGACTTTAAAATTAAATTTTTGGAATTTTGAAAAGTGTGGAACCAGTTATTCTTTTTAAAAACTTAGCCTGGTGCATGGATTGTAACCTCAATCGCGAACGTAATGTGCTACAAAACTGGAGATCCTAGGTTTGAACTCCTATCAAGGGGGATTTTCGACTTTATCGGACAGGGAATTTAAAAGCTGGAAAGGGAATTTTGGGACAATCATAAGGGAATCTTCAGTCTATATTCCTTGTGACGCAGGAGCAACATTGGAAAGATGACAGCAGAAGTGATAATGGAGGGGTCGCGGGTGGGCGTCGATTCTGAGAATAAATCCTGTTTCACTCAAGTTTCAGAATTCCAAATGTATGAAAATTCTAGCTCGATGTTTCAACATTGTCTCCATGTATTTTTGTGATGCTTCGAAGAAAAAAAATTGAAAATTTGTTAGATTTTGGTTTCTGAACTTCCATTAATCCAACATGTCAGAAGTTTCGGGGGGGGGGTTGAACCCTAGAAACCCCCCCTCTAAATACGGCCATGGTTCTCCCATTTAAATACATACATGGGGAATTTGATGCTGAAGGTGCTGCTATTACCTTAAATTACAAGTTTAACATTTTAACCTCAGAAATTGTGTCTAAACATCAGGCCCGTAGCTAGAATTGATCTCCAGGGGGGCTCAAAGGTTATCAGGGGGGCTTTTAAACCAAGTCCATTTTTCCAAAGTTTAACATTATTAAATGAAGGCAAATTGTGTGTGTGTGTTGGGGGGTGGTCATTAAGTTACATAAATTTTAGAAATATACAAATACTACATTTTTTTATATATCTTTTAAAATAGCACTTGAAGTGTTAATTGAATGCTACTGAAATCGTCTCTTACTACACACTCCATACTACTTTTGATAATACAAATACGTATTTATATCATGCAAGAAAAAATTGACAATATTCAATCATAGTACCTACAGTACACCAGGGGCGTGCCGTGACCTTTCGTGATAGGCAAGCGATGGGTTAAATTTACGTTTTGGTTAATTATAACAATTGCAAATATAATATAAGCCTACACACATCCCTATCTACAATAATGTGCATAATGGTGAAGTATCGGGCTTGAGTGTGTGAAGTGCATACATACCGTAAAATCAAATCTTCGCTGCAGGTTTATACAGAAGAAAAAAGCCTCTCGATATAAACTTGTAAATTTCAACCATGAAGAAAATAGTGATTTACTTGATATTTGAGGGCAACTATAAATTAAATTACGTTCTTTTTTAACCCTAAAAATAATAAACATCCTATTAGCATAAAGTTTCGATCTTAAATAAACGGACGGGATTCGGTTTCTTACTTGGCTAGAATTATGAATCATGACTTGTCTTCAGTTGGATGCACGCGCAGATGTGATTCTGGGAACGTTCATGTCTTTGCACTGCATTATAAAAATTGCTCAAGTCACTGTAGCTTGTTCCTAAATTTGTATTGAACAAAACACATGGCCAACAAAATAATTTATTAAAATCATTGCTACCACATAATATTGTTGTACTGAGATGTTTTAAACTGCCTAATGAAAACTTTCCCATCTTTCTTAGTTGGTTTGGTTGTGCACAGTTCAGGACACGGTCGCTCGACTCACAATCACAAGCTCCAACTTTACACCATATGTTCTCGAACTGAATGGTTTTGAAAGAAGGTCCCTAATCAAGGCCTTACCTGCAGCACTGCAAATTGATGGCTCTTCTGGTATGTAAACCCTGGCGGAAATTTTCAATGTACTTTTACACCAGGTACAAAAACACGACAAAAAGAACAGAAAAGAACAGCACAATATCACAGTAAAAAACAACACGCAACAGCAGCACCCACACTTCTACACTGCTCGCCATTAAAATTGCAACACCCAGAAGGAAATGAGATAGAAACACGAAACTTGGCAAATATGTAGTTCATAAGAAGATAAGAAAATGATTACAGTTAGAGCTCGGTGGTGTGACATGTGACACGTAGAACATGGTTGCAGAACCCCAAGGAGCTAGTAGCGTGTACAGCCTCCACGGGCGGCAATAACTGCTGCAACACGGCGAGGCATGGACAGAATGAGTCTATCGATGTCTGCTTGCGGTATGGCCTCCCAAGCGGCTTCCACACGGTGCCAGAGGTCTTCAACATTACGTACCGGAAACCTCAGTTGGGCCAGCCGGCGACCCACCATGGACCAGACATGTTCAATTGGCGATATATCCGGCGAACGTGCTGGCCAAGGAAGCAGGGACACGTGGTTAACTTCCATAAATGCGAGGACATTCCTTGCAACATGGGGGCGCGCGTTATCCTGTTGAAAGGTGGCATTATGCAGTGCATGGATTAATGGGACAGCAACAGGGGTGAGAACCTGTGTGATGTACCGTTGGCTGTTCAATGTCCCTTGAATGCGTACGAGACGCGATGGCACCCCATACCATGATACCCAATGAAGGTCCTGTGTGATGATGCATGATGCAGGCGTCATGAAGCCTAGTGCCACGGTGCCGCCACACGCGTGTACGTCCATCATGATGTTGTATACAGAAGCGGGATTCATCAGAGAACACTACAGCATTCCACTCCGCCATCCATGCACGACGGTCTTGGCACCATCTCAGACGCAAACGCCTATGCTCTAGCGTCAGAGCAATCCGCAACAGTGGGCACCGGGAAAAAATTCCCCTGTTCGCCAAACGACGAAGCACGGTTCGTGGGGACACTGGACGTTGTAAAACATTTCGTACTTCATGCGCAATCCTCGTTGACGTGTCCGTTCTGTCTGTAAGGGCCATGCGTATCAGACGTCTGTCCTCTCGTTCCGTCATCCGACGCGGACGTCGGACGTTGTGAACTTCTACGTCGCTCTACAGTGCCTTCCTGGACCCACTGGATCCATACACGGATCACTGTGGATGCATTCCGTCCTACACGGGCACCGATCTCACGGTAGGATAATCCGCATTCACGGTATGCAACAATTCGGCCGCGATCGAACTGGGAAACCTGCTGGAATCGCTGCCATATTCGACGACGTGGCATTGCTGACCGATTTTAACACACTACACTCACGACCATGCACTTTAACTGCTCTTCTGCACCTATCTGACCTGCTACAGGTACCACTTACCAGATGGCGTGGCAGGCGCACATGACGCATGACGGCCTTGAACACCTAATCATTTCCTTCTGCACCTCTCCTCTACACACTGTGCACATTTCGTCCGATTCCGATTACTCCTTCTGGGTGTTGCATTTTTAATGGCGAGCAGTTTAAATTAACCTTCCTTTTCCCCCTAACCTGCAGTGTTACATACCCTCCATATTTCCGAGTAACCGACCACATGACGAATATGTTCAAGTACCGGCTGTGATTTCATTTCTTATAAATAGCATACGACTTGTGATCACTGGCTAACTTCATAATGTAATTTGTTAATTACTATAGAGTATCAAACATGAAAATCGTACGGCGTTAAGTGGTGCTACAGATGCACAGAAAATTCTGGAAGTTAGCAACACTTGTGGCCGTGTGGACGAATTCTTTCCACCACCCTTGCCAAAGACAGATGCGGTCTTGGTGTTGCTTGCCCTCGGTCTTTTTTCCTCGTAAACGGGGATGGACAGTGTCCATGCAAGAACTGCATAAGTCACTCGAAAAGCGGGGAGAAAGGCGAGCAGTCCTCTTCTTCTAAACGCGGCCAATCGTGCCACATCGCCCAACGTCGTCAAGGGTGTAGCCGGTTTATGTTTCAAGCCAAAAGAACAGAAAATAGAGGACATGAAAATTCTGCAATGTAAATATCTTATAGTAAATAAATTCCAATCTAATGTGTATAGAGGCATTGAAAAACACGAACTTTAAATATCAAAAGTGTTTTAAAAAACAACGCAAGCGGCGCTTGCCCCGCCTTTCCTGACCGCACGCTTCTGCAGTACACTCCACCTCCGGCTGAAGCAATGAAGCACCCAGTAGAATGACAGCACTTCGTTCCTACGCGTCAGCAAAAATTTGATGCGGCTGGTGTTATGTTACATCCGGTCGTAGCGGGCCACGAGCGGTTTTATTGTTGAGTCAGCAGAACGTGTCTGATCACATTGAAGACATCGGAAGCGGTGGGGGGAGGGGGTCAATGGATTTGTCACGTTGTTTCTTGATGTATGCTAACCTAACACGTGCGTATGTTTGTGTGTGTGTGTGTGTGTGTGTGTGGAGGAAATGCGCGCGCAACCATTGCGTATGATTCAAAGACATGAAGAAATGATTTAAAGATGGCGCCGAAGGTGCTTTACCCCGAAAGCTTAGCGGCTAAGGTTATTGCTCTGTAAAACAAGAGGCGTCGAGGGTTCGATTCCTGGTAGAGTCAATATTGATTGATTGATAGATTGAGTTAGTTTTTTTAAGTCCGTTTTATGCACGGCAAAACTAATCAGGATTGGAGCTACAGTTGAAAAGTGGTAATTCGGACCACTATGTGCCTCCACCGAGTATCGAACCTGGGACCCCTTGATTACAAGGCGACGATGTCAATATTGAATGGTCTCGATTAGCCTGTGTGTAAATAAAGGCAACAAAATGGTTGAGTTCGAAAATCGAGTTGGGTTAGTGGTTAATGTTGTCATTTGGCAATGAAGAGGTCGCGGGTTCGATTCTCTAGGTAGTTAAATTAGGCCAATTGTTTAGTCCCGCCATTATAGGTCCCCGATTAGTCCATCTGTGCATAAATAGTGTTTGAATAAAATCAATATGGCGGCCTTTTGTTAGTGGTTATTGTTGTCGCCTGGTAATGAAGAGGTCGCGGGGTTCGATTTTCTAGGTAGTTAAATGAGGCCAATTGTTTTGTCCTGCCATTATAGGTTCCGATTAGTCCACCTGTGCATAAATAGTATTTGAATAAAATCAATATGGCGGCCGCGTTTTGTGTTTAGCGGCGGCGGCGGCGGCGACCGGGCGCGGCGCGGGGCGGAGCGGCGCAGGGCGGGGCGTCGCGGGGCGGGGGCGGCGCGGCGTGGGTGGTGTTTTTTATTCCGCGAGATGTTTTAACCAAGTGGTTGAGGGTTCGATTCCCAATGTTGGTGAAAATTGTATATTCAATTGTATTTATTTAAAAGTTCCGATTAGCTTTTTGTGCACAAAGAGAAAATGAACTAATTGGAAATAGGATGTTTATGCTGTAATGAAAAGGTCCCCGGGTTCGATTCACAATGTCAAATTGGCTGATAATGATGTTGTTTTTAAAATAAAAAAGAAGTGTGTTGAGTCCCCATTAGTATTTATGCAGGAACAGATATTAAAAATCAAAACAAAATGGCTGTGACTGGTGTTTAGTATTCGAAAGGTTCCAGGTTCGAGTTCCTAGTTATAATTTTTTTTTTTAGTTTACAGAATTAGTCCCCATTTATTGCGTTTTGGAGAACACGTCCTCCCCCTTTGTGGCATTTGGACATGTTGGAGATATACATAGAAATTGTTGTCAAAGTGCCTAATAATGATTCTCTGTTTAAATAAAAAAGAAGTGTGTTATCAGTCCCGATTAGCACGAACAGATATTCAAAAAGCAAAACAAAATAGCTGATATTGTTGTTTAGTATTCAAAAGGTTTTGGGTTCCAATGTTGGCTAATTTGCAGAATAACATTGATTTGTTTAAAAAGTGAGTTACTATTCCCGATTATTTTTGATACACAAATAGAAAATTGGGTGATTTTGGAGTTTTGCAACCAAGGGGCTAATGTTGGCGTTTTTTTAACGCAGTCCCGATTAACCGTAATGCATAAAGCTGTTTCAACGAATATCGAACCTGGAACCTTTTGATTACAATGCAAAGACTTTACCACTAATGTATGCTATGTTTTAAAACCAAAAATAAATAATAGTATCGAATTTTTTAAAAAAAATGCGTTACCAGTCTCGATTAGCCATTATGCACAAACCGATGTGTTTTGAAACCAAAGGGGGGTCGAGGGTTTGATTACAACTGGGTATGTGTGTGTTGAGGAAACTAAAGGTCAACAGGCATGGAAAGTTTTTATTCGCCATCTCAAAATAAGTTTTTGGGCTTGGTACAGGTAGCTTTTTGTAGAAAGCCCCACAACGACATCAACGTGGCTACCATCTGTGGGGGCCTCTTTTTTTTAAGTTGGAGAGGGGCACAAAGCCGTTTGTACCATACAACGTTGCACCGAAGAACCAACTTGTCAACTAGTCACTCACTCCATCATTAAAGTGCACAACATAATATCAGATTTGCACTGATAATAAGCAAAAAATTATAGCGGCTGCATAATTATATTTCAATGACAGCAAATGGTTTCAAATGAATGGTTTTCACTTTTATTTTTTACTAAGTAACATATTTGGTAATGAAAAGCTTTAACATTTGCATATAATATGAGATTTGTTTTGGTATCCAGTTTGTATGTTGACCAAATCACAGATATACTATTACTAAGGATAGCATTAATTAATCTAATAAAAATATATTCCACTGCATTACAAAATTAACTTATTCTGTTTTCTGTTGTTTGAATCCATATGGTAAAGTCTCGAAATTTGATGCACATCTTTTTCTTTTGGTATATACCACCTGAAAAACCCTTATTTCCGGCTTACTAACAACGGAATGTGTTTTTGTGCGTACGATTTTGTTCGAGTTGAGTAAAGTTAAAGAGGAGGTGTTGTTGAGAATAGCATTGGTGAGTGATTCGAAATTGATTGTGCTGCTGTCTTTATGGTTTAGACATATGCCTTTCACCTTGCAAACAGTAGTAACATTAGTATTGTCTGGATTTACTACCTCAAATGCATAACTTTTCGGCCCACTGGATGAAAATGCTCTGATATAAGCATTTTTCCCATAGAGTTCTAGTTCATTTGTTAACTCCCCTAGGTAGTCTCCAACAGGCAGATCAACATCACCTGGCCTTTGAATATAAATAACACTATCGGTATCATAGTACAATACATTTTCGCCTAATGTATCCAAATATTCATAAAGCTCTAATCGTGATTGTGTTGTAGTGTATGCTGCAATAACTACATTTACAGTCGATAATGGAAGTGCAGATTCTTCGAGATATTGCCAGTGAACTATCAACATATCTTCATTTATAGGTATAACTTGATGTACTTCAACATTGGGATTTTCTAGTTTATCGAAAAAATCCTTAGGATTATTGATAATACTAACTTGACCAGGGTTTTCTCTCTCTCCAAATTTACCCCAAAATGAATTCAGCATAAGTTTTGCTAAGCTTCGTAATCCAGGATTAGCACATATTCTGTTTTCATCCAACAACACACCCTCCTTTTCAAAATAGTCAGCTATGTATTTTTTTTTTGGATTCTTCATCAATACACCACAATGGCCAGCCGCTTGCTTCAACTTTTGCTTTGAGAAATGTATTGATTTACTCTGCAAGAACACCACCTGATTTTTTTGCAGGATCATATTGTTCAACATTATATTCCCATACCTCATGTAATTCTAAAATTTTGTATTTCTTTTGAACTGCCTTCTGAACTTCATCCACAACCCAGGTTCCAGTTATAGCTCTTCCCCTAGCAGTATGGTTACATTCCGCCTGGTTTATTTCATCGGCACAAGTTCTACATAGAGGGAAAGTTAATTTTGAATTGGTTCGATATGGTAACACAGGATGGTACAGATCTCTCGGTGGAAGTATTGTTGCTTTGACAAGCCCTTCAAAAGAATAAATATCGGGGCATTCTTCCCCCACATAAATTTTCACCGGATGGCCAACTGGAAACTTTTTAACTTTGCAACAATAAGGGTACAGGCTACATACATCCTTATATTGAATTGTTTCATTTTCTTTCACAGTGTAATGTAGTTTGGTAGCATTAGTTCTACCACCATAAAACGCCTCCCGGGGAATTATGGGGGCTTTAATTGATAACGGATGTTTTTCAACATAATGTTTCATGGTTTTGTTATTTCTCAACTGCTGGTGAAATTCGCACCCCCACATCTCATGGACAATGTAGTTAAGTGCTTTTAATCTGGTAATTTTATTTTCTGTTCTTTAATACCGAAAAGACAAAGTATCATATGGGTCATCATGAAGAGGTTCTGTACGTGAAGTAGGGAAACATTTGACACAACCATGTGTTCTGCATCCTTGATATTCAAATACATGCTCTTCCCCTTTTTGATCTTTAAAATATCCATCTACTTTCAAATTTCCTCCAACTTTTACTTCTGGTCCTCTGGCTGCATGTTGGATTTCGATTTTATGTTTTCTTTCCTCCCATACCAACCATTGAATAGCCTCTATAGACTGAATATCACACCATCTGTATCCGTTTTTAGGAATAATTCCTATATGTTCTGCTTTCAAAAATCTTTTACGGAATACTTTATTACAAGCTGAAGCGATGGTGATGGCTTCCAATAATGGGTTCACTGTTGTTTCTTTTTCAAAAGTGGTCATGAATTTCAAACAGGCAGCACGTAGTACATTAACATCTTCTACACAGTATTTTCTCAACTCCTTCTGCATATCGAAAACTACCCCTGTTTTCTGTTGTTCACTATGCCATTCCAAAAAACTGGTTCTCCGATTCTCCATCATAGAATCAACAGCGTAAAATTCAGTACCAGGGATACATCCGACATATTCTTTATTTTTCAAAGTATTAAAAAATGAGGAAAATACCCTTTGGACATTGGGAGATCAAATGCTTTCGGTAATTTGTTGAGCGCCATTCGAATAAAGTTGAGAGAATCTATGAAATGGATATTGTGCATCTTCAAAGATAATATTTTGGCTCCATTCGTGATCACAGACGGTGTCCATTTCATTTTTTCGATCATAGTTTGCAGTACAAAGTGCGAATCATACCTTCTACTATTGTGTGCAATACACACAATATTGTTAATTTTGGTGCTGTGAGCTGAAACAAATTGCAGAAAATTGTAAACAGGTTCTGTACTATCAAAAATGTGCTGTCTTTTTCCGCATACACTGCACCATTGAGACATATCTTTGTTCTCAATGCAATTATAGCATACATTTTGGCACACCAAAAGATTTGGAATATGCAGAAAATTGTTTTCAGTGCCTTCTAGTTTTGTGTCCTGCCTCGATTCAATATCGTAGAAAACAAGCATTGCTTTTTTTGATATAAGAGAAGATATTTGTTTGCTATCAATTTTTTGGATGTGACATAGATGTTCAGATGGTACCATATTTTTACAGCTGACACAGAATTTCTCTCCACATATATGAGGATTTCTGTTTGTACGGATAGCATACGCTTTCAGGCATTTTTCAAAACATTTTACTGTCTGACAAAGAGAGTTTTTTCTATTGTAACATGTTTTATGATTATTGTAACATTTTTGACCATAGAAAAATCTGTTACAATCAGTGCACTTTATTTTGGTTTCTGAATAAAAGATATTTATTAAAAAACATTTATCATGATTTTCTTGATTTAAATAGATGGTTGTGATTTAAATTTAAAAAAACATGCCTATTGTTGTCTAAATATATCTTACCTTTTTTCAGGGTCTGGGTGTCGAGGTTGAGATGTCACATTCAGTGGATCTGGATAAACGGAAGGCAGCCTTACACCACCTGGAAAGCTTCCTCTGTTCATCTGAAAGAACAGACGTTACAAAATTAAGGTAAGACACAAAAGGAGTGGTATGCACACTACTAATTAAATTCATCTACTTCCAAATTTTTGAATTCTGACTCCTGAACATTAACATAAACGCCAAAAAGTATTTTTTAGTTTAAAAAAAAAACAGGATGTACAGATTTTAAGTTTTATACAGTGAAATCACAGATATATGTTTCAAGATAGTACGTATTTCTCGTTAGTACATTCTTTTCTGGCAGTCCTTGCCAACTGCGCACTCCAGTTCTACATTCAATAAGTTCAGCCCGAACAAGGAAAAACTTCAGTTAAACATTTTTAAGCGTGCTTGCTAGAAAGAATGCTGCTCTTGGAGTTCAAGATTTCCATGATGAGAACATGTGCCACCCATTCCCATATAGGTTTTCTTACCAGATGCAACCATGGGTCAGGCTCTCGGCTTGGAACTTTATTGCATTGGAGGGTAGGGATGGGCAATGTACCCTTGAACCAGATTGGCCTGTGCTAAAAATCCTGCTTTTGTTCTTTGCATTGCATTGGCCAAGATGTATCTGCCTAAAGCAGATCAGAAACTGATATATTTCAAGCAGATCAGAAACTGATATATTTCAAGCTGTCAGACAAGTCACTGGCACCACACTTCCCAGCCTGTCATAAACATTACAAACAAGCTGAAGAAAGGTAGGAGTCAACAGTAGCTTGCAGTTGGGGAAAAGTTGTGCTGTGTCTTATTACCATGATATTTAAAGATAATATGGTTATTGAAGCCAGAGTAGTTTATTGAACACTGTAACTTATTTTTAGCATGTGAATGGTTCTGAAGAAAAGCAGCTATCATACTAAACATTGTGTGCATTTTCTTTCTGCAAGCACCATTTGAAAAAAACACTTTGTTTCCCTTTTGTTACGATGTGATAAGTTGAAGACAAAAGGTTATAGCTGCTAAACCACTACATCTATTTGGAAAAATTTAAATTCTTAATGTGAGAATGAACAAAGAACAATATTTTAAGTAACATCCAACAACTAAGGGTCGGGGGGAGGGGGTGTAAGCAGGGGCAAAGGCCAAAAGATCGAAATTTTCTGTAATTACGCAAACTTTCTGAATGCTGTGATATCTGTTTATTTTTTCCCCCATGTTGCGGGTCGAGAATTACATACTCTCATAGAGTGGTCCTTTATCATGCTTCCTTCCAAATTTGGTCTATTCAGGATCCATAAAGCCAATGCTAGAAGCAAAATTCCAGACATTGTATCCAAGCTGGCAACACTGCTATTTTATATAAATGTTATTTTTTCAGGGTGGCTACAAACAAGCAGAAATGAAATTCCCTGACTTTTCCAGGTTTTCCGGGACAAAATTTACATTTTTCCCTGACAATTACAAACTAAACTAAATCGATGGTTTTGCAAATAGAAATAATAAACTCACACAGATCCACGTATGGTTTTGTTAAGTACCAATATTATCTTCTATGAAATTGACATAATTTCTCTATTCTCTATGATTTGAATTCAAACTGCAAAATAGTGAATTTGGAAAATTATTACAATTCACAAGCTAGGGAAGGATTACGGAATTTTGACATACGCAGTAAGTTTAAAATAAAATACTTTTATATAATACTCAGTATTATATGTTGATATTTCCACTGAGGTTTGGAACCCTCTGCTTGCAAGAACCATGAGTGCGAACTCATTTTTTAATGCATAAAGCTACTTTTCTCTTCTCTCTTAACTCTTGCATATAAGTGAAACAATTGAATCGAACAAAATAAAGTGTCATATTTCCTTATATTATCAATGGGATTTCTGCTTCAGTACAGTATATCCAAATGAAGTACCATGAAACAGACAACATGCAATTATACCATTAATGCTGATGAAAAGGGTATGTAGGTATTAGAAATTTAACACAAGGAATTTATAGAATTGCATTGTATAGGTACCTGATTTAGCTAACCACACATTAAAACAGGAACACTAATAATAAAAGCTTCTGAAAGTTCATATATGAGGGGCATCCTGAAAAAAGCTCCAATGGTGCCTATACGCAGCACTAGTGGTCGGAGAGCGACACACACAAATGCAAGCAGGAAGAAGTGGCAAGTAGCTGTAATCTGGTACAGTTGCAATGCAGCCGTTTTAGGACAGTTCTAGGTTAAAGATTGCAGCTCTCATACAGTCTCCCACTGACTGCGATGTAGCCTACATTGCATGCTCAGAATTTAGCACAGCGCCACTTGCAATCGTGTGAGGTATGCAGACCGGACATTGTGAGTGATAGTAAGGTCAGATGATGGTGCAGACAATTTACAGAAGGCCAATCGAATGTGCACAACCCCATACAGCTGAGTACACGCGGGTCCTTTGCATCACTTCAGGTGAGAGATCTTGGACCACTCCTGTACAGCCCTGTCCTTGCATGTAGCGATGTTCATCTCTTTGTTCAACTGAAGAAGAGGTTCTGGCAGGACAAGGATTCTTGTTTTATTTATGCCTATTTGGTAGGGACCTTGATATTTTGTTATTTCTTAAAAAAAATTGTGTATTTGCTTATTTTTTTTATTTTTTACTATACAGTGTTATTTTTCCCAAAATTCAGATTTTCATTTTAGCGCATTTTCTTGCAAATATCTGAAATTATACCTTCATGGTGTTTTTAAACTACGGTTTCAAATTGTAAGTCACATGGCTTACGCCTCTTCGTGAGAGTTTGATATCTTGAAAGTTATTTAGGGAAAGTTATTTTCCATAACCCCTTTTTTAATTTTAAGGTAAGGATTTTAGATAATGGAATTTTCCCTGTATATACTGAAGGGTGCATAATGACCATAAGTGGCGACGCACCCAAAAAATTAAAATCAATCACTCTCATGTGACAGATACCAATATATTATGGCACCAAAAATTGGCATTATCTTTTTTTGACTTGTTAGTGTTACGTTTCTCAAAATTCGCGTTTTTGATTTCGAACATTTATCTGCCAAAGATACCGAAACGTAATACTCCATTGTGCTTTTAAACTATTATTTTAAATTGTAGGTCACATGGTCTATGTATTTTCGTGACAGTTTGATATGTTGGAACAGATATCGGAAGGATGTAAAAGTAAAGTGCTCCCCTGCACTTTTCCATGAAGGTGTATAGTAGGGGTGTGGAGTTAGGGCCCCACACTTTCTTGATTACGGCTGAAGATAGGGGTGATGTGATCAGCACCATGCTCCTGGCTACCTTGATCCCTCAAAGTTTCCTCAAGGTACGAGCTTCATATGATGCTCGGTGGGCGCCGGAGCAGTTTGAATAGGTGCAAAACATCCCGGTTCTCCACCGCAGGGGATCGACCCTGGGTCTCTCGCATACTAGTTAGATGCCCTAACGACTGAGCTCCATTATTACTCACTCGATAAATGCTGATGGTGCGCACTTAGCATGGTAATTCAAAACATATCTCGTGCGACAAATACGAAGATGTGGTTCCCGTGTGATGGTAGATACGCACTCGATCTCCTGTTAGAACCCTGCCACATTGCTCTGTGATGCAAATTGTTTTGATAGAAGTTGAAAAAATCGTGTGAAATACATGATTTCATGTGGCTGTCGGAATTATTCCATGCACGTATAACTCTATAGTTTACTCTTGAGTAAAATGTTGGAAAACTTGCATGTTCTATGTACACAAATATGGCCTAGAAAAGACAAGAAAGGTGGATTTCATGGAATTTTTCGTTGTTTTAGGACATTTCTTTTAAAAAAATCGCTAAAAACGGCAACAATTCACATTTTATGCCAAAATCGCATTATTTCGATATTTCGAATGGGCGAAAAATGTGTCCAGACATCACTGCACATTCATAAACATAACTTCGCAGCAATTACCATTTTTCACGGTTTTGGCGTTTGTGAAAAATCAATATCCTTCCTAATTGGAAATTACTTTCTTGCCACCCCTCGTATAAATCAGTAGATGGAAAGTGAAAGTTTAGAAGGGCTGGCAGAGAAAAGTCAATTCTTGAAGAAAGTGATTTGCTTTTATGATTGAATGATTCGAGTAAATCTGATATTAAAATATTTACGTATTCATTATTAGTATTTTATTTCATAATATTGGACATTAACCTTACTCAGCGAGAGATTAATGACAACCTCTCATGAGTTTAAACAGACAGGACAGAGAGTGGCATTAATTTCATTGCAATACTAGTGTTGCAGTAAATTTGAGGTTGCACTTGCCAATTTTTATAACTTTCACCAATGCAAATTTATGTTTCACTTTTTCGTGATACAGTATGTAACATTGTTATTCGTACACATAGATTTTCCGAGGAAAAAATGTCATATCTACTTGTAAATATAATCATTTTCATATCTACCTGGAAGTTAATGTTAATGAAGGTTTCACCAACAAATGTCAATAAAAATGTACATTCAAAGTGTATAAACAAAGCATATAATTTGTGTGAAAACAGAAAAACACGCTGTTCATGCAACATTGTTATTCATACAGGCCAGAGTTTCAATCTTCCTCGCATACAGCGCCACTGCTATTCGGGCGATTTCCTGCAGTTTGCAACTTCGTAACAAGTTTGAACATGCAGGCACGCTCCCCGTCAAGCTGAATGCTGGTGTAGGTATTGTTGTAGGTCTATCGTCTATTTATCAGCGTGTTCGAAATGGGCAAGGTGAATGAACTTAGTTCAGATCTGAAGGATGTTATTATAAATTTGGCCCTTAGAGGTTATTTGTTAAGAATAATTGGACAAACAATCAATAAATCACACTCCACAGTTCAATACATAGTAAACAAATTTAGAGAGGAAGGTTCAACACAGAATGTGCCGAGAAAACCAAAAGAGAGACGGTTGAATAAACGTGATGAACGCTTTATTTTAAAAAAACAGTGCGAGAAAACCCCTGACTAAGTGTTTCTCAGTTACGACCGTTAGTGGAAAATGTTGCTGGCAAGATGATGTCAGATCAAACTGTCCGACGTGCCTTGTGGAAGCATGTATACCACTAAAGAGGCCGTATGTAAATAAGGTGAATCACAGGAATAGACTTTCATTCGCGAAAGAGCACATCCACAAGGACCAGGAATTTTGGGATAGTGTCATATGTATGGTTATATATTTGCTAATTGTATTGTTTTTTTTCTGCCGTCTGTAATTGGAGTTGAGGAGTAATCTGTTGAGGGCAGTAAATAAATAAATAATAAATAAATAAATAAATAAATATGGTCAGACGAGTCCAAGATTAATATATACGGTTCAGATGGGATAAATAAGGTCTGGGAAAAATCAAATGAACACAATGATCACATTAACACAGTTCCAACAGTTAAACATGGTGGTGGGTCATTAATGATTTGGGTTTGTATGTTGTCCAAAGGTGTTTGTACCATCCAGTTTATTGATGGTATCATGGATGCATATGTTTATTTGGACATATTGAAGAACAATGTAAAGCAAAGTGCCCAAGAAATGGACATCCCGCCTATCTACAGATTCCAACAAGACAATGACAGTAAGAATAAGGCCCGAGTTAACATGAATTGGCTAATATGGAATGTGCCCAATTTACTACAAACACCAGCTCAAAGTCCAGACTTAACTCACATTGAGCATTTATGGGCAATTTTGAAGAGGCGAGTCCATAAAGCAGGCGTCAAGTCCAAACAAGAGTTGAAAACTGTTGTGCAAGTCGAGTGGAATAAAATAAGCTCTGAAACATGTCGGAAACTGGTTAATTCTATGAATAACAGGTGTCAAGCAGTAATTAAAGCCAAAGGATACACATCGAAGTATTAGAACTGTCAGTCAATTTGCTCTGAATCAGGGGTTTATACAGGATTTTTCCCTTCGGGGGGGGGGGTGTTGGAAATTTTTGGGGGGTGTAAGTTTGGGGAAGTTAAGTACATATTTTGGACCGTTTTAAAAATGTTCACCCTAATTCAATTTGTTCATGGATGTTTCTAGAGATTAACCCCACCCCCTCCCTTCCCTTCACGTAACATTTCAGAAGAAAAAAAGATGTCAAATACAGGAAAAGATGGAAAATAGATTAATGTTAACATTTCAGTTTAACGTTTTGAGTATTGCTTTCCTTCCGATAATGTTCAGTACTTGATTTAATAAATCATTAGACAAAACACAAAATTTTAACATTAGGAACACTTGTGCAATATTTTAATTTATTTGTATCGTTCTTGACGTAGGTGTAAGTCGGAGTTCAACTTGGGGGTGTCCAATTGAAATATCAGTGAGAATGCATTGCATGGGTGTGCGCGCACTTGCCTGTCTGAAGTAATAGTAATAAGTTCAGATATAATATGACTTAAATAAATTATGACACTGCCAGCGAAGCAAGCAAGAAAATTTTTAGAACAATTTCTCTGCAAACTGATTATGCATATTATTAGTTAAACATAGCGACAGTATCCCATGATGTTTACTCTTTATAATCTTGCTTTGCTCGTTCGTTGAAGACTTCAATATGAAATTCCTTGACAAATTTCGTTCAAAAGCAATATCAGGTATCTATCAAACGTGCATCCCAACTTCCCACTATATTTAACATCTTCATGGCCATGCTCTAAATATATTGAGTTTCTTTACTTTATTTCAGTTTGTGAATCATCGTTTAAACAGAGATTTGAAAACACCAGCAGAATTTGGAACTCACTCGCTACATAGAACTATTAAAATTATACATGCATATTTTCTAACAGTTAGAACAGGAGGGAGTAGGGGGCATGTGGTGAGGTAAAGAGGACGCCGAACGAGCAAAGCAAGATTGTAAAGAGTAAACATCATGGGATACTGTCGCTATGTTTAATTAATAATATGCATATGCATTATACCCTTACAAAACTTTGGAAAATACGCTTGGCGCTTTTGAGAGTTTATCTTTCAAACACTAAATGAGAGACTCCAGGGAATTAGGAGTCACGTGCCTCTTTGCCTTAAAAGAAAACAAAATAACATGTGCAAATAAATGCATGGCATGTTAACTGCAAAATGAAGGCAAGGAATTTTCACTTCTAAATTGAGGCAATGCTTTATTTTCAATTATTTAAAAATTGAATAGCATTTATTTCACTATCCAACACAAAGAGCACAATGAACCAAACCAATTTTCTCTCTCCATGTTTTCCAGCAGGCAGTGGTAAGCACTGTCGTGCCCTCACTGGTGCGCCTATGGTCAGATATAAATTTGGGACTTAATGTAAAATACATTTCTTTTATGTTTAATTCCTTACACTCAGGCCCTTAGTCAGGAATTCTTTGTAGGGGGGGACAAAGTCAATCCTAGAGGGGGTAAATTTTTAATATATTGTGTCACATTGGCAGATATAGCAGGGTACACAGAGGCACTTGACACCTCCCCCAAAAGAGATAAGTAACAGAAAAGGGATGATATCTTGAAACTGCAACAGGGGGGGAAAAAATGAGCAACATCAAATGGCATTTTTTTCGATAATGACCTTTCCAGATTTGCCAAAGAATATAAAGTTTAACATAAATAGGCTAATAGGGACTGTATCTACTTGATATTTACAGGTTGATAATGTTAATAGACGATTAATGGGCCTCTCTGCAGAACTGATTAAGTGAGCCCTTTATAAATCATGCTTCAGGGCCTCCCCGATGGCGCAGTGGTAGCGTCCTCATCTTGTAATTAAGTGGTCCCGGGTTCGATACCCGGTGGAGGCACATAGTGGTTTGGATCGCACTTTAAACTGTAGGTCCAGTCCCGATTAGCCTTAGTGTCCATTAAGTGGACTTAAAACACCAATTCAATCAATCAATCATGCTTCATAATGATTCTTTCTAGTTTCCAGTATGCAAGATTTTTCCGCACAAAGGAATCTAACGAGAATCCAACAACACCATTGTGTTGTGTTATGCAAGAAAAATCGAATTAATTAAATAATAATGGTTACATATTATCTACACTTTGATGAATTGTGTAAAAAATTGTAATACATTTTTTTTGTACTTGCTAAAACATTAAAATATGGGTCCCTTACTCCACCACGGACTCTATTTCCTTCAAAGGGAAAGAGTCTTGCATCACTACAGACAATGTTTGCCTACTGGATACGTAAACCATTTTGCAAAATATTGTGTGAATTGTATTATATTATAGTCGAAATACATGTTTTGACACCTGACAAACAAATAGGAATCCCTTGATTGATCAATGACTTCTTGGATTACAGTGTCATCATTAATATTTCATATTAAGTTTCATAGTAAGAAATTGTTTTAATAGAGTGCAAATAATTTTACGGAGCGCCATGGCATTATCTTTAACATTTTTTTCTCATATAGATCGTTTGGTTCGCGGAACCGACTCCCATTGCCCCATAACTATGGCTTTTAACTTGAGCTATAAGAACAGAAGACATTGCGAGCGAAGCGAGTAAGAAAATTTTACGAAATGTATTTTTATTTGTATAAAATTTGAAATCGAGAGGGGGGCAATTGCCCCTTGGAAGTGCCCTTGGCCGTCTCGAAGAAAAATGCAAGGAACTCATAAAAACTAATTCCATCTTGAGTATCCAATTGTCCTGCTATTCTTAGATTCTCCTAGTCTTGTTTTTTTACTTCAATGTTCGCTTACCCTAGAATGGACTTCCATCCAAGGTCGGGAGGGTGCTGGTGGGGGGGACAATTCCCCCTGCCGCCCTGTGGTTGCGGCACTGTTGTGTCTCTTCATCAATTTCACGTCATCATTCATTGTTGCGATTAGCTATAGGTGGCAGAAAATCAATGCTAAGTAACAAAAATCAAATATCCACTCCCTCTCTCTACCACATGAATCACTATTACCAAAAAGGGAAACCCCCCCCCCCAATCCTGATACGACATTATACTGAATCCCACACACATTCATAAATCACAAAATCAATAAGTGTCTTTGTTATGTTCTTAGAGTAATTGTAAAGATTAGTGAGAATTCCAGGTGTTCTGTATTTTTCACAGAAGGGGCACAGCAGGCTCTCAGGGGGGCAGTTGCCCCCTGCCTCCCTCTAGCTACGAGCGGCTTACACTTCCTTTGCTTCGTCTGAAAAGTTGAATAAAATTAAACATGTCATTATGTCAGGGAACCGACTAGATACAAAGAGAAAAACAATTTTTACTAAAGCTATATCTTTGCAAACTGACAATAGCTTTGATTTAATAGGGTACCAGTAATTTCACAGGGCACCACGACGTTAACGCTTTTCTATTTTTATCTGTTTTGCTTGTTTGGCACCCCATTTGTACTTAGCCCAGACAAGCACCCCAAGTAGACCCTCCCCTTTTTACAACTCTCTTTCTAATAGTATATCATTTCTTTTACAAAGGTAAGAACTCTTGGAGCCACAAAAACGGTCATAAACTATAGACGTTAATGAATCACTTAGGTTCTTCATGAAATACTTGCCATTTCATATCGAATACTCGGTCAGTAAATTTTATATTGGTACTTTATGAATATCGGTTGGAAGAAATTATACCTACATATAGCGTCACTGATTTTCTACTCACCACTTTCGGTTTCATTCTGTCTGGTTTTTCATTTTCTCTATCTTCTTCAGACAGTTTTGCAGTCAAGTTTCAGACATTGTTATACACTAAACAGAACGATAACACACAAACGGAGATGCTACACTGAGACTGACCTAAGGCATTTGACTGTTCTTTTGTCTACCACTCCAAAATCATTCATCTCGCCAAGTTACAGAAAATAGTGTTGCTAACCATAGTAACAGAATTCACTACAAGGAGTCAAACCTGTATCTTTCAATTTATTCCCTTACTTTTATCGTACAATCGAAAGGAAAATTCAACGAAATGTAAATTTCATTGACTCAGGGGTTGAATAATTGAATTTACGAATCTGTAATGTATTTAAGAAATATATAAGGTATTCAAACGCTGAACTGTCAACACTGCACGCGGAATGTGCTCCCTGGAAGGAGGGCGAGAGGTCAGTTTGACATTTTCCAGATGGCAGCGTCCCTTCCCTAGAGCTGGCCGAAGCCTTGTCAAGGGATAGTGCAATGTCATTGTAAACGTATGTTAACTTGTGTGAAACCAGTAATACGTCAGGATGATGAAAGAAAACCTTCGTAAGCACTGCTACATTAAATAAGGTGAAATGAGCCAGAAGAGTAATAAAATTCCAGCAGCATATTTGCAGTCTAAAGCTCTTCTTGTTTATGCATTCGATTTTTGTTAGATGTTGCAGTCCATGCAATTTCTGTCGCATGTTGTAGTGAGATACTTTGTCAGGTGGCGATATTCGACAAAAATCGTATGTATCAAAGGAACCTATTCGCTTCCATGTTCCTTCAGTTTGCCCAACAAAATGCCCTACTATGACGTCCGACAACTATCCGATGGCGCCATCCACTCTTATCCTCTCAATCTGTTGACAAGTCCCCCTTACTACTCCCATACGAACAAGAAAAAATGATAATTCAATGCATTTTCCACGTAATATTTACTCCCCCGATGATACCATATGGTATCATCAGAGTAACGTCGTACTCGCCCGATGATACCATATGGTATAATGGTGCTGATTACGAAATGAATGTGCTTTTTGGACCTTCATACTCTTATGTTTTGGTGGAAACTCTAACACAGGTCTGGAGCAATTCATATTGATGACCCCCCTCTCCCCTCCACGCAACATAGCCATCCACATTTCCGAACAGATTTTCACATTTTGGCTCATTATTCAACTTGTATGGCACCCAGAAACATGAAAAATGTTTCAATCTCTTTGGAAGCGTCCATTCTTTGAAGAGAAAACTAAGGTTTGTGCCTTCTCCTAAAAATAGCGGGAGAAGAGGGGCAAATTCCAGATTTTTATGTTTTTTTTTCATTGAAATTTGGTTGTCGCGCCTCGAAGCCCCCCTTCCTCGATTCGTCGTTCTGACTTATACACGGTTGCATGCTATGATGTTCTAGCTACAAAACAAAACTTATCCGAAGTAGATTGCTCTGACGGTGCCCGAGTTATAACAATGTTCTGAGCAATATGCAAATTACCTATTTTTCGTAAAAAACAGTTTCACATTTTGGCTTATTATTCAACTTATATGGCACCCAAAAACATGAAACATGTTTCATTCTCTTTGGAAACGTCCATTCTTTGAAGAGAATACTAAGGTTTGCACCTTCTCGCCAAAATAGCGGGAGAAGAGAGGGCAAACTCCAGACTTTTATGTGTTTTTTTTCATTGAAATTCGGGGCTCCCGCCCCCAAGCCCCTATTCCTCGGTCCGGCGTTCTGAATTGTACACGGTTGCATGCTCTGATGTTCTAGTTGCAAAACAAAACTTATCTGAAGTAGATTGCTTCCATAGTGCCAGAGTTATAACAATTTACCTCCAAAAATTCACATTACCTATTTTTCGTAAAAAGAAAAATTCACTTTTTGGCTTATTATTCAACTTGTATGGCACCCAAGAACATGAAACATGTTTCTTTCTCTTGAGAAATGTCCATTCTTTGAAAAGAATACTAAATTTCACGTCTTCTCCCCAAAATAGTGGGAGAAGAGGGGGCAAACTCCAGATTTTTGTTCTTTCCATTGAAATTCGGGGGACGTGCCCCCCCCCCCCCCCAGCATACCTTCCTCGGTCCGGTGTTTTTTTGAATTGTACACAGTTGCATGCGCTGATGTTTTAGCTGCAAAACAAAAGTTATCCGAAGTAGATTGCTCCCATAGTACCCGAGTTTTAACAAATTTCCTCCAAAGTGTGTTCGAATTTAAAATTCCCGCCTCCCCCCCCATCACTGGTTTCTGGCGCGGTGGTTCTGTTGCGCATAAAAGGGGCCTAAAAGTTGAGGCCGAAACTTACGAACAAGATTTCCATAATGATATCTTTAAATAAGTAAATAATTAAAAAATAAAATAATCAATGAAGACGAAATCCCCTCACATTTCCCTGACTTTTTTTGACACCTCAAATTCCCTGACTTTTCCCGGTTTTCCAGGTTTTCCAGGTCTGTCGCCACCCTGTTTTTTACTCAACAAGTATAAGTCTGATTTCAACAAAACTTTACATGGTTGTAGAAATGTACCATCACTACATACAACATTTTTCGTTCACTTCCCTCTATGCACAAAGGCTAATCAGGAATAGTCCTACAGTTTAAAGTAGGATATAAAACACTGTGTGTCTTCACTGGGCATCTAACCTGGGATCCCTTGATTACAAGGTGACGACATTGCCACAACACCATCAGGGAGGCAAAAAAAAATGTATACGTAAGATACCCCCTCCCTTCCGCCGGAAAATCCAGAGCACGCCACTGGCTCTAGTGTTTAAAATGATTATTCTTGTGTTATCTGCACAATAAGAGTTATGGTTTTGTTTATCACAAGGCAGCACAAGAAAAAACATTGTATTCTTTATGTTGGATGAGTCATTGCTGTCAGAAGTGATATCGGCAAGGAACTGCTTTTGGAACAGCCAGACATACCACTGGTGCAGGTAGAAGCCTCCCTCCAGATAGACAGGCATAAATGGACAGGTGGAATAGAAGTGAAGTGAAGATAAGAGACAATAGACTACAACTGTATTTATTTTTAAACCAGCACCGGGCTTATTCCCTAACCAAGTTGCAGAAACAAAGGGGGAAGGATTATTGTATTGAAACGGACACCTGAGTGTGTCCTATGCAGATAGCTGAATAAAAAAAAGGCTGCTTCATGAAATTATACAAAGCCGTGCCCAGCAGTTTTAGATTAATGAGCTCTTGTGATGGAGATTGGTGACTTTCTTTTCTAACTCCATCCTAAACCAATATCAGATAACAGGGTTTGGCAAATACTTCTTCCTTTCGCCTGGCAAACAACAAGGGAAAGTTTTCCAAGCAAGTTTCCCCCTCCCTTCCCATCTCTCTCGATCCTGTCTATTATAGAAAGGATTAAGTAAAAGCGTGGGTAAAGAAGTGTGAAAAATGTATAACCGAGATTTCACTGTATTCAAAAAACATTCATATGTCAGAATTGTATGCTAAATTACAAGCTATTTATAGATATTATGAGATTGGTAAAATGTTAATCTTAGCAATGAAAATGATACATGGAGATGTACCTCCGTACCATAAAAGCCGAAGCCTCATTGATTTGAGGAACTCCGAACCTAACTTCCGTGTCTGATATTTTTGAGTAATGTTATATAAAAGGTAATTTCATGTTCATATGTAATAATTTGATTGTCTGCATTTAGAGTTAGAAGCTCCTTTCTATTGCGTTAATTTTCCGTGTAACTTGTCAAAGTGTGCTCCATTTCGTGTGTAACTAACCGCCCAGTCGCGTCAATTAGCTTGTCAAAGGTCGACTGATTAATCTTTTAATTTGTTGAAAGCGTATGTTATATTGCAAGGTCGTGCGAGTGTAGTATTCTTTATTGCATAGTGTTTTTATTGAAATTTTTGCTCGCGCCGATGATTAATTTGTGTATTCCGGCAGCTGGAGCCGATTAAGTTCTGCATCACTATGTAATGGTGTAATCGTTCTTAATGGACGAGAGAGGCTTGTGTGTATTGCCCCCGTCCGAGAAACTTAGTTAGTAAATGTCGTGCTTACGACTTTGATGCGTATGTTCATTCGAATGAAAGGTTTAACTACGCCGACCTAACTGTTTCAGATAATTGCTTTCCGAGGGCTAGCGCATATTTGATTTAAATGAGCACAGGAGCGGGTAGACTAATGACCTAAATTCACGTAAATATTTAAACAAAAAGGAAATGGTGCGTTGATTAGATCCAAGATTTGTATGTATATTCCCATGTGAGATACTCCAGGAGTGAGAATGAGTGAGAGAAAGAGAGAGTGAATCAAGGGGACCTGTAGGATGTTTGTTATTCCAATATTTTCTTTGATACAATATATTCATATTTTACCGTCCGTCCGAGTTATCATTTGATGTTTTCAGGTATCAGGTATAATGAAATTTGTGTTTTGTTATTGTTCGAGTCGACACAACTAAGGTAAAGACAAAAGTGTAATATTTCAAGGTATTTTATCTCCGCCTCGCACTAGTACGACAACAATGACCGTCTCAGTACCCGAACTAAAAACCTGGATCGTTTGCAATCACACGACCGGCATCCCCTACCTATTGTGACATCTGGCCCCGTGCCGGGGAATGAAAGATATGTCATCCGGGGACCGGGAATGTGATTAATTACACCACCACTAGGATAATTTGCATAGGCACTTAATCTACTGTCTTTCACGGCACCCCTCGTCCATGTTTTCACGTTACAATTTCAAAATGTTAATTGTGTGAAGTCTCTACACATATCTCCACCCCTCTGTGGGTGCCCTTGTGCTTAATATCTAATGGAACAGAAACCAATGCCATTCTAAGCTTCGTTGATTCAGATTATAGTCCAGTACCGCCTATTGACAAATCCGAAACCAAATGAGAATGAACAGCAACATATAAGTTTGGCCAACATTTAATGAGCAGCCATGTATAAAGAAGAAGTTAGCGAAATAATGTGTATTTTTATATGTAGATACATATGGGACTCTGAAATTAAGTGCACTAAACTGGAACACTTCAGGTATTATGACGCTTTCGGATCTTAAGGAATGTCAATTGAAGAAGTGAATTAAGGAAATGAAGAATTACGGACTATTACAAAATTGAGAACCTCGCGACTTACTGAATTATCGCGAAAGGTCTCTCTCTACTCTTGGTTTCTATGTAGGCTTAATGATAAATTCATTTTCTTATTAAAAGAATTGCCATTTGTGCCTGAAAAGAAGGTTTGAATGAAACAAAATATTAAACAAAAGAAGATGCGCTAATAAACGATGGCATGAAGGATGTAGAAAGTTGCTATCAAGGCGAAATATTATTTAATTATCCTGAAAACTAGACTCGTAAATGAGGATCGTTGACTAAATAACTTTTATATAACCCTGGCAAAGTGACTTCAAAAGATAACAGATTATGACATTCGAAGCAGGTTTTATGTGATCACTTTGCCTATGCATTCTTTAATTTTCTTTTTTTGAAATTCAATAGTCTAAGCTTGTTTGCTCGACGCCTCACTTTTACTATTAATAAACGCTCTATTAAAAAGAATGGTCATTCTATCGTCTGTGCTTCAATTTCACAAACAGTATGAGCAGAACATCAAAAAATGATTCTCCGATACTTTCCAATCTCCAAAAGATGATTAAGATTTCTTCCTGTAATGCAACCCTCCAGGGGTTACTATTGGTACAGCGCCTTGAATAACGTAGTGTGGAAAACGACCCAAGAAACTAGTTCCCCGAGACGATGACAAGTAGATGGCAGTGCGATCGACCCAGGTGCTAATTTTGTTATGAAAGTAATGCGGCTTAGTTAGTTTTTGGAATATATTGTGTAGATTTGTTTTTCTAGAAAGGCGGTAAGTGAATTGATGGAAACAGTTATATTTGTGGAGTGATTTGCAGTCACGAAATGGCATTAATTTGGAAAGAAAAGTAAAATAAAATTAATAAATAAATAGCATGCGTAACACAAGAAGAAACATCGCAATGTGATTCCGGACGTCAGGTCTTGGACTGTGTATTAGAGTTTATTTTTCTATGTTATTAGAATATAAATAGTATCCTGAGAGATATTTCATACCGAGGCGACAAACCACAAATGTCGCTTGAAAGCGAGCAGTCGGAAATCAATGCAGCCTTTCGAACCGTAGGGGCAAAAGCTCTGAATGCACCGTTTCCTCAAGGAGATTTTACACCAAAGCGACACGCGACAAACAATACGAGGATTTCACACAAAAGCGACACGGGTCATTCGGTCCAAGGCAACTTTCATACCGAAGAGACACATGTTGCTTGGAAACGATCCAATCAAGAGCAACATTTCACATCGTAGCGGCATGACGGGAAGCACAGGCCAGCGTTCGGTTGGTGAAATCCTCAAGCGATAAGTGTCGCGTGCCGCTTGTCGCTTTGGTGCGCAATCTCACTAAAGCAAGACACTCATTGCATCGCGTATGCGTGAACAACAAACCACGGCAACATGTTGCAAGCTATTGAGGAAATGGCCCAGTTTGAGCGACGCAGAAGCGACAAAGCGACAAGTGTGGCTTATCGTGTCGCCTAGATCTGTTGTTGTAATGTGCGGTTTATCGTGTCGCCTATCTGTTGTTCGCAAGCAACGCTTGCTAATAGACTGAAGGCACCATGTCGCTTGTCATTTAGTTGGGAACTCCCCCTGTAGCGCGTCGCTTCGGTCACAGCACCCTTCCTTTAAGGAGCTTTCCGACCGAAGTAACAAGTAGCACGCGAATACGCCATATGAACGTGTCGTTTGCTGTTTGGACCCTCATGTGCAATGAATGCTATTTTACAGTCTGGAAGTGTGTGTCACTAGTGTGACAGTGTGAACATCCCGTGTCGTTTGTCCCATTGGTTTGAAAGTTTCCTTACACTCATGTCGATGGCACTAAGAAAGTTTTGTGGGGTTCCCCTTGTCGTTTCATGCAATCATCATTATCATCATCGCCGCGATTAGTTTAAAGCGGAAGAAAAGACAGTAAATATCCAAAATACAAATGCTTCAGTGTGTATATCTTTAAAAGAAATGATGATGATGATAATAATAATGAATCTAATTCATACACAAAAATTTAGTTGCCAAGAACATTCCACGCGTATTTTTTCTCCCGTATTATTAACGAAAGTATGACGATAACAGGACGTGGTCGACTGTCTAGAATGTTCGTTAATATCTTCGCGACCACTGTACCAAATATCATAGCAATTATCACATTCATGTAAAAGAATCAGACGTTGCAGCGAAAACTCCATTTAATTCCATTATAATCAGTCGAACACCAAGCACCGGGGTCAACACCAGCACCTCTAGCGGTATCATTTTCGAGTGGAACCAGCCGGAGAGCGCAGAACCATGCCTGCCCGACCCTGTGGCCGAGTGGTTAGCACATCGCGCTGCGACGCCAAGGTTCCCGGGTTCGAATCCCGGTCGGGCTTGGTTGTTTGTGAATGTCCATTCATCAATTTCATCATTTCATCACTCAACCCCATCTTCGCAAATTAGCCAAGAGGCACAAAACGCGAAGTAAAATAAACTAAATCAAATCAAAATCAAAATCAGAACCATGCCGTTTTCCACACTACGTTATTCTAGGCGCTGTACTATTGGTAAGTACGTGGAGTGGCGCCCACGGGAACCCGAGCTCCAAAGGCGAAAAAGATGGATGGTCATCTCAACAGCGGCGGAGGCGGAAAACCCAGAGGAGTAACACCTCTAAAGAAAACTCGATCCATCTGGCTCCGGATGGTAGCACCACAGCCCATTTTATCCATTTTACCATGTGTTAGTGAGTAAGCAATTACTTTATAAATATACAGGGAATATGTAATCATAATTTTGTTTTCTCGGAATGATTCTCTACATGAGATTCTCATCTCTTCTCTCTCTATACAGGGTGATTCTAAAGGTATAGTACAAACGAAAACCACAGATACCTCCCATGAAATAGAGACGAAAGTTCCCCTTCCACTTTGCCGAGAGATGCCTCCGTGAGGAGCTAGACAACGCCGAAAACGTGTGAAAATGAACTTCACACCTCTGTACAGCCAGTACCAGTGAAGATAGAAAGGCGGAACAAACGAAGTCAAAAGGAACACCAAAGTCGCCCATCCGAAAAACACTAGGCGGCAGCTGCGCAACGCATGCGCATGGGGTTGCACAAAGGAAATAGGAGTGTCCCGCAAGACAAGTGAAGGGAAAGGGTAGCGATCGACAACGGTAGGGAGAAAAGAAGCAATGAAGCATGAAGTAACAATTGCACAGCGGGAAACAAACACATGCAGCGCGTGGGGAGTCCCCAAACACAGTGGGGAGACACCGCAGCAAGAACAAAGCACGGTTCAACAAAAGAGAAAGACGACCGGACGGGGAATGGTACCTGTCAAGGAGACAACAAATGCGGGACGAGGGATTCCCCGTAGCAGCACCGAGGGGATGTTACACAGAGGTCGTGCGCCAGCAGGACAAACACAGCAACTACGGACACAGGAGGTTTATTGCCACGCAAAGGTGCACTTACAGATAGGAATAGTACGTAGTACGTAGTCGTACCCCGGACTGACGTTGTTACAAAACTTGCTCAAATTGACGACCACCACATTCAATGCAGGCATTGCAGCGTCGCAGGAAATTCTGGCGAACCCTATAAAAAATCCCTGGCATGGTACACACCTCGGCCGATGCTGCAAGTATCCGCGCTACCAATGTTTCGTTGTCAGGCACCGGGGTCTCGTAGACGAGTGTTTTCACATGGCCCCACAAGAAGAAATCCATTGGCGTGAGGTCAGGCGAACGGGCGGGCCAGGGGACGGGGCCCTCTCTGCCGATCCAGCGCTGTGGGTATGTACGGTGCAAAAGGGTTCGCACTGTGCCATCAAAATGTGCAGGCGCTCCATCCAATTGAAACCACATACGATGTCGCACGTTGAGGGGTACATCTTCTAGCAGCTCTGGAAGGACTGATGCAAGAAAGGTGCGATAGAGGCGGCCATTTAAACGTGGTGGCAGCAGGTATGGACCGATAATCTGTTCATCGATGATACCTGCCCAGATATTCACTGCAAACTGGGTCTGATGGTGCACCTCGACTGCTGCATGTGGATTTTCATAATCCCACACATGGCTGTTTCGGCAATTGAAGATGCCCTCACGGGTGAATGTTGCCTCGTCCGTGAAAAGCACATGGCGCAAAAAACGGGGATCGTCGGTACAAAACTGCAACAGTCGTTGACAGAATTCCACACGTCGTGGGTAATCCCCAGCCTGCAACGCGTGGACTCGCTGTGGATGATAGGGATACAACAGATCATCATGAAGGACACGCCACACTGTCGACTGTGATACTCCCACTGCACGTGCAATGCTAGGGTGCTAGTGGACGGTGTGTCGTCCACGCGAGCAAGTACGTCCTCCTCGACCGCCGCGGTGCGCACATGTCTTGGGTAACCGACATGATGGCCTGCACGTAACACACCCGATTCACCAAGGGTACGGTGCACGTTCGAAAACAACCTGCTGTCGGGTTGTCGCCTCTCCGGATACGGTCCGCGATAAAGGCGTGCAGCTACTCGGCCATTGCCATCTGCAAGGCCGTAGACAAAATGCATGTCCCTCAGTTCTACAAATGTGTAGCGTTCCATGGTACGGTGAGGATAGTGCCAATTATGGAATACTGTACTGCAGTGCACAGGTGGCACACACACACACACTGGTCACAACGGCTTCGAAACAACGTACTCAATTGTCGTACGTCAAGCACACCACCACCACCACCGCACCGGCTCTTTCACTGACACGCTCTCTGACGCTGCACTTCCAATCAGCCCACACGTCCGCAGGGCGCTGTGGTACAATCAGCTGACGTTCCTGAGCCACCCGTGCCTGTGCTCTTCACTACCTGACCACTGCCGTCAGGTGGGGCCATGTACTCTAGGGCCTTGTCATCGTGGAACACATGAAGCGTCCTTCATTCTTGCCCCATTCACCCACAACACGTACTTCGTCCGTCTAGCTCGAGCCGACGGGGAGCACTACGTACGATCGTGTGGTGTTTGTGTACACCAATGTGGGGTAACCCAGCAGTTGAACAGACGTGCATACCCCCACGTAGTTTCATTACACGATTGTCCCACGCAGTTTATCTGTCCAGCCTTGCTCGGCCCGGTCTCACACCCACGCGGCAGTGTGCGGCTGCAGTGGTGTGAGGCCACGCTTGGTTTCGGAGCGGAAGGCTGCGGCCGAGGAGGGACTCGAGTTGTTCGGCTGGTGTTGCGCTCGGAAGCAAGCAGCCGCGTCAGGTCTGGGAACGGTGGACCTGGTGATCGGGATGGAAACATTCCCACCTCGCCCATTAGTGTCGTCCACCGTACGGAGTGGTGGGGTCCGTACGACACTCCAGCAGCCTTTCGCCCGCTCCCACCCAGCGATGTGCCTCCGGCTTCATTTCTAAGAGGCTGATTGGGCCCCATCACGACGTTTCTTACAACGTCAGTGGTCCTATCTGTACGTGCACCTTTCATTAGCAATAACCTCCTGTGCCCGTAGTTGCTGTGTTTGTCCTGCTGGCGCACGACCTCTGTGTGACATCCCCTCGGTGCTGCTACGGGGAATCCCTCGTCCCGCATTTGTTGTCTCCTTGGCAGGTACCATTCCCCGTCCGGTCCTCTTTCTCTTTTGTTGCACCGTGCTTTGTTCTTGCTGCGGTGTCTCCCCACTGTGTTTTGGGGACTCCCCTTGCGCTGCACCGCCAGCGCCGCCATTTCTGCCCCGAACCATGTACGCGTCTGTTGCCTGTCGAGTGTCACGGACCACTTTGCTTGCATTCTCGGTGTGTTTTTACATCCTACGTCGTCCTCCCGTGGTTCTGCAACCCCGCACTACTGTTCTCGACTGCACTGCTTCAGTCATGGTGTTTGTTTCTCGCTGTGCAATTGTTACTTCATGCTTCATTGCTTCTTTTCTCCCTACCGTTGTCGATCGCTACCCTTTCCCTTCACTTGTCTTGCGGGACACTCCTATTTCCTTTGTGCAACCCCATGCGCATGCGTTGCGCAGCTGCCGCCTAGTGTTTTTCGGATGGGCGACTTTGGTGTTCCTTTTGACTTCGTTTGTTCCGCCTTTCTATCTTCACTGGTACTGGCTGTACAGAGGTGTGAAGTTCATTTTCACACGTTTTCGGCGTTGTCTAGCTCCTCACGGAGGCATCTCTCGGCAAAGTGGAAGGGGAACTTTCGTCTCTATTTCATGGGAGGTATCTGTGGTTTTCGTTTGTACTATACCTTTAGAATCAGGTGTTATCTTCTGATGTTATTCTTAGGATAATTCATGATATGTGGTTAAATGGATGTTTGTGTGTATGTATGTGTGCATGTTTGTTCCGGCATAACTCTCGAAATCCTGAAGCGATTTCAACCAAACTTGGAACACGTATCACTTGCAATCTCGAAAGAAATATTGTGGGTGTAAGACACCCCTGGCACCCCTAGGGGTGGGGGTGGGAGGTGGTTGACATGTAAAAATAATCGAAAATGACCGATATTAGTGTGGAATCCATAGTTTTCGGGTCGATAAGATGAATAGGGACACTCCCAATGCCGTTCAACTCCAAGACACCTCTGGCACTCCTAGGGTTTGGGGTGGGAAGGGGGTGACATGTAAAAATAATTGAAAACGACCGATATTAGTGTGAAATCCATAGTTTTCGGGGTCGATAAGATGAACAGGGACACTCCTAATGCCGTTCAGCTCCAAGATACCCCTGGAGGTGGGGGTTAGAACGGGGTGACATGTAAAACGACAGACATTAGTGTGGAATCCATAGTTTTTGGGGTCGCTAAGATGAATAGTGACACATCATAATGCCATTCAACTCCAAGACACCCCTGGCACCCCTGGGGTGGAGGTGGGAAGGGGTGACATGTAAAATAATCGAAAACGACTGATATTAGTGTGGAATCGATAGTTGTTGGGGTCGCTAAGATGAATAGTGACTCTCCCAATGCCGTTCAACTCCAAGACACCCCCGGCACCCCTATGGGTGGGGTGGGAAGGGGGTGACATGCAAAACTACCGATATTAGTGAGATATTAGTGTGGAATCCATAGTTTTCGGGGTCGCTAAGATGAATAGTGACACTCCCAATGCCGTTCAACTCCAAGACACCTCTGGCACCCCTAGGAGTGGGAGTGAGAAGGGGTGACATGTAAAACGACCGATATTAGTGTGGAATACATAGTTTTCGGGGTCCCTAAGATGAATAGTAACACTCCCAATGCCGTTCAACTCCAAGACATCCCTGGCACCCCTGGGGGTGGGGGTGGAAAGGTGGTGACATGTAAAACGACCGATATTAGTGTGGCATCCATAGTTTTCGGGGTCACTAAGATGAATAGTGACACTCCCAATGCCTTTGAATTTATTCTTGCTCTTGGAAGTGGAACTAAAAATGTTGTTCATAAATAGTTGTTAAATTTATATTATAGTGAATTTGTAAAAGATATTACTTCATAATTTGTTTACTGTACTTATACTTTTAAATACCTGTAAATAAAATTAGTTACATTTTACGCTATAGTTATAATTCATTAAACACACGGGCAACGCCGGGTAATCAGCTAGTCGGTATTATAAAAATCCTAAAAGAGGTTCGAAAAACCCTAAAATAGGTTCTAAAAATCCTGAAATAGGTCCTAAAAATCTTAAGTTAGGCTCGAAAAATCCTGAAGTAGGTTAAAAAAAACTTAAAATAGTTCAAAATTTCTGAATACTGCTGATTAGGTAGTCACCGGCAATGAAAATGGGACACCTATATCCTGAAATACGCACTATCTTGCATAACGTCATGTGTGTCGCCTAACCCTACCGCGATGGCATAACTTAACATTGGAAATTTGCTATTAAAATCCACTCTTCGCCGTATAGTTAGGCAACATTCTGTTTTCATGTTATCCACAGTCAAACTCCACAATTTTGTCTGTGAGGAACATTTTATATGCTGAAAATAATCTTTCAACAAAATCATAGTCAGTGGTGCAAACTTCAATGCTGAACTGTTAGTTTGCAAGGCGTGAATGCCACAAAGCACGAAAGTGACGGAAATGTGAGCAAGACCACACAGAGGAAATATACGGTTTCACCCGGAAATAATTGCAACACAAATACTTATTATGCCAGATTGTGCGGAATGATATAATGAATAATATATTAAAAATCTGCCATCCAAAAGTTTGGGGAAAATCCGCCATCTTGGAAAATGGCGGCAAAAATTCAACTTAATAATTAAAAGAATATAATATCTCGAAAACTGTGCATTGTACACAAAAAGTGAAGATAACCAAAATGAAAGAACAGAAAATTTGCTAAATTATGTTTTTATTTGATAGAGCTACAACAAATCTTAATTGAATTAGAAAGATTCAAATATTATCCTTAATTTTTAGAATTAGCGTAAAAGTTTATTTCTGAGGAGAAGGAGAAGATTTGCGTAACTGATTCAAGATGTAAACCCCACTTCCCAATAGGCTCGGCTTTAATGAAATTCCGACGAATATCGAGCATCCTAATGTATTGCAGCCAAGAGCATCAGTATCCTGTTATCTTTCAGAGTTGAACCAAATGTAGATAGAGATCCCGTTTCGTGGCAAAATTTCATTTTTCGAGCTCATCTTGGGCAGAGACTTACTTTCGTTCGCTTGCTCCATAGGTTCCCGGGATAGAGTATAGTACTCTGTGCTTGGTTGTAATGGTCTTGAGCGGAATGGAAATTACGAAGAGTTAGTGTTTGAGTTAGTGTTTTAAGCCCACTTTATGCACAGTATGGCTAATCGGGACTGGACCTACAGTTTAAAGTGGGATCCGAACCACTTGTGCCTCCACCGGGTGTCGAACCCGGGACCCCTTGATTACAAGGCAAAGACGCTACCACTGCGTCATGGGGGAGGCCCGGAAATTACGAAGAATGCGCGAGTGTGCTCACTTTATTTTTCGAGAGATAAATATATATATTACCATGAAAGTAAAGTTTTAAATTGTTCTTTATAAATAAAACCTGTTTTTTCGAAATGTCATGAATCGTCTTACCCAATTCATCCATGCATTAAGTATGTGTGAAATTTGGAACAGGTGCAAGTCGATTAAGAGAGAAGATGAATAGTTTGAGAATGAATTAATGTCAAATGTAACCAGAATGGATATTTCATTCAGTACGATGTCCTTTTTCAGTGAGGATAGCCTGGTCATGAAATCGTGAATTGAATATTATTATTAAACCAGTCTTCCTCTTTCGAGAAAGAACTGCAACGATATGTTCGCAATTTTCTCCTGCCCCAACTTTTCAAGTACAGTCCAATTCCTTTATTTTCAAATAATTTGCGAGAAGCCGTTACAACATGAGGTGCATATGATACAGCACTGCTTTGAAGAACCAGTGCGTGTACATTAGTTTCGTCTGCGTTTTCCGTGTTATTGTTGCCTATCATAATTAAATACTTCGTTCTCAGCACAGCTTCACACTTCGTTAGAGTTCCTGTAATTCACTTCGGATTCGCAATATTTAAAAATATCGCGTAATTTGAACGTTTCTCTACCATACCAGCCATGACAACACGCTGCTATTTCGTACTACTACTGAGTGTAAAAAAGGATTTATCCTACATAGAGCGGCCATATTGG
The DNA here is from genome assembly GCF_977018435.1 of Lepisma saccharinum. Classification (NCBI taxonomy): domain Eukaryota; kingdom Metazoa; phylum Arthropoda; class Insecta; order Zygentoma; family Lepismatidae; genus Lepisma; species Lepisma saccharinum. The sequence goes on along the minus strand of NC_139230.1, from coordinate 57,639,079 downwards.
AAGCGACACTAGCGCTCAGGTGGTAATTTTATTCGCGAATAGTTACTGTGTAAAAGCACAAGTGTCTTAAAATTCCAGTACAAAAACGAGCGCTCCATTTCTTCAGATGCATTATGTCCGAAGAGTGGCAGCATTGATTATACGTAATTCAGCCACTCGGTGGAGGGCTTCTCCATTAAAATGACAGGAAGGGACACGAAGGTGGGATCCTCCGCCTCCACTCACCACTCGCTCTTTATTCACCCTCTCACTCAGTGACTTCTTTCTTCTTTGCTTAGATCTTCTTTCTTCATAAAAAAAAAACTGAGTGCGGTTTTGACGTTCGTGTCCTGGTAAGAAGGGATATTACTTTAGGAGTGGGTTAGAAGGATTCCACTGTTATCTCCTCTTGAAATATGATTGAGAATAGAATAAGACGAGTATAAGTGAAACTTGAGTCTTGGTACCTTTATGAAAACCAAGACGTATGAACTTTCGTGTTGGTTCTTTATAAGTTTGTTGAGTATATATAATATAATAAGAGAAAGAGTATATATAAAATACAATTAGATGATAAACAAACATAAGAAAAAATATATATATATATATTATACATTTATGTAGGAATATAATAATAGGTTATATGGGTACTGGGATGATGAACTATCCAGTATAATTAGGTGTCCCGTATTTGGTATCTCCTTCTTTCTTCAGCCTGGAGGTGTCGGTGGGAATCTCTGACAATTTGGATTCATTACATTCCAGTCGGTCTCTTTCTGAGTTTAGTTATGTAGTATCTTCTTCTATTTATGGAAGTAGGTCCATCCTCATAGAACTTGATATTACCATCAGGATCTACCTCTTCTGAGTCCAAAGATTCAGGGTCAGTCCTCTCATGTCTTCTTGTAGATCTTCTTAGTTCAGCTGTGACTCTTCTCTCTGTCACTGGTTTCTCAGGATTTGGTTGGCTATTTCCGGGCACCCTTCTTGAGGGTCTGTATTTAAGCTCTTCATTGCTTAAAATTATTTCAGCCAACTTATTTACTGTACAAAATATTGTTCGAGCAGTCATTGTTAGATGCAGTACATCCTGTCGAAGATTAGCCCTCAATTTCCTGATCGGGGTATCCTGGAATTTTGTGCGATTAATCAAGGCATGTTCAGGTGTATCTAATGTTTTGCAAGTTGGACACTGGTCGTCCGTGCCAAGGCCAAATCTCTTTAAATAAGTTCTGTAAGGACCGTGTCCCGTAATGTAGTGTGTTAGTCCCTTTGTGGGTTTTATATAAGATTTGGATGATCGGACTTTGGCCTCTGGTATGTATTCCTTGGTGTGTTGAGATCAATGATGTTCTCTCCACTCTGCATACCAGGCACTTTGGAAGTGTTGATCAATGTCTTGCAGGGAATATATGTTGATTCCTAGAAGTTGCTCTATCTTTCGATATTCCCTTTTCCTCCACCAATACCTGGCTGCAATTCTTTGGATTTCCATATCAAGGGGTAAAACTCCAGCTATGACTATGACTGCCAAGGTGGTGGCTGTTGTTCTGAAAGCTCCCAAGATACGCAAAAGTACATTCCCTTGAGCTGCCCGAAGGCGTTGTCTTATTTGCTTGTTGATAGTGAGCATTGCCCATGCCGACGCGGCATAACTTACAGTAGGTATGAATACTGATTTGTAATAATTCATCGCAGTTGCAAATGGGATTTTATATGCGGAATTTCCCATACTCAATATGGTATGCATGGCAGTCTTTGCCTTGGACAGAGCCTTAGTTATGTGAGTTCTTAGACTTAGCTGTGCTTCCATTGTAACTCCTAGGTGTTTAATGTCCTTGACAAACCTTATTGAACGTTGTAAAAGCCTGACAGTTGGAGCTCTTTGTAATTTCCCTTGAGTAGGATCTGATATGTCTTTTCTTTCGCTATTTCAATCTTAGATTCCAATGTCCAATGACAAAGCGACACTGCTGCGAATAGTCAATGACTGAACACTTGAACAGTCTTGTTCATTGCCAATACATTGGTTCTGACCAGGGGCGGCGCTAGGCTGTCGCGAAGGGGTGCTTGCGCACCCCTTAATTTTCTTCCGCGCCCCATTCAGCACCCCCTATCCAAAACCTATATTCTACCAAAAGTATTACCTCTTACAGTGCCATATTATGCCATGTCGTTGTCATATTGAGGGCCGAATGTTACGTACTGAAGTGAGACTACTGTTATTATTTACAACAGGTAAGCATTGATCCTCCTCTCAAAGAGACACCGCATTTAAATTCCTGTACTGTCGGCAGTCTATATAAGCCGGCCCCCGTGGCGGAGTGGTTAGCACATCGCGCTACGACGCCAGGGGTCCTGGGCTCGAATCCTGCCCAGCGCATGGACGTTTTTGAGTGTCCATTCATCAATTTCATCATGTCATCACTCATTCCCATCTTCGCAAATTAGCCAAAGTGGCACAAAAGGCGAAGTAAAATAAAGCAAATTTTAAAAAAATCGGTAGTCTATAAAGATCAGCGGCCTTGGTCTTTCTTTCTTCAGAATTGTTAAGAATAGTTTCTTCTTGTGTTTCTAGTAGTCTGTTTGTGTTTTTCGAGAAATGTATAGCTATAGCTCAGTGTCAGTTGTTGTATGTTTTCCTTTGCACTGTTGATACACGGTTTTGTTGTCCACCTACTTGTTCCTCTTTTCTTCAAGTCGCAGTGGAACAAAAATTTCAGTTGCTTTCAAGTATCACCAGGTCGTTCTCGAGAAATTATTTAACGCGAGTTGTATCGTGACGGTAGTTTCCTTGATATTTCGGCCTATTTATTCTAGTAAACGTATAATTTCAGACATTTTCAAAGACTTTTACGAAGAGGCCAGAAATTCGCGAAAAAATATTATTGTTCTTTGCTGGGGGCATTGCGGCCCTGCTGCGCACTCAGCGTGACACCACAGCATCTGGGCAGACGGAAGGTAGGCTATGTATTATGTAAAACGAATTCATATGAAAAGAGAGGTAACAAAGCAACGGAACATTTTCAGAAAAGTGAAGCAGTTAAAAAAGAGTGAATTGAAAATTACATGAAAGTGACTACACGATTTCGTATTTATTGCGTTGTTTTTCAAATTGCAGAACTTTAGGTTGCATAGTAGCCATTTATTTCTTTTACCCAAAGTACACAAACTGAACACTCAGCAGTTGTTGTTACCTACACAACGTATTTAACATTTGATTAACTGAATTTTGTACCTCAATTGGCTGTACTTTGTTATCAAGGTATCCCGGGTTCGATACCCGGTGGAGGCACAAAGTGGTTCGAATTTCACTTTAAACTGTAGATCCAGTCCCGATCAGCCTACATGTGCATAAAGTGGACTTTGGACGTCAATTTAAAATTGTACATTTCGGTCATGGTCTGTTATGTTAACTATGAAAAGAGCGTTGCAAGAACATGGTAACTTCAGACTGAAGGATTTTTTTAAAGAGAGGGAGTAACACTATTAGGGGGGGGATAATATACCTCGACCCTTGTCCATGGAAAAATGCCTTACCTTGCTTGCTTCCATGAAAAAATCCTCCAGTCGTCCACATATGTCATTGGCCTCCCTTGAACAAATTGTTCTTTTGAAATTCCCAAACGTTGCTATTGTGCTACAATCAGGCAAAAATGAAGCAAGTCGCTATTATTCTTCAGTTTCAATAGCATATTATCATAGATGCCTACTAAAAGTTTATTGATAGGCTATTTGATTTAAGGACATGCATGTTTCATGTTTCCTTTATTTTCAACGTCGTACCTCCTAAATTTAATTCCGCAACCCCTCAGCACCCCTAGATGATTAATCCTGGCGCCGCCGCTGATTCTGACTGACAAGAATTTATTGTTTCAAGAATACCTTTCTCGAATTACAATTATTTTCGTCACAATATTTTGTTCACAAAATTTTAAATAACAATACGTTTAGAACACTCGGATTTACACGACATTTTACACATATGCTTTATGGAGCGACTTAAAATAAGAAAATGCATGTGCATTTCGAAGGTTGCTGTCTCGTAGTCGTTCTGAGGTCTCTTCGGGGCAACGAAACCGTACACAGTAGTATCAAAGACGTTATTATCGTAAATTACGCAAAAGAGGGGTAGAGGTCGGTGCTGAAGCATTTGGGTTGGAACAAACGATTTGAAATATATTTTTTTCAAAACACTCAATTTCACATTAATAGTGTAAAATAAGCACACAAAACTGTATTTTTGAAAGAGAGGAAATGCATGATAAATACGTTCAGAATATAATTATTATTTTACATGTAACATGCAGGCCCGTAGCTAGAACTGACCTCAAGGGGGGGGGGGTCATGGGTTATCAGGGGGGCTTTGTGAACCAAGTCCATTTTTAAAAAGTTTAATAGTATAAAATGTGTGTCGGGGGTCATTAAGTAATTTAAAATATAAAATTTACAAATATCATACAAATACTACAGTCTTTTTTCTATATCTTCTAAAACAACTCTTGAAGTGATAATGACTGCTACTGACACCATCCGTTAATACAAACTCCATACTATTTGTGATGATACAAATATTTATATCATACATGCTAAAATATACAATTTTCACTTCAATCATAGTGCCTGCCGTACATTCCACCCCCGGCCAAAGCAATAAAACTTGAGATCTGTTGACATTTGACGCAGATGCGGAAGGAATGCGGATATTGACATCAAAGTCCCAGATTTCTGTCAAAACGAGAGGCTGCAACAGGGGCAGGAAAGGTACAGATAAAGAAGGATTCCTATGAAAGAACTTTCTAAAGTCTAGAGAATCTTCTAAACACTTGCCACTGTATAGACTTCTGCTCATAAACAAGATAAACGAACGAAGTTGTGAACAAGATAATATATTCTGTCTACATTTTCACTCTTCATCTCAAACAAATTAGAATACAAAATAGTTTTACCTAATGTGAAGGGGGCTGGCGGCAGTGCCAGAGGGGGCTGGCGACCCTGTCAGGGTGGGATGAGACCCCTGGCCCCTGCCAGGCTACGGGCCTGGTAACATGTGTAACTTTCATGTATATCATATGTTTTACACATATGCAATATGGAGCGACTTAAAATAAGAAAATGCATGTGCAACTTTCTAACACTAAATTGTGTACCTAGGTGTGTATTCAAAGTCTCTAACATTATGCATACAACATATAGTATTTAAATACATTACATAATCGATTCATCCACCTCACAATAAAGCAACAGCAAAAATTATATAAATTGTCTCTAATGTGCACGCTCAATTTCCTCCAAACAATTGTTCATGCGTTTATGACAAAATCAATGAAGAGAAGTCTTTCTTCTCTCTCTGATAATTAATTTACAATGCATTACAGAATACAAACACAAAAATTTCGAGCGAAGCGAGCAAGAAAATATTTAGATCCAATTTTATGCAAACTGAAAACAATATTGATTTAATAGGGTGCAAATAATTTCACGGTGCGCCATGGCATTCTGTCTTTTAATTATTTTTTTTCATTTAGGTCATCGTTTCTCAACCTATGGGGCGTGGGTCCCGAGGGGGCGTCTGATGGGTCGCGAAGTTTGGCGAAAATTTATTTACTGTGTCTTATAAAACCTATTGTCGGGCTTAGGCGCTGAATGATCTAAATTTTATATCGTCCAGCGCCCAGGCCCGACCCCCTCCGCGCACTAGCTACTACTCTGAACTTGATAACACTGAGAAAAGCGAAACGAGCAAGATAATTTTACGAAATATATTTCTATTTGCATAAAATTTGAAATCGAGGGGAACAATTGCCCCTCTGTGCCCCCTGCAGGTGTTCTTGGCCGTCAATATTTGCCCCCCTAGAATCGATTTCCGTCCAGGGTTAGGGGCAATGCCCCCCTCTTCTCCCCCTGGGGTTGCGCCACTGACGGAGAGAGTCAGTTAATCGGATTAGTGGTTGTCATCAAGGACTCACATTTAGAGCTGCCGGGTTCTAAATTGATTCAACGGAATATTTTTCCTGTGATGTACTAAGGTAATTGAATGAGGCTGTTATTTACATTCCTGAAAACTTGTCGCTCTTCCTACTATCGCAAAATTTTATTGTAGAAATTAAAAAATAATGAACAGTTTACCGTCGTCATGTAGTGCAGTAATGTAACTTTAGGGTCTACTCAATAATTATTTTCTGAAACCTCCACTGCAGATAACTTGACTTTTTCGTAACCAACAACAAATTACCAGTCCTTTACATTACTTATGCCTCTTCAGCTTCCATAATACATGACTGCAAGGAACATTAGTTCGACAACATTAGCGAACACGTTAGGTGAGTAAACGAAGTTGGAATAGCCAACCTGCGTATTGGACAGTTTATCAAGTATATCGCCCATCACCAATGCAGGAGGGAAGTACGTTGGCGCGCATTCGCCATCTTTTATTGGTTCTGCTTTACTAGAGCCAAGATGTTGGTTCCGTGTGAATGAAACGTCGCAGGGTATCCGACCCCCACACGTGACTGGTGCAATGTGTGGTTCAGATGCATTTCACGATTTCAGTTTAGTTAAAAGAAATCGTTCACGTTCTGACTTCGCTGCATATTTCTTCAATTGATTTGTTAATTCTTGCCTTTCACGTGAAACCTTCTCAGGTTTTACACAGAGTTGCAGAGCCACTGATGTCCACCAGAGCCGGTGGAAAGGGGGAGGGTCGAACCGTGCCACTGCCCAGAGCGGCAAAATTTGAAGAGAAGAAAAAATAAGCCTATTGAAACTTGAAATTTATAATCTTATATTATATAACTTGGAAGTTAATATATGCCAACCCACCGTTTCGAAGGAACATATCAGTAGTCTCACTTTAAAACCACTGACTGCCACAAGGTTGGGAAAGCAGATTCGATGTCTTAACTCCGTTGAGATATCATGTGGGAGAGGTCTATAATGCGCTCCTTCAAATAATTGGCGACAATAAAACTGTCCAAATGATCGCACATGAAGTTCAGTGTATTGCAAACCAGTTGTGTGGCTTTACATTTCTTTGGTCACTACACTGGTTATGTGGTATGACTTTTTACTCCAAGTAATGTAATCAGAAAATATGTTCAAAACATTAATCTACGAATTAATCATAGTCACGAAACTGTTCCGCCATGAGCATATTCATATTTTTTCACTTTCTCCTCTATAAAATGTGAAAACTGAGGCATTTACCTTTTTATTTGATGAGGAGGTATACAACTTGGAGTTTACACATACCAGAAATTTCTTTACACTTCACTGTTTGTTATATTTGGTACGGTTCTTGTCATTTATTGCAAGTTTCACAAAAATTGCAAAAGGAAAAAAAGCTTAATCATTGTTTTCATGGACTATGAGGGGCAGTTAATAGGTTATCAACAATTTATTGGGTTCCATACATTTATATTTTAATATAATATCTCTTCAGCTTGATACACTTTGACCAGTAGTTATGTAACTTTGGTACAACTTTCATATGCTCTTCAAAATAATCGTTTTTGACATCAATGACTTCTTTGTTGCCGAAAATGTCTTTCCACTGAATCATTTGTTCAGGTTTGTTAATATGTAATTAGAAATTGCATGGAGACCCCAATCGTTGGAAAACAAGAAATTATTCATAAGAGCCATTCCATGTGAATGTGAACAAACAAGGTTAATTTTATTTTTATTCAAAGTATCAATTATGAAATGAAGTTAATGGAAAAACCAAGCAAAATGTGGATTTATTAATTGTTGAAGTACCTATTCGCAGCCAGGGTATGTAACAGTAGAGACATTCGCTTTTGATCCTTTTTAATATTTAATAGAACACCTTTACCATGCGGACCCGAAAGTGTACTAGAAGTAGAACCCTCTCATTTACCTAATTCCTTCTCTCTCCGGTCCTGGTACCTCCTCACATCCAGCACGCCACTTACTCCTCAACACCACCTTCTCCTCACGCTCCACCAACGCTACTCCCGGATCAGCCACGACTTCCTCCCGGCCAATGTCTTTCAGCAATGATCAGAAGTCGCACCTGCATTCCTACTTCAAGATCTCCCTCTCTGTCCACATAATATAAACATTAGTTTCGTGGCTCTTAAATAACATTGTTTCAAACCTATCAATATTTATAGTAGAAGTGGGATTTTATATTTGGTGTTTTCACTTAATTTAGTTTCATTTTGATATAGTAATATACCATAAGAAATCTAAGTCAATTCTAATTTCGTTCTAATTGTCTCATTTTTTGTTACTATATCTTAAGCTCTGAAGCATCCTACTTCATCTCTGAAACAAAGCTTAGTTTGAAGAATCTATTTATGATAATTTTCATAGTCTTTTGCATTGTTTCATAATCCTACAAAGTAAATCATGTGTATGGTGTCACACCCGTGACTAAATTTGTCACATCCGTCACAGGCAAAAAATGTTTATAAAAAGAAGTATGTAGTAATATTTTTAGAAACTAAAAGCATCTAAATGTCGATTAAAGTTTGTTTTGTGAAAATAAAATAAAATTGTTTCAGTAAACATACAGTTTCACAGTGTTTTCTGAAAGACTGAGGAAGGTCCTAATGCCCGTCAAAATTACAAAAAAATGTATTTTCTGTAGCTAAAAATTGAGAAGGGGGAGGAATATTCTGAAATCAAGAAAAATGAAATTACATGACTTGATAGAGTTACATATTTGAAGGTGCTAAGAAAATAATTTAAAAATGAATGTAAATTTGTCTGAATGTCACACCCGTCTCAATGGAATTTGCCATAATGAAATAAATATATTTAAAATGGGATATGTTTGCAGTAGAAGATAAAGACATAATATTTCTGAAGGTCAGACAAGATAATGTTACTGGTTGAATATTCTTATGAAAGGTCAGTTACTTGCTATGCCCATGAATAAGTGGTTGTAAGTATGCACAAAACTATCAGTTTGTTTCAAAGGTGGTATTTGTTCTATCAGTGAGAACATATTTCCTTATAATTTAGCACCTTTGGTGGAATTCAGGATAAGATAATGTCTAACATGATATTACATGAGGAATGTTTTGTCTGTCTTCTTTGTACAAGGCAACTCGTAATAAGTACGTACTCGGACTCAAGGGTGGTACTTCCGATATTTTAGTATGCGTGTCTGCTTTAGTGCTTTTCTAAGTTGTTTGCTGAAAGGCCTTTGCTAGATAATGAAAGTTCATAACTTTGCTCAGTTTCTTATTTCCAAGGGAACGGATTTATTTGTATTGAAAATGTGCTAAATATATATTTAGTTATTTTCACCATAATATGGAGTTAAATATGTACTTAAAATTGTAAAAAATCACCATTTTAATAATATAACACACTACACGAGCTACATAAAATATAGTACGCTTACATTGACATTGTTTGAAGTTTGAAATCGTTTTAAAATGATAGGGTAATTATTTGAACACTATTGCAAAAGTCTCTATTCTACAAAATATAAAACTAGTGAAGTCACTTTGTTTGCTGAAAGGCCTTTGCTAGATAATGAAAGTTCATAACTTTGCTCAGTTTCTTATTTCCATTTAACTTATTTCAGCGTAGTAGTTGTGGTGTGCTTGTATGTGGGTTTGTCTTGCGTAGTAGATGTGCTGTCTAGTGTGGTTGGGAGTCTTGTGTAGTAGTTCTGCTGTCTAGTGTGTTTTTGTTTATCTTATGTAGTAGTTATGCTGTCTAATGTATTTCTGTTTGTCTTGTGTAGTATCGGTGATGTGTCTTGTGTTGTAGTTGTGCTGTCTAGTATGTTTGTGTAGTAGTTGTGCTGTCTAGTATGTTTGTTTTTGTCTTGCGTAGTAGTTGTGCTATCTAATTTGTTTGTGTTTGTCTTGTGTAGTAGTTGTGGTGTGTAGTTTGTTTATGTTTATATTGTGTAGTAGTTGTGGTGTGTTTGTGTTTATATTGTGCTATAGTTGTGATCTGTTTGTGTGATTCTTGTATAGTAGTTGTGCTGTCTAATGTGTTTGTGTTCGTCTTGTGTAGTACTTCCTCCATTCATATTGGGGGTTAGGCGTAGAGCTGACAACTCTGCACTGTAAAAAAACAATGTCAAGAAACAGCAATATAAGGCCATGGATGTTCCCAAGGTAAAATATTCCGGAGGTAAAATAGTCCCCCGTTCGGATCTCCGGGTGGGGACTACTTTGGGAGGTCCCTGGACTAAGGATAAGATCTACGTTAGGAATAAGGATATTAAATTAGGCACCTGGAATGTTCTGAGCCTTTACCGGCCTGGGGCATTTCAGTGTACAGTTAATGAGATAGTGAAGTATAAATTAGATGTAGTAGCTGTCCAGGAAGTTAGGTGGCCAGGAGAAGGGAATTGTAAAACTAAAAATTATACTTTTTTCTATGGTGGTACTGAAAATCATAATTTTGGAACAGGCGTTTTCATAAATAATAGAATTATCTCGGCTCTTAAAACAGTAGAATTTATTAATGATAGGATATCATATGCAGTTTTACAGGGTAGGTGGTGTAAAATTATTTTAATAAACATACATGCACCAACGGAAGATAAAGATGATAATACTAAAGATGATTTTTATGCAGAGTTAGAACAGGTCTTTGATAAATTTTCTCAGTATGATATCAAAATTCTGTTAGGTGACTGTAATGCACAGATTGGCAAAGAAGAGACATTTAAACCCACGATTGGTAAAGAAAGTCTTCATGAATTAAGTAATGATAATGGTATAAGATTGATTACTTTTGCAACCTCAAAGAATTTAATTGTGAAAAGTACCACTTTTAAACATAAAGATATCCATAAATATACCTGGTCTTCTCCAGATGGTAAAACTCATAATCAGATAGATCATATTCTCATTGATAAGAGAAGGCATACTAGTATAATTGACGTTCGTACACATAGAGGTGCTGACTGTGCCAGTGACCATTATTTAGTAATTGCTAAATTAAGAGAAAGACTCTCAGTGATAAATCATAAGCAACAAAATCTAAAAGTCCTAAAATTTGATACAGGAAAGTTTACTGATGAAAGAATTAAGAAAGATTACCAAATTAAACTGTCAAATAGATTTGATGTTTTGCAGGATTTAAATGATGATGAAAATATAAATGAAACAGACGTAAATAAGAATTGGGAGCACATACGTAAAAAAAAAAGTAATGCATGGTTTGACAATGAATGTCATAATCTAATAGAAATAAGAAATCAGGCTAGACTTAGGTGGTTAAATAACTCTCATGATACAAATCTAAACAATTATAATAGAATAAAGCGAGAAGTTAACCGCACGTTTAGAAGTAAAAAAAGAGATTACTTGAAAAGCAAAATTAACGAAATTGAAACAAACAGCAAAAATAAAAATATCAGAGATTTATATAAAGATGTAAATTAGTTTAGAAATGGGTGGCAACCTAAAGTAAACTTGATAAAAGATAAAGATGGTGATCTTCTAGCTGACCCAAACGATATTCTAAATAGATGGAAGAACTACTTTAATGACCTTTTAAATGTTCATATAGGAGATAAATCAGAAGTAAATGAAGTCCACACAGCAGAACCTTTAGTTCCAGAACCTAACTTGACTGAAGTTAAAGATGCAATTAAATGGCTAAAGAATAACAAAGCACCTGGCATTGATTTAATACCAGCTGAGTTAATTAAATATGGTGGAAATTCATTAATATGTCAAATTCATAAATTAATTTGTTTAATATGGAATAAAGAAGAAATCCCTCAACAGTGGAAAGAATCCATAATTGTTCCTGTGTTTAAAAAAGGTGATAAAATGAACTGCAATAATTACCGTGGAATTTCTCTACTCTCAACAACATATAAAATATTGTCTAACATTATTTTAACAATACTAACCCCATATGCTAATGAAATTATAGGTGATTATCAATGTGGATTTAAACGTAACAGATCAACTACAGATCAAATTTTTCACATCAGACAGACACTTGAAAAAAAATGGGAATATAATCAAAATGTCCATCAGCTATTCATTGATTTCAAAAAAGCATATGATTCGGTCAAAAGAGATAAATTATATAATATATTAGTAGAGTTTGGAATACCTAAGAAGCTTGTTAGTATGATAAAAATATGCACCAGTGAAACAGAAAGTAAAATTCGTGTGGGTATTAATATGTCTGACAAATTTACAATTCATGATGGGTTAAAACAAGGAGATGCATTATCTCCATTGCTCTTTAATTTTGCTCTGGAATATGCTGTTAGGAAGGTAAAAGAGACTAAAGAAGGACTAAAATTAAATGGTGTGACTCAGTTGTTAGCATATGCAGATGATGTAGACTTACTGGGGGATGATGTGAATACAATTAAGAATAATGCTAAAATATTTTTCAAAACTGCTAAAGAGATAGGTTTGGAAGTTAACAAAGACAAAACTAAATATATGCTTACAGGCCGAAACGAAGTGTTATGTAATAATCAAAATCTAATTATTGATAACAACTCGTTTGAACCAGTCTCCAAATTCAAATACTTAGGAGTAATATTAACAAATGAAAATTATATTAAAGAGGAAATAAAAAGTAGGCTTAATTCAGGAAATGCATGTTACTACTCTCTTCATAAACTTTTGTCTTCTCGTTTAATATCTAAGAAACTAAAAGTTAAAATATATAAAACAGTAATTTTGCCTGTAGTATTATATGGATGTGAAACGTGGTCCCTTACATTGAAAGAGGAACAGAAATTGAGGGTATTTGAAAATAAGATCCTTAGGAAAATCTTTGGACCTAAAAGGGATGAGGAGACAGGTGAGTGGAGAAGGTTACATAATTTAGAACTACATAATTTGTATTCATGTCCAGATATTATTAGAATAATTAAATCAAGAAGACTTAGGTGGGCAGGCCATGTGGCACGAATGGGAGAGGAAAGAGGAGTTTACAGGATTCTTGTTGGGAAACCTGATGGTAAGAGACCTGTAGGAAGGCCAAGACGAAGATGGAGGGACAACATTGAGATGGACCTAAGAGAAATCGGTAGGGATGGAAAAGAGTATATAGATCTTGCTGAAGATAGGGAAAGATGGAAGGCCTATGTTGCTGCAGCCATGAACCTTCGGGTTTAAGATGGCTAGGGAGTTAGTTAGTTAGTTAAAACATTAATCTACGATGTGTTAGATGCTGTTAGATAATTTCTTGCAATCATATCAGTGCTTTGTAAAAAGCAGGAGTGATGAGAAAAAATTCAAAGTTTCTTAGACGCCACTTGGCAGCCTGGAAGGGCCACGAGTGGAGGCGGCGACCTGTGAGTCCCGGTTGATGAGAGAGAATTGGCATCAAATTTAGATACCTATAGATGATCAAAAGATAGGGAACACTGTACAGGGCCGAAATCGAAAGAAGAAGCAGTTTCAGTATGATGAATCTGTTGAAGATCCACAAACACGGTACAAAGTTGATTTTTATTACCAGGTCCTAGACGATTATTTTAGCTCTAAGAGAAAGATTTGAGCAGCTTAAACATCATTGTGAATTTTCAATTTCTTTTATGATATTAGTAAGCATCTCTTGTCTGGCAAGTGTAGAGAACTCCCGGAATGTTAACACATTAAGGCTACTGAATTAAAAGATGAACTAAAAGTGTTTTTGGCTATAATAAAACAATTACAGCAAATGAGACCTTAAACTGATAAAGGGTCATGATTTTGCACCTAATGTGAGTGTAGAACTTCGAATTTATTAACTTTGTTGGTAACCGTGGCAAGTGGCGAACAAAGGTTGTTTTTTTTAATTAAGGCTAACAAAAGTACTATCTTCGGTCAATCATGTCTGAAACACGCTTGTTTCTATTTTATGCAAGATAGCATTATACGAAAAATAATATTACATGCAAAGGTAAAGTTCTCTGTGATAGCACCATGCCATGTAGGCACATTTAGAGCAGGGTTTCTCAACCTTTTTAGGCCTGCGCCCCCCTTTGCGTCCACATATTAATCCATGCCCCCTCCCTCTAGGCGTAATGAATTATTGATGTACAAAAATTCTACTATGCTGTTAGGGTTAATAAATCTAACTCAAAGAATATTTATTTTATAATGTTTTTATTATTACAGATATTAAAAAATACTAATACTTGTTTTCTTGATACAAGATACATTTTCATTAATTAAAAAAAAATGCTTAATAGCCTACATTGCAAAGGATTCTGCCCTCACTGCAGTTAAAATTTCAAGCTACATAATTTGGTTTTATTTCTTAAGAACACAATTAATGAGAGGGCTGGCACTGTTTTTCTTTCACAAGTTTTTGAATGTTTGGTTCCAATGTTTGCACACCTCAGATCACTTTCAACATCCAGCCGTGCTCGGTATTTTTATTTGATGTAAGCCAGTGTAGAAAACCCAGACTCGCATAGATGCGTTGATGAAAACTGCACCAACAACCTTGCAGCTTCCGTAGCAACTTGTGGATACACAGGAAAATAGTTTAACTAAAGATCTCGAACAGTCATGTTTGGGAACTCCGCTTTTGCTTGAGAATCACATTTTAGGTCGATTGCCTGCTCCTGAAGGGAATCAGGAAGCAAGTCCACTTCTATTTTGAACGGATCTTGTGTCAACTGAAATTGCCAGCTATCTGAAGAAATATCTGGAAAGTAGTGTCCAATTTCGATTTTCAAGGATGCCAAATGTTCTGAGATCAAGTTTTTCAATTCACTTTTCGAATTTAGTGTAAGATTTTGTGTGTCATCAAGAAGATCGTTGAGACGTGGGAAGGACGTAAAGTTGGGTTCTGAAAGAAAAACTCGCGTGGTTTGTCTTTGAAGCCGAGATGATTGATAGTCAAATGGCGTTCTAAACGCCCTGGTCGCATTGCGTCATTACTCAGAACATTGTGACAAATAACACACTGAGGTAAATGACAATCATTCTTCTCAATGTACGTAAAACCGAATCTTATATACTCATCACTGTACCGTCTTTTCTTTGGTAACGATTTAGCCATGTTTAGCACTACTACGCACGACAATCACTTGGAACACAATAACAAACCTCAATCGTCTGTTCTGTGCAGTGTAGCCACCAACCGGTAGTAAAATTACCCTAGACACGGCAAAAGTTTTATCTAGGAACACTGCTCGTCTGCTTCCAACAGAGATGCAGAGGGATCTAGCGATATCAGGGCAAACTTTTTAGGTAAGTATAGGGAAGTGCAAATAAGACGTGTGTGTGAATGCAGTTACATCTAGGGGCGACAGAGAGAACTGTTTGCAGAAGTTTCTTTTCTGAGACCTACATAAGGGGTTTGTATTTGTCACATCTTTCTTTGGGGGGGGGGGGGCGTTAATTCATGTATATATTTTTCATTGCTCACCACGCCTCCCCTGAAATTCTCCGCCTCCCCAGGGGGGGCGCGCCCCCCAGGTTGAGAACCCCTGATTTAGAGGATGTGGGGATAGGGCCACACACATTCTCGATCTCGGTCATTTTGGAGGTGATGTGATCAGCACCACTCTCCGGCCGCCTTCACCTAGGAGGGTTGCCTCCAGGTACCCATTAATTTGAGGCTGGATAAACCCCAGAGCCACTTTATGCGGGGACAACAACTCAGGAAAGAATTCAGACCTCATATCACCCACGTGGGGATATGGGAATATTACATGTAATTCTTTTAAAAATCCAATCATATATCACAGATCTACAACGGTCAATATATGAAGTCAAGCTTTCATTTCTTTCCTAATACTTGTTACATTTAAGATACGTTTAAGAGAGAGAGAGAAAGCAAGAGCGAGAGAGTTTTCATAAAATATAATAATAATATAAAATTTTAAAGTTTAACTGTGTCGAGCCAGATATCCTTTTGTGCTTAATAGTATCGAAATGGCGTAAAAGTCTCATTATTTATTTTATAGTTTAAAGTTTTACTTAGGAATATGTTGATTTTCAATTTCCCGTTGCTGCGTAATGACGGGGAGGGGGAGGGATTCGAAAGAGATGCGCATATGCCGCCACCGCCCAGGGCGGCAAAATGACTAGCGCCAGCCCTGTGTAAGGTGGGTGTCTATCGCATGCTTAATATGTTTCTCTACTAATCAAGGAAATGCTATATCTTAACTGGTGTGTTACACTTAGTACAATGTCTGTGACTGAATGTATAAATTTGGGGCGAGGTATTTGCATACAGCATTCTGCAGCATTTAATAGGTACTCCAACTCAATTCATACTCGACGTTGGATTGGCAAAAATGGATCATGTTATTAACTTTCTAAGTGCTTTTACATCATAAACCTGGGTTGCTTTTGTGGGTGATATGTCGAACACCAAGTATACAAAACTCGTGTGAATTATAATTTGAAATAGAGAATAGAAGACGTCATTGTCATTACGTTACATACCGTAATTCTTAATCCGTAAGCAAGAGAACGGTAGTCGATAGGCCCATAACTCAGATTGAGACGTATGATTGCACTCTAAGAAAATTCGTCGATTCTTCTTAAAACTAGTGTCTATTTATCTAGAATACATAATGTCATCACTTTTCCAAGTTAAATATCATAAACATACGATATACATAAACATAACAGACAAAAGCCTAACGAAACAAACGTGCTAATTGTACTCAACATCCGATAATTCAATTGTGATTTTTGACGAGAATATTACACGTCACGTATGTTTTTTAAATGATTGATTTAGTTTGTTTTACTTCGCGTTTTGTGCCTCTTGGCTAATTTGCGAAGATGGGGATGAATGATGAAATCGATGAATGGACATTCACAAACAACCAAGCCCGAGAGGGATTCGAACCCGGGACCCTTAGACGTCAAGTATGGATAGAGGGTGAATGAAAGTATGGATGGAATGTACCTACGTTTTACAAAAGGTGAAATAATAAAAAAAGAAATTGAGTTGATGTATCGTATCACCTAAACCACATTGCCTTTGTCAATTAGATTCCCATTAGGTTGTAAACAAGAAAACAACTTTCATGCACACCAAATATATTAGTTAACGGAGCCAATTAAATTCGTAACACTTACAACTGTGCTGTTCGCATTCGTATACATCACTTTGCGGACGTAGATCTGCAGGGCCACAATTATCAGGGCCAGGAGAAAGATGATGGTGAAGAAGAATGCCATAATCATAGCCTCAGCTCTGTTGGTATTTCCTTCTTCCATGTGCGGGTCGACACGTGCACCCGCAGCTTCATCTGAATATATAAATGCAATATATATATTGAAGTGTGACTTAATTTAAGCTAGGGAATCTTTGAGTCACAAGAGATGTAACTAATTATGCAATGCGAGAGGTTTCATTTGATAATGTTGATTTGCCTTATTTGTCAAGGAGAAGAAAGAAGACGAATGACAGAGCTGAGTTCTCTCCACACTTACCTAGATCCGACCGTGTTATTAATCCATGTAATGTCCTTGGTTGAAGGTGCAACCTACTGAGGTGTCTCGCACCCATAGGCGCCGACTCCATGGGGCTTGGGGAATGGGGGCTCGAGCTCCCCCAATGTTAATGATGTGGGGTCAGAGCCCCTCAAATAATTTTGCTTAAAAGGATCTAATGTATTATTTTGTTTCTCTTGTAAAGTTTACTCTGAATTGTGCAACATGAACTTAACTTTAAATACACATTTGAAATGTTCTAGACCATCAACTTTGGGGTGCTGAGACCGCTAAACCATCAACTTTGGTGTGGTGGGGGTGGGCTATAACCGGAGACAGTAAAACACATGACTTATTACTATATACTAAGTATACAATTATGAGTATTGTTAACATTTTTACTAAAAAGAGTTTCAAAATAACGAAGTGATATGACAATTATACCAGTATGATGTTTAGTGAATTCTGAACAATTTAAGGTCGTGAACACGACTTTCAGGCAATATTGATATGTACGATATTTAGTTATCCTCGAAATCTCTTCCTCTAGTCCAAAGAATAAGGGGGAAATAATTCTAAAGTCTTTGAGTTTATTTGACACTGGTTGCAGTAAAGTACGCAAGGAAAGCTTATGAAAAGTCTGTATTGCGAAAGCGGAAACGGCTTTGATCAAATACATTATTGCTAAAGCACAGCGTGCTGTGTGTTTTTTTATTATTACAAAATTAAATTTAAAAAGTAAAATATTGTAGCAAGAACAAAGAAGTAAAACTAATTTTACTGCGATTTGTGTTAGCATTTATGTAAATAATTAAATAAAACTGTTAAATATTGTAAATATTAGTTATTTTTATGGGTACGTCAACACTAAGGTTATTTGCACCCGTCACATGTCCTTTCTCTACAAGTCTGTTGCGGACATTAAAACACACCCATACCCTCGCCGGGACTCTAACCCGAGACCTCCGGATCAAAGCGAGTTCAGTCGACCACCCAACACGCTCGGCTACCAAGGCCGGCATAAAACTGTTATGTTGGCCTGTTAATGTAAATACATAGCCTACTTTTAAATAAAAATGTTAATTGTTATCTAAAAAAAACAAATGAGCAGACAAAAAATACATAAGGAGACTTTGAAACATTTTCTAAACGTTTTTCATGTTACATTTCATTTGCATGAGGAATATAATATAATAGCTGCTTAAAAACTGCTATACGAAGACGTAATTTTTGTTTTTTTAAAAAAGGAAGGGAGTGAGTCATTTATTCATTTATTTCAGTGATCAGAGCCCCCAATAATTTTGACAAGTGGGCGCCCCTGCTCGCACCTTAAGTTATACGCGCCTCGAACTATTACGATCCCGCACTCACTGTAACCCGACGAATTATTAATACCAACTGAACCTGAGTATTCCCTTGCAGGATGTTTATACTCCATTCCATAACCTTTGTTCTTACCTCTCGATGACAGGACAAAGCCTCTATCCTGTACGGAAAATCTCCAGAGGAAACGAGGCTGGAATTACATACACAGCGGTATGCAGCTTGAAACAATGAAGCTATTCTCTGTGGAATGCGACATTGTCAATGAGTGGTCGGATCGTTGGTTAGAAGTGGAGAGATGGAAAAGTATTACTTTTACAGATTCGGCTCTGCATCTCTCTTCAATATATATATAGAAGTAGGGTTAGGTAAGTTAATTTGGTGACAGAGGTTATTTGGTGATCATTCTTCTGGCTCGCGCTGCTCATCTTCACAAATGCATCATCATGTGCTTCATGTGCATCTGCTAATTCCCTTCTTCTGAAAAAATATCAGTAACTACTCAGAAAACGTAGAAGGAAATTGTATTCTTGTGTACATGCTTTGTAAATTTTAATGAAAACTCTTAAATGTTCGTTACTTTCCAACAGTTGTCATGCCATTCTGTTTGTAAAGATTTATGTTGTTTTTGAGATGCAAATAAATCGAAAAATCAGATATCTGTTTGAGTACAGATCTTATGGTATTCCAGTGAAATTTAAGGTGTTTTCCTTAATGTATTGCGATTGAAAACCGTGTATTTGGAAGAAGTGTAAATACATGAAGGTGTTGTTAGATTGTAAAATTGTTTACTATGGTGTTCCTAATGGTGTTCACGATGGCTTACACCATTAGGAGCTATCGAATCTGGTGCGTACTTATTTCAAACTTACTATCACCAATTTACCTACACCCGTATCACCAAATAACCTATCGAATATCACCAAATTACTAAACGAAAAGAAACTCTGCACAAAAAGGAAACTGTATCGACAACATACGAGAGGCGACATAACAGAGGCTGCAAAATAAGCCACCGACGATTGAAGAAGACATGAGTGCATAGCAAGCAGCCAAATTACAGAACATTTTCTGGTCGTAGCTGAAACAGTGGAGAGAAGTAGTTCAGGTGAGTTTATCATAAGATGCTCGAACAAGGGTAATAGACTACATGTTTCAGATGGTCAGTGTTTTCTGATTTCTTTTTTTTTTACAACTTGTGTCAGAGTAATTAATGTGTTAGGTATATATGTGTCTCGCTCCTGCATTATATCATTACTTCAATGGCGTATTTAGAACACTGTCCAGTTCCCCTCAGTTGTCCAGAGTCACCCCAGTAAATCCCGTGACACTCTGGGACTTAAAACTGATGTTCAAGATCTGGAATTTTCCCCCTTCAAAAAGTTTATTTCTCAGTCAGTACACCAGGATTTTCGTGATAGTGTAATGCTGGCACTCAATACCAAGAAGTAATATTTGTACTCACCTACCAAACTTAATGATCGCTCCTCTTCACTAGAATTCAAGAAAGTCAAGAGTTGTATTTTGCTCTCCCCCATGCAAAGTTTACTCCACCCATCAGATTTTACGTGACAATTTTGTTTGATTGATTGAGTTCGTGACATACCGTTTAAAGTGGGATCCGAACCACTATGTGCCTGTCTCTCCACAGCTACTAAAGATTGTGTCCTCTTCCGACAGGAAAAAGTGCTAGAAGAAACCATGAACAAGCAGCATGGCCGCAAGCACACAGGATTTTAAAAATGCTATCTTTAGATCCAAATTTTTGCAAACTGAAAACAATATTGCTTTAATATGGCGCAAAAAATTAATGGGGTTCATGACATTCTCTTTTACATATTTCTTTCATTTAGATCGTTCGGTGCCCAGGGCCAACTCCTGATAAAATTTTAAATCTGTGCACCCCTGCAGGTACTCTTGGCCGTCTGGAAGAAATAATGCAAGAAGGGAGTGAAAACTAACACCATCTTGAATATCCTTTTATAATGCTACTCTTAGATTCTGCTAGTCTTGCTTTCTTTTACTTCAATGTTTGCTCCCTTGCCCCCTAGAATTGATTTTCGTCCAAGGTTGGGGGGCAATGTCCCCCTCCCCCTGTGGTCGCGCCACTGTACCCTTTCCTTCTTAGTTTCTTTGAACTTTCATCGGGTTGAAAATTCTTCACTTTTCTTGAGAGTATAATATCGTTTAATAACGGTGATAAGATTCCTCTTCTACACGAAATTTCTAGGTGAAAGTATAGACGTAACTAGGCGAGGGCAAGGGGGCACTTGCCTCTCCAAACTTTTCAGGCTACTACACCTAAAAGTTATGATACTTTTGTTAACCTCTTGGGATCTGAGTAGCAAGGTATTGAAGTGTACATTTTTATGATTGTGAAAATGTAAGCTATTCCGTAAAATAGTTCTGGACACTATTTTTATGGGATAGAACACTTATTAATTCTGCCCTCCCCCAAGTTAAGTTCCAAGTTTGATCATGCCTCCAAAGGTAAGTCCCAAGTTTATTCAGACCCTCAAAGTTAAGTCCAAAATTTGATTCTGCGTCCCCCACTTCAATGTCAAGTCTCTAGTTTGATTCTGAACCTGCCCAAAAGTTAAGTCCCAAGTTTGATTCTACCCCCCAAAACTAAGTCCCATGTTTGATTCTACCCCCCAAAACTAGGTCCCAAGTTTGATTCTACCCCCCCCCCCCCAAGCTATGTCCCAAGTTAGATTCTGCCCCCACCTCAAAGTCAAGTCTATAGTTTGATTCTGCCCCCTCCCCCAAAAGGTACGCCCCAAGTTTGATTGTGCCACTCCCTCCAAAGTTAAGTCTCAAGTTTCATTCTGCCCCCCCCCCCCCCAAGATAAGTTCCAAGTTGGATTCTGCCCATTCCCCCAAAGTTAAGCCTCAAAATCGATTTTTGCCCCACCAAAGTTAGGTCCCAAGTTACGCCCATGGGTGAAAGTATAATAATATAGAGGCGTGGACGTCTGAAGGGGGGCAAATATGGCAACACCTCCCCTTTAGAAAACTAATATCAACCAAAAAGTATATATTTTGACACGTATAATTTGATTTCAGTCATAGTGATTTACATTAATTATTATAACGCTGATGCAGGAATGCGATAATTTCAAATTCAAGTGGTGTCATTTGATAGGGGCAGCACTATTATCGGTGTAATATGCTCCATGAAAAGAATACCTTGCTTCTCCCTCCGTTGAAAAAAATATTCGGATGTCTATGATTAGGGAGGACAATTACTCCTCTTTGCCATCCGTGTGCACGCCTATGAGTGGAAGATATCTAAAATGTATTTCGCACTTCATGTATGGGAAAAATTATGATTCTGAACGTGATACGGCACATTCTGCACTTCTCATGCAGAGGAAAAGGGTAGCCACGGATCCAGGTGACAAAATTGGAGTCCTGTTAAATGTATATTGTAGGCTGAGAAATTTTGTAAAAATTTCTTGCTCGCAGTTCTCCCAACACGTTCGTTTCGGCTTTATTTTTGGTTTGCTTTATTTTACTTCGCTTTTTGTACCAATTTTGGCTAATTTTCAAAGATAGGAATGAGTGATTATATGATCAAATTGATGAATGGACCATCACAAACATCCATGCCCAGGTCGGGATTCGAATCCGGGACCTTTGGCGTCACGGGGGCCGGCTCATTTCTGCAAGTCACGTCAAGTTTATATAAGTGCTTAGGACTTAAAACAGTACTTATATGTGTTTTGATAATGATGATGTGTTGTACAATTTGTAACGACCCTGCGTGGTCGAAAGAAAAAATTAAGAAAATATTTGGGTCTCATTTTAGATCATAAACTGACTTTTGGAAGACAGATCGCAGAGGCTGCAATAAGAACAAAAAATAAACTACATACACTATACAGGCTCTTTAAAGCTAATGGGATATCACAAGAAACAAAACTTCATTTATATAAAATGATTATTCGACCAACCATGACATATGCAACCTGGAAGCATGCAGCCCAGGACCACCTAAACAAACTGCAAAAAGTGCAAAATGAAGCAGCAAGAATCATAACAGGAATGAGTAAGAAAACAAGAATAAATATACTACATACTAAATTGGGACTCGAAATGTTCGAGGATTACATAGCTAGAATTGGAAAAAAGAGATGGGAAAGAAATCAAGCACATGAGAACGAAATAATAAGAAACATTGGAAAAGCAGTCACACATAGAACCATGTATAATAGGCCCAGACATTAAAAAAAAATTTAAAATATATAGTAATAATAATTAAAACAAAAAAGAGCGTAATCAAAGCTCTCAAAAGAAGATAATAAAACAATGAAATAAGAACAAAATTTCTGAAAATCTCAAAATACGAAAAGAGACAAGGGTCAGACCCGATACTCTCGATAATTAGAATTACCGCTCCGCTCTGGAGCTCACAGACGTCGTTCCGATGTCGGTGAGGAAACACCTTGACCCTAGCTCTCCCCAGAGGTAGAAGAAAGAACGAAATTGTATTCGACGCTTTATGCCCAAACGATGGAACAGGGAGAAAGAAGCCTAAAACGTCGACAAATTAGCGAAGAAGACGATTCTACCAATAGCCAGTGCGACAACGCGGATTCTTCAGCTTCACGCCGAAATGGTACGACCCAAAGTGTTCAACCTGAAGACACTCCAACTGAGAAGACATACAGACCCCCCTGTATTTCCGCATTTGGTACGACAAGCGCATTGATAGCTACTCAACTAGATTATCTCCTCAAGGGCAGAGCTACTTTTACTTAAGATTACAAACCAACTGTAACGAGGACCTGGAAAAAATAAGAGCTTTCTGCGACCAAACAGGCTATGAATATGCACTAGGAATGCAAAGGAATAACAGACCATTAAAAGTTGTAATCCGATTTTTACCAAGTGACGCAATAAAAGATGATATTGTAGAAGCTCTACAGGATGATGGTTTCACTGTAGAAACAGTTAACCAAATGTACAGAAAGGACAAACAAACCCAAGACAAAATATACCATCCACTCTTCCAAGTTTGACTAAAGAGGACGGAAAATGTTGCAAGAATATACGATGTGAGAAATATATATGAATTTTCATGTAAAATTGAGCCATACCGCTCAATTGGTGCAATGCAGTGTAGGAACTGTCAAAGGATCGGCCACAACCAACAACCAGCAACAACCAATCGGCCAACAAGACTAAGTACAAACGACGTGAATATACACGGCCCAATCAGAGGCCAGCTCTACGCCGGACGGATCTTCCACGACCTCCAGCAACACGTCAAGTCTCTCGCCCAGTGGCAGTTCCGACTACGCAACAAGCTTCACTGCTAGACATTCTTCAACAACTTTCCCAGCCTGACATTCTCCCAGGGCTCATCACGCTTCTAAAGGGATTACAGCAGATCCGAAAGGCATCGGACTCCACACAATGGCAACAGGTGATTCTACACTTGGCTGACGCATTCAAACCTTAATGTTTGTTGTGTTATTGTTTTGTCACTTTTTTATGTGAACACTAGCTATTTCCCGATTTGCGACAGTTGCAACCGGTCAATTATATCGCCTTGAGAACTAGGGTAGGTAAAGCCTACTACCCAAATTCTCATATTATATTCTTTTGTTATGTTATGTAATAAAACATTATCAATGCAAGGTTTTAACTAATTATTGGTACTTGAATAAAGATTAACGACGAGGTTGAAAGCCGAGGCTTCTTCAAAGCCAAGGTGAGTATAAAAAAAAGCCCGGAGCTCAGTCGACTGCCAGATGCCGACTGCGAAAGAGCTGGTTCCAAGATCTAATATGGATGCCTCCCCGGCCAGGTTTCAATAGCCAAGCAGCTAGAAGGAAGGAAGGAGAAAAATAAGAGAAGCAGATAACATATAGTGGCACCACGAGCAAAACAACCTGCGCAGACCCGCGACTCCTGTGCACCGTACCCCCGCGAGTAGGGGAGGGGGAGAGTGGACCATGCTTCCTTATGGCCCGAGGTGGAGGGAAGAAGGGCAAGCTGCGCGGGGACTTTTCGTCCCAAGGTTTTTTTCCTTGTCGTCGATCTATACCAACCAGGTCTTCCCAATACGAGCTTGGACGGTTTCCCTTAGGTCGTGGAGGCCTAAGCCCAAGTCACCTATCCTTTGTACCTCGCCGTCTCTTGCTACTGTCTGAACATACCAACGGATCTGTCCGTTCCCTTGCAGTAGTCCGAGTGACCCCGCGGCCTCCACGTGCGTCCCCTCATCCTCCGGGATCGCAGTCGCCCTCGCCCTCCGAGATCGCTAGGTTGAAATCGCCACATATTAATAAATTATGAAATTATATCTCAGACGTTTGCACATCGGTAGCACATGAAAGCACACTATTTATTTTAATAAGCACACAAATATTAATCAACATATTAATGAGTTTATTGTGGCGATTCTGGCTTGATATCAAGATAAAATCGCCACAAATCAAAAAAATATTTTTGAGCAACCAAATTGTACTATCTTTTAGGCATTGGCTAGCACACTATTTATTTTAATAAGCACACAAATAT
Organism: Lepisma saccharinum; assembly: GCF_977018435.1. Taxonomy (NCBI): domain Eukaryota; kingdom Metazoa; phylum Arthropoda; class Insecta; order Zygentoma; family Lepismatidae; genus Lepisma; species Lepisma saccharinum. The sequence continues at coordinate 57,613,877 of NC_139230.1, read as the reverse complement.
TAATCAACATATTAATGAGTTTATTGTGGCGATTCTGGCTTGATATTAAGATAAAATCGCCACAAATCAAAAAATTATTTTTGAGCAACCAAATTGTACTATCTTTTAGGCATTCGTTAGCGCACGAAAGCACACTATTTATTTTAATAAGCACACAAATATTAATCAACATATTAATGAGTTTATTGTGGCGATTCTGGCTTGATATCAAGATAAAATCGACGCAAAACAAAAAAAAAATTTTTGAGCAACGAAATTGTACTATCTGTTAGGCAGTCTTTGGCACACGAAAGCACACTATTTATTTTAATAAGCACACACATATTAATCAAGATATTAATGAGCTTATTGTGGCGATTCTGGCTTGATAATAAGATAAAATCGCCACAAATCAAAAAAATGTTTTTGAGTAACTAAATTGTACTTGAGCTTACATTCGTTAGCACACGAAAGCACAATATTTATTTTAATTAAAATGCAAATATTAACTAAGATATTAATGAACTCTGGCTTGATATGAAGATAAAATCGCTAAAATAAAATAAAATATATTTTTTTAGCAACAAAATTGTACTATCTATTAGGCCTTCGTTAGCACACTGTTTATTTAATAAAAAAAAATATTATCCAAGATATTAATGAACTAATCATGGCGACTCTGACTTGATATCAAGATAAAATCGCCACAAAAAATTGAGAATCTATATTGTATTATCTTTTAGGCATTTGTCAGTTCACGAAAGCACACTACTTATTTTAATTATAATGCGAACCAAGATATTAATGAACTCCGGCATGATATGAAGATGAAATCGCTATAAGAAAAAAAATCCTTTGAGCAAATAAATTGTATTATCTCTTAGGCATTCCTTAGCACATGAAGCACACTATTTATTTTAATAAAAACGCAAATATTAACTAAGATATTAATGAACTCTGGCATGATATCAAGTTAAAATCGCTACAAGTCAAAAAAATACTTTTGAGCAACAAATTGTACTTTGTGTTGGCATTCGTTAGCACACGAAAGCACACTGTTCATTTAGAACACAAATAGTATTCAACATCTATGACATTAATACCTGAATCTTCATGATTTTGGCGTGATATCAAGGTAAATTTGCTGCAAATCATTTTTTTTAGCAAAAAAAACTGTAAATATAGAAATTTTACCTATTTGGTAAAATCTACCAATAGCGACAATTCTTTTCTAGCACTGGAAAAATAACGTATGGTGAACACTGATCTAAATTAATGCTACGTTATGTTTCTACTCGGATAGGCTAATCGACACTGGACCTGCAGTTAAAAGTGGAAACAACCCACCTACAGTGAGTTTTTAACTGACAACAAACCTGAGACCCTTTTATAACGAAGCCACAGTATTGCCACCATAACATTTGGTACAGTTTTTTTTTGCTACGTACAGTAGGATGCACAAGTATTTCTATGCAAATTTCCATAATTCTCCTATGGCATCCTACTTAATTTTTTAGATTTGATTTCTACTTATGTTGCTCTATAGGTACACAAATCAACGTAAGAACAAAACACATTTTACAATTCATGAGGCTCGCATTATACAGAGTGATCAAAAAGTCACGCAACCCATGGAGGGGCTATAAAAGATGTTGTAAATGGCCACCATTCAGTTCCTCACACTTTTTGATCCATCTGTATAAAACAAGTAGAACAAACATTGTGATGGACAAAATTTGCTGGGTAATAATTATTCATCCCACTTATCAAACCTGCACAAAAGTTTCTCAATTTTATTAAATAGGAACAAAAACAAACGCAGTGTATTTTAGGTATTTAATACATTCTTTCATTGCAGTTTATGCAAAATGGATTTAATATGCACAATGAAATTTCAATATATCGAAACCTTAAATTTTCATGTTAATTTTAACCATCATAGGCACACATTTTTTTTAAAAGGCATGAAGAAGTATCAAAGTAAGTAACATATTACCCAGGTAACTATGATTGAATAATCGACAACAGAAATTTTGACTTACGTTGTTAAATTTATTATTTACAAAACTAATTTCATTTCTTTAGTTAGGATAAATTAAGCCTATAGTGTGTCTATATATCAAATTTGAAAAATACAGTTTACCATGTTACGAGAAGTACAAAAATTCTTAGTGACATTTTACAACGAATGAAAGCATAATTCAACTTCAGAGAATACTTTAAGACTTGCTTCACAAAACACTTATAACAAACAATAAATGGACAAATAACACTTTTCTACACACATTTTGTTACTGAAATGAAAGTAGCCATTCTTTACTAATCTAAGAATGATGAACACGGAAATGATATTAAAAAAGTTCGATTGGCTTTCGTTTTGGCGTAACGGCAGGGAGATGGGAAAGAGGGGACACATTCCAGAGACCCAGCTCAACTTAAGTATATATGGCAACACTGCTGACGGCCTGGCACGTGGCATTCCAGTCTATCACGTCATTCCTTGCTGTTACAGATCGCCTGAACATTCGCCAGTTTCCATTTAGTTCTGCAGTGTTTTCAGAGTAATGTTTGAGTTCGTATATGCATATATAGAGCTTCGTATCAACACAGGTGGCTTGACAACGTAGTAGCGTTTGTCGCCTTCTAATCAAGGGGTCCCAGTTTCGATACCCGGTGGAGGCACATAGTGGTTCGGATCCCACTTTAAACTGTAGGTCTAGTCCCGATTAGCCTTGCTGTGCATAAAGTGAAAACATCAAATCAATCAATCAACAACGTAGCATTCCAACAACAGCACTCCATTCCGACATCGGCATGTCATGTATTCAGGTGGATGATGTGAAGCTACTACTTCCTACAGACAAAGAATTTCTTCCACTTCTCTAAACAAAAGGGGTACCTGACTGTGTGCCATGACAAAGGCTTGTTTGAATCGATGAATATATCACATAAGACCGAGGACTGGAGACTTTTTATTGATTCCTCCTAGCTGTCTTAAAAGAGTTTTGCTGTACAACGGTAATGTCGTAACTTCAGTTCATGATGTTAATGTAGTTGACGTTAACGAAACATGAAAACATGAAAGAAATTATTCGGTGATGATGAGCGAACTGCATGGAATGCATTTCGACAAGTGTGTCATAGTTTTCTGGGGAATGGGAGAGCAAAGAACTATGAAGAACTCGTGGAGAATCTTCTGACGTCTTACGAGAAGACGGGTGGGAATTCAACATTCATGGTATTACTTAATTGCTTTTTTCTTAGTGCTTTAGTGTTGGTGGTTTTTATTGTTCAAGGAATCTACGTATTTTAGTAAAGAGAGAGTACTATCTCCTGCACAACAGAAAAAAACGGTCTTGTCGAGGATTCAATAACCATTTATTTCAAGGGCCTTTTTTGTGGGGTTGGGGGAGGGGCGACAGTGTTTAAAGTGGAGGAAACAAACTGCTTTCCCCAGTTAAGGCTCGGCTGGACCTTTGGCATGTGAATGGGCGACTTTTTTCAAAATTTCCTCTCCATTCGAAAAATGTCTTGGATATTTCAAAATATGAAAAATTGCATGCACTTAGAATTCCTTCTAGAGCATTGACGTTAATTTTCGTGTAGTTTTCTTTCACTTTTGTCTAGATATTATCAATAGTTTCATAGACTTACGTAATCGCGAAACTATTGAGAATATCATATTTTGAAATATCCAAGACATTTCTCGAATGTAAGGAAATTTTGAAAATAATCGCCCATTCGCATGCCAAAGGTTCAAGCCGAGCGAGGATTGTCATAACGCATCACCAGCATTAAGTTAGTATTTTTCATGGACGCTTAATCTGTCTTTCATGGCCCATCTCACCTATGTTTTCACGCTAATTTCAAAATTTGAATTGTATTAATTCTTCCCAGATATCTCGGGAGAGGACAAGTGTCCCCCTGTGTCCTCCTTTTCCGGGTGCTCTTAATATATCTATCAAGTTATGCCCGGGTTGCTTATGAATAATTGTTATGTAATATGAATTATGATTATCTTGAAAATAAGAGCCAATGCATTGCTTATTGGTAAAATGAATTATGTCGTAATTTCAAATTAAGAGCCAATCTTAGAAAATGAAGGAAGAAACAGCTACTTACCTTTCTCTAACAGAAGAAAAATGAAAATTTGTAGAACAATATAAAATAAGAGTGTACGATGATTACCTGTACAGAAATGTAGAGAACAGTGAAATTGTAATAAAGCAATGGTTAACATCTCATAAAACGACACACACTCCTGAAAAGAATGTAATACATTTTTCAGTACATGGAAAGAACAAGTTGTAGAGAATAAAATAAACAGGTAAATTTTACAGGAGAAAACATTGAATTAGACAAAACTACAAATAGTTTATTTATGGTCGGAATACTATGAACATAAATTACCTTACAATAATGTATTTCGAAAATAGAACAAATATTATATCATATAAAGAATAATACATAACCTAGGTAACTTCAAAACATAACAGTATCAAGCATATATGTTATGTATACACTGCTAAAGATGAAATAAGTTGGATACCTCATATGATACATTTAAGGGACAGAGAGGACAAAAACAATTGAACATTGGTACTAATGAACTTTTTTCTACATTGTCTACTAATTCTATTTATATTTTCACAAAAATTAGAGGATTCATTGATACATTTTAAATTAATGTTTGGATATTTAACGTCTTGTTTTCTACTTGTAGGTTAATCGTGACGATGGGATAAGTACATGATTATAGAAATGAAGACAATCAAACAAATATCTGTCTCCCATAGTTAAAGTCCAGGGCACCTCACTTATACATCGGATTTAGATTTCAAGTAAAACTGTAATTGCAGTTCTAATTATCGTTTTGTATGATTTGAGCAACTTTTTTTATTTGGAAATATTTATTTTCGCTATATTTTGTGTGTACCAATACTAACGTGGATGAAAAGTTGACATTAATGACGGGAGATATCATGAGAGGTGCATCATAGACCTTGGGAATATTTGTCACCAAACCATGTATGTGACCTGAGGGCAACTCGTTCCAACAATAATGTGCCTAGCTAACATTCCAATGTTGAAAAATGTAATAAATAGAAGTGAGAAAAATAGATGGACAATAAAATTAAACATTCTGTTCTTATCTGGCTTTAAATTTTAGTTTAACATTTTAATTTAAATGAATGAATACGTAAAATCAGAGGCGTAACATACAGGCGGACGGGCCCTAAGACTAAGGGGGTCCAATGACATTCTGGTACATTTTTACGCATTTATTCTCCAAATCCAGCTCCCACAGAGCAAGGTGTGAGGCATTTAAATGATTGCCTTGTTTTCAACTCAAAAAGAAAGGGGAGGGGATAAGTAAATATTTGTTTTCTGTTGAATATATAAATGTCAAAGAAAGCTAAGTTATAATCTATACAAATTCACAAGTAGAGGTTCCATTTGTATAATTATTAAAGTAAGTGTAAAGACAGTGGCGCAACTACAGGGGAGCAGGGAGGCATTTACCCCCAAAGCTTCGACGGAAGTCAATTCTAAGGGGGCAAACGTTGACGGCCAAGGACATTTCCAGGGGGCACCCTTCCCCCCTTGATTTCAAATTTTGTGCAAATAAAAATACATTTCGTAAAATTTTATTGCACGCTTCGCTCGCACTGTCTGGTTTTCTCAATATCGTCAAGTTCAGAGCCGTAGTTAGGGGGCGGCGGGAGTCGGCCATGGACGCTGAGCGATCTAAATAAAAAAAAACTATAAAAGAGAGAATGCCATGGCGCCCCGTGAAATTATTTGCGTCATATTAAATCAATATTCTTTTCAGTTTGGAAAAATTGGATCTAAAAATTTTCATATACGGTTTGCTCGTAATACAATTGTTTTCTGTAATGTAATATATTTAGGCAATATACATTTGTTGTACATATATGTATTGAATAAATTTTGAATTTGTACACAATTTAGTAGCAGCATGTTGCATATGTATTTTCTTATTTTATGTCGCTCCATGTTGCATATGTGTTCAACATATGATGTACATGAAAGTTATACATGTCATGTGTACGAAAAGAATTATAATCAGAATGCATTTATCGTGCATTTTCTGCCATTCAAAAATACAGTTTGTGTGATTGTTTTCCATTATTAGCTAATGTGAAATTGAACGTGTTGAAAATATATTTCAAATCGTTTGACCAAACAAATACTTTAGCACCGACTTCTACCCCCTCTTTGCGTAATTTAACAGGATAATAATGTTTTTGATGCTGCTACTACTACTACTACTACTACTAATAATAATAATAATAATAATAATAATGTCATTTTTACTACTACTACTATTGGTACTTTTACCCTGGTACTTGTCCCCCGCCCCCCCGACAAAAATTCGTTGTTGCACCTCTGCGTTTTGGAATCCAAGGATTCCACTTCTAACTGGTGGACAATTTAGTACTTCTCCCATTGTAATTGTAGGTGCAGTAGATATTAGCTTATTTGAGCATAAAGTTTACGTCTAACAAACTACATCCCTTGATAACGAATATAAAATATTACTACCTTGTTGATGGGCAATGTACATTGCTTCTTTTTCTTCTTATTTTGAACCGGCCCCTGATGCGGAGTGGTTAGCACATCGCGTTACGACGCTAGGGGTCCCGGGTTCGACTGTCGGCTTGTGCATGGATGTTTGTGAGTCACCATTCATTAATTTCATCATATCATCTCATCACGCATCCCATCTTCGCAATTAGCCAAAATTGGCACAAAAGCGGAGTACAATAAAGCAAATCAATCAATCAATCAAATCGTATTTTGGTTTCTTCACGTTCCAATTATACTTCTCTAGAATAGCAACAATAAAGATACATGAATAAGGAATAGGCGAGGGAACACAAAGAAAAACCCATATCTGGGCACATGAAACTTTTAATTTCATTTTCTCTCCCCAAAAAACTATTTCACTTCATTTTTTTTTCGGAAGAAATCCGTCATAATACACGGTCAGTGTTTCGATTAATAAATAATCACATAATAATCACATGCGTTTAACAGAGTGGGTTATGGCAAAGATACTACGAATATCATATGCTACTGCTGCCTACACCCCATGTAATTCGTCTCGATTTTAAGAGAACACAACGTTGCTTACCAAACATTTAGTTTAGTTTATTTTCCGTCAAGAAAATTTGTTGATTTAACCTCTACCAGGTAAATGGAAATCTGATCGTCATGATATGAATGCTGTTCTTTTAACGAATGTGGTTACAGTAACGTCATTGTCAATAGGGGAAACAGTCGAGTACTCGCTTGCTCCTACCTGTTTGCATATGAGGCATCGATACTGAATGGGAATTATTAAATTATTTCTTTCCCATTCTCAATTCCTTTGCCTCTGTCTACATATCTATACATAATGTGAACACTGAGAAATATTTGACGGCATATATTTCACAAGACCTGGGTAGTATGAGGGGATAGCAACAACAAGTAAATTAAAAAACGAGGAACATAGATAAGAAGAGGAATAAAAAGGACTGATGTGGGGTGAGAGGGCAATATGTTAAGAGAAACAAGTATGTTGTAAAAGAATGCATGCAAATACACACACACACACACACACACACACACACACACACACACACACACACACACACACACACACACACACACACCTCACACACACACTTCACACACACGGTGATGACTGATGAGTCACCAACAGGTTGTCCAGTTTGCTTACCCCGATTGAGGCTTTGTCAGTTCAACGTCAACGAAGGCTTACATTCAACATAGGGAAAGCCAAAGGCGCATAACAAAGCTGAAATAAGCAAAAATGGCAGAATAGGCATTTTAGGCACGATTAAGCAAAATAGGCACTCACCTAATAGGCATTTGTATGCAATATAAAAATGCGTTTTTGGACTAGAAACACCATGAAACGAATTTAAAATATTAAAGCCTATGTTTTACTACGAAAAAATGAAAAAGACAAATACGCAAAAAATCCGCAAGCTATTGATATGTAAACATCTAAGTTGTGGGATCACTTCATCCTCTGCACAAATATGTTGAACTTGATCTCACTACGTGACAATTACTAGAATTCCATGGAAAAGGAAGACTTGCCCCGCAGGTGTTCAAAACCCCTACATCCACCCCATCCTTTGTTGTAAGAGGGACAGATTCGATTTGAAGAAAGATATTCATTCTTGGAAACCATGATGGTAATCTTACAGAAGGAACAGGAGCATTTACTATAGCTTGGTGAATGAAGAGTTTTGTAGAAAGAGTGGACATGGAAATATAATGTACTGGGTGGAAGTCTTTGAAAAGAGAAAATGAATGAGACAGAACAACAAGTACAAGAGTACTGTGTTATAATTTTAAATATGTCAGTCAATTTCTACAATTATTTTCCATGGTTAATTGTATCGTGGGGTTCCCTTTGGTTAACTACCATATAATGTAGTGCCCACGCTGTCGCTTTGAAAGCCAAGGATCTCGGGAATCCACTACTAGCAGACACACAATTTGCTTACCCCACTGGCGTACGCGGAGGAGGGGGGAATAAGGGGCTACAACCCCTCCCCGAAATTTCTTGACAATAAGAAAATCTAAAGAAGTTGGGAAAACTTCCCTTTAAATTACCCTCCAGCAACCATTTTTTTTCTTTGAGTTACTTCTGAAACGAAAGTTTAAAATAATTATTGGAGCTCCTATGTCATGAAAAAGGAAATACAACAGCGAGGCAGTGGCGGCGATTAGAGGGCGAGGGGGCAATTGCCAACAACTTTTCGCCACTTTTGCCCTCGTACTTTGCTAAACCTCAGCGACGTAGCTAGATTGATCAGTTCGGGGGGGCCCAAAACTTAAGATTTTTTTCTATCAAACCATTAAATACTAACAAACTATTAATATACCATACAGGTCTACATAAGTATATGTACAGTATGTATGTATTGTATGTATATATATATATATGAAATCTTGTTGGAAGAGAACATTATTTTCTCCTGTAGCCCCCCAAAATTTACGGATATAGACTCGCGAAATCCACGACCATTATTCGGGAATCTGAACTTATTAACTTAATGGCATCTAGACAGTCTTTAAAAATCCATGTATTTTCTCTTATGTTAGATTTTTGAGACACCAAGAACAATGTCATTAGTCCTTACTCCTTAGATTTGTAAATTTTCTCGAAGAAAATTAAGAAGTAGAGAAAACCCTCTTCCGTGGGTTTAGGTATAAAAGGGTGCTGGTGTCAGATGTACGTACAAGTATGACAACGGTGCGAAAATGAAATGTTTGTGTAATGAGTTCAAGATAGGAATCCCATGTATATTGTTTATACCAGAATCTAATTCGGCGGCCTTTATTGCAAGGCGACACCCTTAACCACTATTCTATGGAACATGCACGAGTCTTTTGTGGCGTCGTACTGTACACATTGGAGAATGATGACGATATATATGAAATTTTATGCACACATCTAGTTTCTTAAAAGTAATCTTCTTTGCGCGTGCAAAACTGAATATATGATGGCAATAGAAACAACAAAATTCCCGCGCTCTCAAATTATTGCGCTCTAGTCTTTCAAGGTTCGATCTCTGGTAGAAACTCCAAAATTTCTGTGATGGCCTAACATCGTGAGGACAATTGAGAAGCTACTTGAAATCAATATGTAAGCGAATTCCACTCTCAAAACTAGATGGGACTCGATGTGATGACCACGCGTCACCGAATGGAAAAACACTTCGGAGGCTTTGTCATTCAAAATTAATTTTACTGAATAACTGTAGTTTTCCTTAGAGGACCTAAACATGGCTTTTTTGCACAGTACAATGTTGTTTTCCTTCACCCTACTTTTATAGTTTTTCATTCAAAGGATTCCACTCCCGAAGCATGAGCATGACGCACTACAAAACCAGAGGTCCAAGTTTCGGACCTTGGACAGGTGTGGTTGCATCATGTCTCGCATCGCTATTCCTTCGGATCATCATTCAATCTCATCATCATTCAGTAACCCAAGAGGTAGAAAAGCGGCGTAAAATAACGGAATAGAAATTATTGATTGACTTGGTTCATTTTACTTCACTTTTCTGACACTTTTTGGCTAATCGTGAGGATAAGAATGAGTTAAGATTAACTTGATGAAAGGACCATCACAAAGAAGACACATTCTCAGGCCGGGATTCGAACATGGGACATTCTTCTTCGTAGCGTAAACTGCTAACCACTCCACCACGGAGTTGTAGGCCCAAATAGAAATGAAAATTAGAAAATTCAGTCTTGAATTTGCAGGAACAGAGTTCACCAGCAAGGGCAAAAGATTTTCGCTCCCACTAGGATAGACAAATAACAGAAAATGCTTGATAAGTAATTTGGTTCTCCATATTTCATGATATTATTATGGAAGTAACTATTATTCGCTATATAACTTCGGATTAATTTTATTTGTATGTGTAGTGAACTTTCCCGCCTAAGCAGTAGCTACAGCGTCTGCATTTGCAGGTGGAGGCCAGAGTTGTTAAAGGTCCAGGAATATTAAATAAATTCAATTCCCATCCAGGAGAGAAAATCAGCAAGCATAAATGGGTTCTGGACTGTAAGGAACCTCTTCATCTGTAACGTTTTTAAATTCGGTCCATGAATTTTTTTCCAGATGAATTTAATTTCGGTCCAGGAACCTTATTTCCTGAAGAATTTAAATACTGTCAACGAACTTTTTTTCCGGATCAGTTTAAATAGGGTCAAAGTTCCGTATTGAAATGAAACAATTCGCAACTTGGTACGAATTTAAATTGAGCGAGAGAAAAGGTTCCAGTCCTATAACGGAATCCTATAGAAAAAAATAGAATGTATGCGTTCCCTAATCTTTAACAATCCCAGGGTTGTTAATGGTCCAAATATTGTAAATACATTCATTTCACATCCGGGAGAGAAAATCAGCAAGTGTAAATAGGTTCTAGGCCTCAATTCGGTCCAGGAACCTTTTTTCCGTATGAATTTAAATACGGTGCAGGAACTCTTTTTCCGGTAAAATTTAAATACGGTCCAGGAACCTTGTTTTGCGGCTGAATTTAAACACTGTCCAAGAACCTTTTTTCCAGGATCAATTAAAATTCGGTGCAGGAATTTTTTCCCGGATCAATTTAAATACGATCGAGTAACCTTTTTCTTTAATGGATCAATACACTACTAGGACCGAATTAAAATTGTGCGAGAAGAAAGGTTCCGATCCTGCAAAGGAACCCAATAAAACCCATAGACGTTATGGGTAGATGGACCTTTGACAACCCTGGTGGAGGCTAAATGAAGAAAAATCACAAAATATGCAGAATTTCGAAACGTATTATTTCTAGAGCATGCACACTACTATAAAATGTTGACTACATACCTCGTTTCCTTCTTTAATTGAAATGTGATTTATTCTTCATCACATGTGAGATCAACCGCCCTGGGAGTCAAACCCGGTATCCTGTGTGGTAGTCGGATACCAATTTAGAAAGTCAATGTGTTGGACATTTGGTCGATCAGTCGATACTACTTGAAGTTTTTCGAGAGGAAAACAAGTTGGCAGCTTCACACTCGAAATTTCACTTGGCCTACCCTCGTGGCGGAGTGGTTAGCACATCTTGCTACGATGCCAGGTGTGCCGGGTTCGAATTCCGGACTGAGCATGGGTGTTTGTTGTGTCCATTGATCAATTTAATCATATCATCACTCATCCCCATCTTCGCAATTAGCCAAATGTAGCAGAAGAGCAAAGTAAAATGAACCAAATCGATCGAAATTTCACTCGCAATGCATGAAAATGAGATCTCAAGCACTCCGTGATCCTACCGGAATCTCACGTTTACAGAAGCTAACTATGAAACCACTTCTAGGTTCAAACTGTTCTTCGAACTAGCTGACAGTCATCAATTGTCGACCAATCAACACAGTAGGGCAAAAAGAAGCACATGTTTCTTGAAAATGAGTGGAAAGTTACCAAGGAAGGATTATAGGATATAAAGTTGGTACATTACAAAGGCTTATTATGGCATTTCCCTTCATTGCAGGTTATGAGCACAAGGGTTAAGTGTGGGAACCTGAAGGAATCGCGACATCTTTGTCATTCATCTCCCGCCAGAAAAGGGACAAACAGTAGAATTTTGTCTCTTGCAATTTGAAAAGCCTATGTCCATGCTGAACCATAAAGTAATTAACCCAGAAAGTCCTAGCTACCTGCAGTGCGTTTCGGCGCGGCCGATAACCAGAGCCAGATGAAGAGAAGATTTTGTGGGAAGGGGTGACCTGGCTTAGGCCCCCTGATGTGCATGAAGGGGAAGTGTGTTTTCAAAAGGTCCCCGACTTCCCAGAAAGGGACGGCCCATAAAACCACTGCATTTCCTACCGTTTGTGTTCAACCAAAGTGTATGTCACCGTAGGATCCGAGCGCTTCGAGTTCTGTCGGTTGCGGGACTTCTTGAGTCTTTTGTCAACATGGTGCCAATCAGAGTTTCTTTCTGCCAAGGTCGTTGCACCTATGAATCGGCTCTTCAGCTTGAGTGGCAAAAGACATGTTGTACGGAGGAAAGTTGCACCGGAAAAATTACCTTCTTAAATACGATGAAACCTGTAAAACATCCACAGATATTTATTCGGGGGTGGTCCCTTTGACAAACATCAATGTTATCAATATTCTTATATATTCTTCGAACGGACTGTGTAAAACATTGCAATACTCCAAAAACGGAACCTGCTCTGCAACACAAGGAAAATGCCTCATTTAGCAATCAATCTGCCTTTGTTAAGTTGATAAGTTCAGTATGGCACTACATTTTAAATAATGCTGATGGAATAAATCAATAAAGTTTGTTAAATGAAAACGACTCCTTACCACAAGAATATAATTATTCTTTACGGATATCCCCTATAACTGTTGGGGGTTCGACGTGCTGACCCCACGTCACCCCATTACTGGTTAAAGATCTCCACACCTCTAAAATTTTAGGTAAGATTGTGGGAGGGACTGGCAGTCGGGAGATAGACCAAGGCCCTTCCAGGGCTGTCGAACCACGGGTTATTATATATTTATAGATGCTTAAATATATGTGCAACCTCACATGTCTTTCCAGCGACTTATTGCAAGGGTTTTTTATTGTACTTGACTCAACAAAATAAGCTTACTGTGTGAGGCAGATTCATTCGAACCAAAAATACCCAAAATAATAACAATAATAATAATAATTTACTTCAAAATTACAAAAATGTATTTACTTGTTCTTGTTTAAATTTTCGATTTCGAAAAGTTTGTTAAGGAGTTGAGTTGAGTTGAGTTGGTGTTTTTAAGTCCACTTTATACACAGTAAGGCTAATCGGGACTGGACCTACAGTTTAAAGTAAGATCCGGACCACTGTGTACCTCCACCCATGTATCGAACCCGGGACCCCTCGATTACAAGGCAACAACGCTATCACTGCGCAATAGGGGAGGCATCGTTTCTTAAGGAGGATTCTCAAAATCGGTCTTCACGATATCGAGAAAAATATGCGAATCGAGAAATCGTACAGTTTGTGAAGATAATTACTTTTAACACGTTGCGTGTTTTAGACTGTTTCAATAGTAGAATATATATTTGGTGCGAATAATACTACTTACCCGGAGATATGAGGCATCCTGCCACCATTATACTTATTTAGCGTGTATTGAGCTCTGATTCGGGACCAGTTGTAACTGTTTGTCTATATGTGGTTTACCACTGCACAAGCGGTCGTTCTTCAATGTACTCAAGCTCAAAACATTGTTTGGACGCAACGGCAACACTCAACGCCCAACCCTGTCTGTTGTTGACCTGCGACAGACCGCTCCCTCAAAATTTCGAGAAACAACGAAGTTCTAGGTTCCTACACTGACATCCACTATAGCTAGAACCAGGAATACGAGAAAGAAATGTGGTTTTGGGTTTGTGCCACTCAAATTAAGAACAGTGTTCCTAACTGAAAGAAAAAATTACTGAAAAACTATTTTGCAATATTTGTCATGAAAGTAAAATTTTCAGCAAATGTAGAGCAGTTTGCCGGGGCCACGTGAATGTTTCGGGGGGCCAGTGCCCACCCGGGCCCCCCCTAACGACGTCCCTGCTAAACCTTATCTACAAAGGAAAATATACTGCCTTTGCCCCCCCCCCCCCCAAGTTTTGGCACATTGCACCTGCCGGTTTTGGAATCCAATCGCCGCCACTGCACCGAAATTGATTTACGGTGATGCATTCTATGATCCGAGCAAATTTAATCTCACTCTGATCACTAAAGGTTAGATTCATGGCACTGAACTGACTACATTCAGGTGTAATTGGTACAACTTCGATTGAAATCTCATAATATTTGAGTGAGGTAGAACCTTCTTTCCGGATCAAGTAAAATACGGAGTGACGTGCACTGAGGAGTAGCTAGTCTAGCAGAGATAGATTAATCAATCTCACATATCTAATTTTCAAATCACAATATTTATTGTCCTGTTGAAGCCACAGTTCACATACAACACTTTTCTTTCACATGCTTCTCGTCCCTCGGTGAGATCAGCTGGCAATGAATAGTGTGCTTCCGTGTGCTAAACGAATGCCTAAAAGATAGTACAATTTTGTTGCTGAAAAATATTTATTTTGATTTGTGGCGATTTTATCTTGATATCAAGCCAGAATTGCCAATAATGTTATTAATATCTTGATTACTATTTGTATTCTAATTTAAATAAATAGTGTGCTTTCAAGTGCTAGCGAATGCCTAAAGGATATTACAATTTTGTTGCTGGAAAATATTATTTTGATTTGTGGCGATTTTATCATGATATCAAGCTAGAATCGCCACAATAAACTCATTAATATCTTGATTAATGTTCGTGTGCTTATAAAAATACATAGTGTGCATTCATGTGCTAACTATGTGCAAACGTTTGAGATATAATTTCATAATTTATTAATATGTGGCGATTTCCACTTGACATACGTCCCTCCGTGACGTTACACAGGCTGAGCGTGGGAAACCGGAGATTCCTTGCAAACTTGTATCCGCACGTAGAAGACCTTGTTTCCCCGAAAACGCAGAAAATATCACGGTGGGCCACATCAATATTAACCGCCTAAAGAACAAAATAGATGAAATCGCAGCTTCGCATGTAATAAACTTCACATGCGTTGCAATCACCGAGACTTGGCTCGATGATTCCATTCCAGACAGACACGTTGAAATTGAAGGGTTCAAAATGTACAGACTTGATGGAGACTTTTCTAAGCAAGGGGGAGGTATTATTGTTTACGTAAAAGAAGCTGTAATATCGGAACTTATATATTCTGTGTCAGATGTAGATATTGAAGGAGTGTGGGTGTCTTTAAAAGTCAAACAGAATGACAAACCTTTAATTCTAGGATGCGTATATAGGCATCCCAAGGCCCCCGTCACTTTTAATGAAAAACTAGAAAATATTTTGCAGTCATTTCCGGCTTGCCACGCTTCGGTTCTCGTTGGGGATACAAATCATGACGTCATGAAACCAACTGCAGCGGACAATGCATTTTTCGATACGATGGAATCAGCGGG
Source organism: Lepisma saccharinum (assembly GCF_977018435.1). Taxonomy (NCBI): domain Eukaryota; kingdom Metazoa; phylum Arthropoda; class Insecta; order Zygentoma; family Lepismatidae; genus Lepisma; species Lepisma saccharinum. Next base: position 57,598,304 of record NC_139230.1, on the reverse strand, counting down.
GTACAAGCAGCTCGTTCGCCTGCCGACACGCGTCATCGACACGAGTGAGAGTCTCATAGATCACATTTTTACCAACAAGAAAGAATTGCATGATAAATCCGCCGTAGTAATGCATGATTTAAGCGATCATTATTTGATATATACCCAGTGAGGCGCGGTGATGTCAACACTTGGGGTAGCAATCAGGAGTGTGCCCAAGGGAGGTTGGTGTGGGTCAGAATCCCCCTCCCCATTTAGGGCCCAGTATTCCTAAAAATATAACGTCAAAGAAAGGAAAGGATTGCAAAATGAGGAAGGACTACTGAAAAGAAGCACACATTAATCCAACCCACTTTCGAAAATCCAAAACTTGTTGATTTGACTATTAAGCCAGACATTCCGGGTTCGAACCTCGACCTGGGCATGGATGTTATTTGTGTTTGTCCCTTCATCAATTTTATCGTATCATCTTGACGATTAGCCAAACGTGTAGGAAAAGTGAAGTAAAATAAAACAATCAGTCAATGATTTGATTTGATTTATGCTACTTAGCGTCGCTGACACAATTGGTTAATCGCGAAGATGATACAATACAATTAAAAAAGAGACAAACACCCATGCCGAGGTCTGGGTTCGAACCCGGAACTCCTGGTGCCATAACGTGCAGTGATAGCCACTCCCCCGTGGTTGGTAGATTTGGTGTTTTAAGCCACTTTATGTACATAAAAGCTAATCGGGACTGGACCTACAGTTTGAAGTGGATCCGAACCACTATGGGCCTCCACCGGGTACCGATCCGGGGCCACTTGCACTCCTTCACGGAGGTCCGCCGACACCAAGGATGAGTGAAAAGCTCTAACTATTTGGATACTTGGGTATCGGTAAAGCAAACTGCGTATTTACTCAGTGGTACGTAAATTTCAATTGGATTTTTGAAACACCATATTTGCATATGATTAACGTTTTTGTAAAAAAAAAATTGCATTGCTTGATTTCCCTAATTTATCCATCTCACGATCTCGTTACTGAAGGATCCGGGCTCGAGTCCTGGCCTGTGCATGAATGTTCCGTTGTAACCACTTTTCATCCGTTTAATTTAATCAACATTCATCGTCATGCCAGAATTTAGGTAAAGTGATGGAAAAGCAAAGCTAAAGAAAGGAAAATGAAAATACAAATAATTTCCTCGCAGTGCATCTGCAGGGCACTGTGAAATCATGAGTCCAGAGTTTATGATTGTCCCTCGTGACTTCCATACGCTCATTAGCTACTTATCGCGATTAAATCTATACAGCTAGAAAAAGCGATGGGAGGTGGTAAAAATTCAATATATTAGAGGAGATAAACAGGTAACAAACACACTTTTTTCTACTTTCTTCAATGATATTCTTTTGGCTTTTTTTGAGTTCTGAGATACATTCTTCCTTCCAAATTATTTCATTATTCACTTCAGAGTACAACATATAGGAACAAGAATGCGCGCTCGTCACGGGTTCGAATCCCGGCCTGAATTGTTCTTTGTGAGGTCCCTTCACCAATTTCATTATATATCATCACTCATCCTCATTTTCGCGATAACCAAATGTGGCAGAAAGGTGAAGTAAGGGAAACCAAACCAACAACAACAATTAGAACGCGCGTTTTATTGCCCAAATTAATACATCCGTATTTATGACTGTTTAGCTTACCCATTTTTTTTTGGACGCCAAATTATTAGTATATTTAAATAAAACACAACTAAAACGAGAGCGTGAGCAAATATTTGTTATTTAATCATTATATATTCCATACTTGAAAAAAATAGAAAAGAAACCATAACATTTTTGTCTGCACATAATATAAGTATGTTCCCATTCATATACAAATAAAACTTGTAAGCTTGTAAATAAAACTTGTAAAACTTGTAAATAAAACTACATCCCATATTATACATACATATTGTACAACGTATAAAAGGTTGTGTAAATACAGAGAACATAAGTACTGCAGAACATTTTTCCCTGAGTTCTTTAGAGGATTTATAAAGGAATCGAAGGGAAAACAATCCAGGACCTGAAACCACTGGCTTTCAACCATTGGAGTGGGGGGATAGGGGGCAAGGGAGGTACAGGCAGAAATCTTACCTTTCCCTTCAGGCGGTTGTCTATACCTGAAACTGGTAAGGCGGAAGAAGAGCCAGCTGATCACATCGAGGGACGAGAAGCACGTGGAAAGAAGTGTTGCATATGAACTGAGGCTTCAAGACAATAAATACATGTGATTTGAAAATAATTAGAGACGTGAGATTGATTGATCTATCTCTGCTAGACTAGCTACTCCTCAGTGCACGTCACTGTATATACCTCAATTAACCTAAGGCCACAAATATCTCCAAGAATACTCGTAACTAAGCGTTCTTTTAAAAATTTCCCTGTACAACAGTTCGTTGATCATTGTTCTTATCTACCCTTTCACAAAACAACAATGATGCCGGATATAAACGATAAGGTGACATATTTGCAGTCATTAATAACCGAAGCTCTGGATGTCTATGCGCCAATAAAAACGTTTCGTGTTAGGGGCAACAAGCGTCCCTGGATCACTGACGGTCTTCTTAGATTGATATCACTCAAGAACCGGATGTTTAAGTGCGCACGTAGTCCAAATAATAATAATAATTACACTTCGGAACAATATAAGACCATAAGGAACTACGTAACAAAAACAGTTAAAGATGCAAAAAGAAATTATATCCTTACGCAGATCTATTCCGATAAATATTCAGGCCATAACAAATTCAAGATTTTCAGGTTCCTAACTGGAAATGATAACAAAAACCAATCCATCGCAGTAGTAGGTACATTAGATAACGTCTGTTTTCTCCGTGGGTGGTCTTTTATTTGCACGTACTTATAACTAATTTGCACGGGTTTTAATTAATTTGCGCGTACTTAGAATTTATTTGCAAGTACTTAGAGTACTTTACATTTATGTATTTGCATGTTTATAACTTTTTATGAATATATAATTATTTATTTTATGAAAAATATGTATATAGAAGGTAATTAGAGGTACTAAACGCTATGCATATGTTTTTATATTCATTACTGCAAAGTATGTAATGTATAAATCGATAATATTAATGTTTATAATATTGAAAATAAGTTTTCTATGGTTTATGAACCGCTATGAACGGTGGTAATGGGTGTAGGTACAGGTCCAATTACGATTGGGGACGGTCCCGGTATTCGAACCCGCGATATGTAATATTATTAATTAGTACTATGTAATAATGTATGTTATTATGGTATGAAACACGGTGGTGCAACACGCTAGACAGAAGACGGTGAACTCCGCGCTCCGCGCAGGTAGACGAGAAAGGAATTTGGGGGAAGAGCGGTCAAGGTCAAATGACGTCACAACGTCAGAACAAAGAAGGAATCTGAATCACCAATCAGAGAACGCGTCGGTAGATTTTCAGAACCGGTTTTTTCAAGGTTAACCAGTACGCAAGAACAGGAGAAAGGTATGCAATGCCGTAGGGCAGGGGAGGGATTCAACCAGACAACAAAGGATGTCTGAGAATGCGCAGCAATGGTCAAATCTCTGAAGCTATGCGGTTTCCGCCGCCAATTAATATTCCGCTCAGGTTTGCCTCCAAGGCACAGGACGCTTTAGCGCAGGTTTTTTTTTATCTGTACTATGAAGAAGGGAGAGCTATTAGGGACGGGGCCTACAGTTTTCACCATTTGCTTTTATCACGGGGTAACGAACCTAGGACCCTTTGATTATTGATTTAGGTAGTAAATGTATGTTACTGTGTGCTATTTAATTTAATTTTGAGTTTATTTTTTACCAAACTTTGACTTTATGTCAAACATTTTCACAGCTTATTCTTATTTTTACAAAAATAACACTATTTGTACTATTCAAGCAACATTTTTTATTAAATTTTGCACTCACAAAAAACATTTTTTCAATTTTTAACTTATTATTTTACAATTTTATGTTAATTTTTTTACCAAAATAACACTATTTGTACTATTCAGGCAACATTTTTTATTAAATTTTGGACTCGCAAAGACATTTTTTCAACTTTTAACTTATTATTTTACAATTTTATGTTAATTTTTTACCAAAATAACACTATTTGTACTATTCAAGCAACATTTTTTATTAAATTTTGCACTCACAAAAAACATTTTTTCAATTTTTAACTTATTATTTTACAACTTTAAGTTAATTTTTTTACCAAAATAACACTATTTGTACTATTCAGGCAACATTTTTTATTAAATTTTGGACTCGCAAAGACATTTTTTCAACTTTTAACTTATTATTTTACAACTTTATATTAATTTTTTTACCAAAATAACACTATTTGTACTATTCAAGCAACATTTTTTATTAAATTTTGGACTCGCAAAGACATTTTTTCAATTTTTAACTTATTATTTTACAATTTTATGTTAATTTTTTTTACCAAAATAACACTATTTGTACTATTCAGGCAACATTTTTTATTAAATTTTGCACTCACAAAGAGATTTTTTCAATTTTTAACTTATTATTTACAATTTTATTTTAATTTTTTTTTACCGAAATAACACTATTTGTACTATTCAGGCAACATTTTTTATTAAATTTTGGACTCGCAGACATTTTTTCAACTTTTAACTTATTATTTTACAACTTTAAGTTAATTTTTTACCAAAATAACACTATTTGTACTATTCAAGCAACATTTTTTATTAAATTTTGCACTCACAAAAAACATTTTTTCAATTTTTAACTTATTATTTTACAATTTTATGTTAATTTTTTTACCAAAATAACACTATTTGTACTATTCAGGCAACATTTTTTATTAAATTTTGGACTCACAAAGACATTTTTACAACTTTTTAATTTATTATTTACAATTTTGTACCTATTTTTAATCTAAATAACACTATTTACACTATTCAGGAAAGACTTTTAGTTACATTTTCGGCACACAAAGTGTGTGTTCTCAACTTTTATTTGTTTATTTCTCAAGTTTAGCCTAATATTTACTCAAATAGCACGATTTGATCGTGTCTTTTATTACATTTTGGACACACACGCACTCTCACACACACACACACATCCACACACACACACACACACACACACACACAGAGAGAGAGAGATTTTTCCAAGTTTACAGGATTATTCTCCAAGTTTACTCAAATAACACAATTTAAATGTGTTTTGAATTATATTTTGTACACATGAAGTGTGTTTCGTCAAGTTTTACCCGTTTATTTTACAAGTTTAGGCTTAATATTACTCAAATAACACAATTTAATCTAGTCAGGAAGGATTTGTTATTATATTTTGGATGCACAAAGAGATGTTTTCAACTTTTTTACTGATTTTTTGCAGGGTACGTATTAATTTTTATTTATTTTGTTTTGTATACATTTACAAATTTTTAACTTAGAGTTTAGTATTTATTTAAATTTTTTCAAAAACACTAAAAAAAAGTACTTTTAGCTAAAATGTAAGCCACAGAATATATTATTATTATTATTATTATTATTATTATTAGGGTTTACTGATTTCCACTATGCTATTTTTGGTTCTGTATTTCTATATGTATTTATTTAGGTCCGGTTACGCCTGCTACGTAGGAAAGTTTGTTTATTTTAGAGTTTGCTGAGTATTTTGTTACTTTTATACTAGGTAAAGTTTCCAAAATATATCAGGTAGGGCTCCATCCATATACTTTTGTTTTTGCTGTTTGGAGATGATGCGATCAGCACCACTCTCCATCTGCTTTTTATTTTATGTACCCAATATTATTTTGAGGCTTAGTGAATTCTAGAGCCTATTTATGCAGGAGAGAGGGCTTGAAAATTTTGATCTCAGACAACCCACAACTATTTGTCAGAGTATTTTAAAGGATATTTTATACTTATTATGTGCCACTAGAATATCAAAGCTTGCTTAATTTTTATGTCTGTAACGCATTTATTGTATTTCTAGCTAAGGCTTACTGAATAAAGTACACGAAATGTTTAACATTTCAACTATTTGCTTTTATACGAAGCCAAATTTTTAGTGTAACGAAAATTATTGTGTGTCTATAAAGACTGAAATGCCTTTACCGAAGGGTCCATAACTGGACGCTTACGAACATTGTTCCTTTTTTTAAAAAAAAATATAACCATTTATCAATATATTGACAATTCACAGGACAAGACGAAGTTCACAGACGACTGACTATATGGACCATAGGTTCACTTGCTAAATGTTGTTTCTATGCTAGAAGAATAATTTAGCCTTATAACCTTTTTTCAAGGTATTTTAGAAGTATTACTGGATTTTTTGGGTGCATCAACACTTGGGTTATTTCCATTTGGTTTATTATACGAGGCTACAATCACTATCTGAACACTGAAATTCTCTGATTGAAACTAAAAGCTTAGGGTGTAACTAGGGACTTAGTATGTATAGCGACAATTTATAGGACAACATGAACCTTACAAAGGATTACAGGTGACGTAGGACCACACGCCAGAGCTTTATTAATCTGCAAGAAGCAGTTGCAACTAATGCTATGAAGAAATGAGGTTGATTTTTACTGTTTCACAAGAATGCTACTTTTTATACACCCAATATTTGCTTTTTCAAGTAACTATTTGTACCAGAAGCACACAGGTCAACTCTAACTACACTTCGATTTATATAAATGTGGCAAGAACTATATTTCTGAGGAAGTACGCAAAAGCAGATTACCCGATTAAAGTATCTGAAAAACAGATTATTCTATGCAAGTATATTTTTATTGACTGGATTATTTAACAGATCAAACAGAAAGACTGCAAAATTCATTAAATGTAGTTCTATAGTATAGGTGGTTTCAGAGATATAAAAAGAACAAATATAAGATTTCGCTTTTTTTGCTTCTGAGGCTAATCGCGACGCTAAGGGTAAATGGCGAGGAAATGTAACGGAGGACAAACAGTCCCAAAAGTTATGAGCTGCATGTAAGTTAATACCACAGAGATATTACAGTAGGTGTAGGTTCTACCACCAGAACTTTTCTATCATAATAATACTGGTTATGCTGTACTGTTAGCTAAAGATGCTGATATTTGAGAAACTTAAAAGCTTACTCACGACTTACTGTTGCAAAAGATCCGATGACAAAATTTAAAAATTGTTATCGCCCAGACAGGGACTCGAACCCTGGACAGATAGGTTAAAAGCCTAACGCTATACCAACTAAGCTATCTGGGCACAAGGTATTCTTTTCTTCAAAAGTTAGTTATGTTAAGAAATATATTGAAACATGTGAGAACACTCTTGGTCTGGTTCGACAGAGAAGGAGACAACATTTCCAAATTTTTACAGACTGGGTGTATTTTTCCACTATAGAGGCCTTCACTATATGTAATTCGAAACGCTAAAGTTCAGCTAGCTTCCAAAATTGAGGTAAAAATTGTGTTTGGCGAGATTAACAAGTTACAATTATATCCAGTTACGGACAAATAAAGCTAAAAGTCTCAGATTTGCTGTACTAGCCAAGTTTTAGTAACATTTTCTTCACTTTAGTACAAATATCAAAGAAATAGGTATATTTTATTTATAATTTGACAAAATGTACTAGTATTTAATTCACAAAGTTAGGTAAAAAACAGTATTTTTTTAAAATATTGTTACTGCCTTCAAATTTTATGTTATTTAGCCACTAACAACTGGTTTACACTGCTTGGCATCCTTTAAATAGGAAAAGAAGGAATTATTTGTTTAGTATTTTTACTACTTTATATTTATTTAAGAAAACAATTCTACACTTTAACTTAATTTTAACAAATTGTTACTAATTTATATATCAAAGTTATGTTATTTAGAGTGCATAAAGGCGTATAAAGTTAATATTTGTACTTATCAGTTCAACTAACAATTATATTTTACACACTACAGTTAAATTACTTGAATCAGAGAATAATATTTTACAGTAATTGATTCTTTCAGCACCAGTCAGTACTTTTATGCATCAGAAAGTTTTCTTAATTTTCTATTACGCATGATATTTTGGGCTATTCTTAAAATGTATTTCTAGGGCAAACTGGTTTAATTTTCTGCTTATAATGCAAAGTTGACAGTTTTCGCACAATGCATTGTACATTTGTTATATTCTCTACGTACAATCCAAATATTATGCTTATTTAATGTATAACTAACTAACTCTCTAGCCTTCTTAAACCCGAAGGTTCATGGCTGCAGCAACACATGCCTTTCATCTGTCCCTGTCCTGAGCAAGATCTATATACTCCTTTCCTTCTCTACCAATTTCCTTTTGGTCCATCTCTACATTATCCCTCCATCTTTGTTTTGGTCTTTCTATTGGTTTTTTACCATCAGGCTTCCCAACAAGAATTCTGTATACTCTTCTTTCCTCTCCCATTTGTACCACAGGATCTACACACCTAAGTCTTTTTGATTTAATCATTCTAAAAATATCTGGACATGAATACAAATTACGTACTTCTAAATTATGTAACCTTCTCCACTCATCTGTCTTCTTATCTGTTTTAGGCCCAAATATTTTCCTAAGGATTTTATTTTCAAATACTCTCAATTTATGTTGTTTTTTTTTCAATGTAAGGGACCAGGTTTATATACTGTATTTAACTTTTATTTTTTGTAATTAACAAAAATTAAAAGCTTATACTGTAGTTATTATACCTTTTTCTATCAGCTTATTTTGAAATTGATATTATTAGGTATAGTCTTTGATTTATAACTATATTGCTTTTTTTATCAATTTATCTAAGAGTACACGCAGACAAACACATGTGTACACACTTTTATGTAAATAGATATGCCTTTTTTCAATATTTTAGTATGAAGATTGCACTTTAGTTATTTAAGCAAGGGTAGGAAAGGTAGGATTTCTGAGAATTTGTTGCAGGATTTTGTTGTCCAAGTATAGATGAGAACTGAGCTGGAAGACTGTTTTGAACCTTTTCATGAGGTTTGCATGTGAACTGTATGCAAATTGAGCACTATTGACTGTGCATGCTTCTAAGTTTTGCTGTAATTTCACATCAACTCTGTGAGACTGTAGACAGTTTTCCCATTTCAAGTAGTTTTTATTGATTGTATTTGTATATGTTTTGGGGACTTAGCAGTTTTATGTTATGAGTCAGTTTGTTGTAGAATATTTTTACATGATTGTTTTGAGATATTGAGTGTCTGCTGTTTTACTTGTAATTATTTTCCTTCTTGTGTTGTGTATTTGACTATATTTTGTCAAAGTTCGTAGTATTTAGAATAATTGTTATTGACTTGTAGATGTAGGGAGTAATAATCCTTTGCAAGATGCCCTATACTTTAGTCTGAACATTATTCTTAGTGTTCACTTTTGAAGCCTTAGTATTCTGGTAGTATTATTAATGTAGAGGTAAATTAGGCTGAAATGTAGGCATTTTTCTGATAAATTATACTCACTTAGTTGTTTCAGCAGGTAGAAGTTGCATGATGGTTTACTGCTGATGATGTTAATTTGCTCTTCTTATGTACTACGTATGATGTAGCTTACTTGAGTAATTGGAATTTTCTACTGAAAAAAGGATTGCTTGTCTATTTTATTCCTATGTTGTTGAGTTTGTCCATAAGCAAGCCATGTTTTTACTCTTTCCTATGCCTTGGAAGAATCTAGATATATTGTGTTTGCAGTTTTATGTTTCTCTAAGGTTTCAGCTATGTAGTTTTTTAAACTGTGCTATGTGTGTGACTATTGATTTCTCTTTCTGGATGCCATGTTGGTTTCTGTGTATTCCTCTTGCTGCTTGAATTTGACTTAGGTTGTTTGCTTTTTTCTTAAGATCTTTATTTGTTTATTTGTTCATTATTTTTTAATTTTTTAAATATTCTTTTACATAAAAAAATTCAAAGTACATTGTTAAAGTCAAAATGTTTTAAAAATCAATTTTTCAAAGTTAAAGTTTTAAAAATACAATTTTCTAAAATTATAAGTTATAATAGTATATTTTTGTTAGTAGAAGTTTTTATACTAGAGCAAATTCTTTTGTTGTTAATGTAAAATTTGTTAATGTAAAATTAAAGCAATTAAAAATCAATTTTTCAAAGTTAAAGTTTTAAAAATACAATTTTCTAAAATTAAAAGTTATAATAGTACATTTTTTGTCAGAAGAAGTTTTTATACTAGAGTAAATTATTTTGTTGTTAAAGTAAAATATGTTAGTTAATGTAAAATTAAAGTAAATAAAATTCAAAAAAATAAAAAATAATGAACAAATAAACAAATAAAGATCTTAAGACAAAAGCAAACAACCTAAGTCAAATTCAAGCAGCAAGAGGAATACACAGAAACCAACATGGCATCCAGAAAGAGAAATCAATAGTCACACACATAGCACAGTTTAAAAAACTACATAGCTGAAACCTTAGAGAAACATAAAACTGCAAACACAATATATCTAGATTCTTCCAAGGCATAGGAAAGAGTAAAAACATGGCTTGCTTATGGACAAACTCAACAACATAGGAATAAAATAGACAAGCAATCCTTTTTTCAGTAGAAAATTCCAATTACTCAAGTAAGCTACATCATACGTAGTACATAAGAAGAGCAAATTAACATCATCAGCAGTAAACCATCATGCAACTTCTACCTGCTGAAACAACTAAGTGAGTATAATTTATCAGAAAAATGCCTACATTTCAGCCTAATTTACCTCTACATTAATAATACTACCAGAATACTAAGGCTTCAAAAGTGAACACTAAGAATAATGTTCAGACTAAGTATTGGGCATCTTGCAAAGGATTATTACTCCCTACATCTACAAGTCAATAACAATTATTCTAAATACTACGAACTTTGACAAAATATAGTCAAATACACAACACAAGAAGGAAAATAATTACAAGTAAAACAGCAGACACTCAATATCTCAAAACAATCATGTAAAAATATTCTACAACAAACTGACTCATAACATAAAACTGCTAAGTCCCCAAAACATATACAAATACAATCAATAAAAACTACTTGAAATGGGAAAACTGTCTACAGTCTCACAGAGTTGATGTGAAATTACAGCAAAACTTAGAAGCATGCACAGTCAATAGTGCTCAATTTGCATACAGTTCACATGCAAACCTCATGAAAAGGTTCAAAACAGTCTTCCAGCTCAGTTCTCATCTATACTTGGACAACAAAATCCTGCAACAAATTCTCAGAAATCCTACCTTTCCTACCCTTGCTTAAATAACTAAAGTGCAATCTTCATACTAAAATATTGAAAAAAGGCATATCTATTTACATAAAAGTGTGTACACATGTGTTTGTCTGCGTGTACTCTTAGATAAATTGATAAAAAAAGCAATATAGTTATAAATCAAAGACTATACCTAATAATATCAATTTCAAAATAAGCTGATAGAAAAAGGTATAATAACTACAGTATAAGCTTTTAATTTTTGTTAATTACAAAAAATAAAAGTTAAATACAGTATATAAACCTGGTCCCTTACATTGAAAAAAAAACAACATAAATTGAGAGTATTTGAAAATAAAATCCTTAGGAAAATATTTGGGCCTAAAACAGATAAGAAGACAGATGAGTGGAGAAGGTTACATAATTTAGAAGTACGTAATTTGTATTCATGTCCAGATATTTTTAGAATGATTAAATCAAAAAGACTTAGGTGTGTAGATCCTGTGGTACAAATGGGAGAGGAAAGAAGAGTATACAGAATTCTTGTTGGGAAGCCTGATGGTAAAAAACCAATAGAAAGACCAAAACAAAGATGGAGGGATAATGTAGAGATGGACCAAAAGGAAATTGGTAGAGAAGGAAAGGAGTATATAGATCTTGCTCAGGACAGGGACAGATGAAAGGCATGTGTTGCTGCAGCCATGAACCTTCGGGTTTAAGAAGGCTAGAGAGTTAGTTAGTTATACATTAAATAAGCATAATATTTGGATTGTACGTAGAGAATATAACAAATGTACAATGCATTGTGCGAAAACTGTCAACTTTGCATTATAAGCAGAAAATTAAACCAGTTTGCCCTAGAAATACATTTTAAGAATAGCCCAAAATATCATGCGTAATAGAAAATTAAGAAAACTTTCTGATGCATAAAAGTACTGACTGGTGCTGAAAGAATCAATTACTGTAAAATATTATTCTCTGATTCAAGTAATTTAACTGTAGTGTGTAAAATATAATTGTTAGTTGAACTGATAAGTACAAATATTAACTTTATACGCCTTTATGCACTCTAAATAACATAACTTTGATATATAAATTAGTAACAATTTGTTAAAATTAAGTTAAAGTGTAGAATTGTTTTCTTAAATAAATATAAAGTAGTAAAAATACTAAACAAATAATTCCTTCTTTTCCTATTTAAAGGATGCCAAGCAGTGTAAACCAGTTGTTAGTGGCTAAATAACATAAAATTTGAAGGCAGTAACAATATTTTAAAAAAATACTGTTTTTTACCTAACTTTGTGAATTAAATACTAGTACATTTTGTCAAATTATAAATAAAATATACCTATTTCTTTGATATTTGTACTAAAGTGAAGAAAATGTTACTAAAACTTGGCTAGTACAGCAAATCTGAGACTTTTAGCTTTATTTGTCCGTAACTGGATATAATTGTAACTTGTTAATCTCGCCAAACACAATTTTTACCTCAATTTTGGAAGCTAGCTGAACTTTAGCGTTTCGAATTACATATAGTGAAGGCCTCTATAGTGGAAAAATACACCCAGTCTGTAAAAATTTGGAAATGTTGTCTCCTTCTCTGTCGAACCAGACCAAGAGTGTTCTCACATGTTTCAATATATTTCTTAACATAACTAACTTTTGAAGAAAAGAATACCTTGTGCCCAGATAGCTTAGTTGGTATAGCGTTAGGCTTTTAACCTATCTGTCCAGGGTTCGAGTCCCTGTCTGGGCGATAACAATTTTTAAATTTTGTCATCGGATCTTTTGCAACAGTAAGTCGTGAGTAAGCTTTTAAGTTTCTCAAATATCAGCATCTTTAGCTAACAGTACAGCATAACCAGTATTATTATGATAGAAAAGTTCTGGTGGTAGAACCTACACCTACTGTAATATCTCTGTGGTATTAACTTACATGCAGCTCATAACTTTTGGGACTGTTTGTCCTCCGTTACATTTCCTCGCCATTTACCCTTAGCGTCGCGATTAGCCTCAGAAGCAAAAAAAGCGAAATCTTATATTTGTTCTTTTTATATCTCTGAAACCACCTATACTATAGAACTACATTTAATGAATTTTGCAGTCTTTCTGTTTGATCTGTTAAATAATCCAGTCAATAAAAATATACTTGCATAGAAAAATCTGTTTTTCAGATACTTTAATCGGGTAATCTGCTTTTGCGTACTTCCTCAGAAATATAGTTCTTGCCACATTTATATAAATCGAAGTGTAGTTAGAGTTGACCTGTGTGCTTCTGGTACAAATAGTTACTTGAAAAAGCAAATATTGGGTGTATAAAAAGTAGCATTCTTGTGAAACAGTAAAAATCAACCTCATTTCTTCATAGCATTAGTTGCAACTGCTTCTTGCAGATTAATAAAGCTCTGGCGTGTGGTCCTACGTCACCTGTAATCCTTTGTAAGGTTCATGTTGTCCTATAAATTGTCGCTATACATACTAAGTCCCTAGTTACACCCTAAGCTTTTAGTTTCAATCAGAGAATTTCAGTGTTCAGATAGTGATTGTAGCCTCGTATAATAAACCAAATGGAAATAACCCAAGTGTTGATGCACCCAAAAAATCCAGTAATACTTCTAAAATACCTTGAAAAAAGGTTATAAGGCTAAATTATTCTTCTAGCATAGAAACAACATTTAGCAAGTGAACCTATGGTCCATATAGTCAGTCGTCTGTGAACTTCGTCTTGTCCTGTGAATTGTCAATATATTGATAAATGGTTATATTTTTTTTAAAAAAAAGGAACAATGTTCGTAAGCGTCCAGTTATGGACCCTTCGGTAAAGGCATTTCAGTCTTTATAGACACACAATAATTTTCGTTACACTAAAAATTTGGCTTCGTATAAAAGCAAATAGTTGAAATGTTAAACATTTCGTGTACTTTATTCAGTAAGCCTTAGCTAGAAATACAATAAATGCGTTACAGACATAAAAATTAAGCAAGCTTTGATATTCTAGTGGCACATAATAAGTATAAAATATCCTTTAAAATACTCTGACAAATAGTTGTGGGTTGTCTGAGATCAAAATTTTCAAGCCCTCTCTCCTGCATAAATAGGCTCTAGAATTCACTAAGCCTCAAAATAATATTGGGTACATAAAATAAAAAGCAGATGGAGAGTGGTGCTGATCGCATCATCTCCAAACAGCAAAAACAAAAGTATATGGATGGAGCCCTACCTGATATATTTTGGAAACTTTACCTAGTATAAAAGTAACAAAATACTCAGCAAACTCTAAAATAAACAAACTTTCCTACGTAGCAGGCGTAACCGGACCTAAATAAATACATATAGAAATACAGAACCAAAAATAGCATAGTGGAAATCAGTAAACCCTAATAATAATAATAATAATAATAATAATAATATATTCTGTGGCTTACATTTTAGCTAAAAGTACTTTTTTTTTAGTGTTTTTGAAAAAATTTAAATAAATACTAAACTCTAAGTTAAAAATTTGTAAATGTATACAAAACAAAATAAATAAAAATTAATACGTACCCTGCAAAAAATCAGTAAAAAAGTTGAAAACATCTCTTTGTGCATCCAAAATATAATAACAAATCCTTCCTGACTAGATTAAATTGTGTTTATTTGAGTAATATTAAGCCTAAACTTGTAAAATAAACGGGTAAAACTTGACGAAACACACTTCATGTGTACAAAATATAATTCAAAACACATTTAAATTGTGTTATTTGAGTAAACTTGGAGAATAATCCTGTAAACTTGGAAAAATCTCTCTCTCTCTGTGTGTGTGTGTGTGTGTGTGTGTGTGTGGATGTGTGTGTGTGTGTGAGAGTGCGTGTGTGTCCAAAATGTAATAAAAGACACGATCAAATCGTGCTATTTGAGTAAATATTAGGCTAAACTTGAGAAATAAACAAATAAAAGTTGAGAACACACACTTTGTGTGCCGAAAATGTAACTAAAAGTCTTTCCTGAATAGTGTAAATAGTGTTATTTAGATTAAAAATAGGTACAAAATTGTAAATAATAAATTAAAAAGTTGTAAAAATGTCTTTGTGAGTCCAAAATTTAATAAAAAATGTTGCCTGAATAGTACAAATAGTGTTATTTTGGTAAAAAAATTAACATAAAATTGTAAAATAATAAGTTAAAAATTGAAAAAATGTTTTTTGTGAGTGCAAAATTTAATAAAAAATGTTGCTTGAATAGTACAAATAGTGTTATTTTGGTAAAAAATTAACTTAAAGTTGTAAAATAATAAGTTAAAAGTTGAAAAAATGTCTGCGAGTCCAAAATTTAATAAAAAAATGTTGCAATAGTACAAATAGTGTTATTTCGGTAAAAAAAAAATAAAATAAAATTGTAAATAATAAGTTAAAAATTGAAAAAATCTCTTTGTGAGTGCAAAATTTAATAAAAAATGTTGCCTGAATAGTACAAATAGTGTTATTTTGGTAAAAAAATTAACATAAAATTGTAAAATAATAAGTTAAAAATTGAAAAAATGTCTTTGCGAGTCCAAAATTTAATAAAAAATGTTGCTTGAATAGTACAAATAGTGTTATTTTGGTAAAAAAATTAATATAAAGTTGTAAAATAATAAGTTAAAAGTTGAAAAAATGTCTTTGCGAGTCCAAAATTTAATAAAAAATGTTGCCTGAATAGTACAAATAGTGTTATTTTGGTAAAAAAAATTAACTTAAAGTTGTAAAATAATAAGTTAAAAATTGAAAAAATGTTTTTTGTGAGTGCAAAATTTAATAAAAAATGTTGCTTGAATAGTACAAATAGTGTTATTTTGGTAAAAAATTAACATAAAATTGTAAAATAATAAGTTAAAAGTTGAAAAAATGTCTTTGCGAGTCCAAAATTTAATAAAAAATGTTGCCTGAATAGTACAAATAGTGTTATTTTGGTAAAAAAATTAACATAAAATTGTAAAATAATAAGTTAAAAATTGAAAAAATGTTTTTTGTGAGTGCAAAATTTAATAAAAAATGTTGCTTGAATAGTACAAATAGTGTTATTTTTGTAAAAATAAGAATAAGCTGTGAAAATGTTTGACATAAAGTCAAAGTTTGGTAAAAAATAAACTCAAAATTAAATTAAATAGCACACAGTAACATACATTTACTACCTAAATCAATAATCAAAGGGTCCTAGGTTCGTTACCCCGTGATAAAAGCAAATGGTGAAAACTGTAGGCCCCGTCCCTAATAGCTCTCCCTTCTTCATAGTACAGATAAAAAAAAACCTGCGCTAAAGCGTCCTGTGCCTTGGAGGCAAACCTGAGCGGAATATTAATTGGCGGCGGAAACCGCATAGCTTCAGAGATTTGACCATTGCTGCGCATTCTCAGACATCCTTTGTTGTCTGGTTGAATCCCTCCCCTGCCCTACGGCATTGCATACCTTTCTCCTGTTCTTGCGTACTGGTTAACCTTGAAAAAACCGGTTCTGAAAATCTACCGACGCGTTCTCTGATTGGTGATTCAGATTCCTTCTTTGTTCTGACGTTGTGACGTCATTTGACCTTGACCGCTCTTCCCCCAAATTCCTTTCTCGTCTACCTGCGCGGAGCGCGGAGTTCACCGTCTTCTGTCTAGCGTGTTGCACCACCGTGTTTCATACCATAATAACATACATTATTACATAGTACTAATTAATAATATTACATATCGCGGGTTCGAATACCGGGACCGTCCCCAATCGTAATTGGACCTGTACCTACACCCATTACCACCGTTCATAGCGGTTCATAAACCATAGAAAACTTATTTTCAATATTATAAACATTAATATTATCGATTTATACATTACATACTTTGCAGTAATGAATATAAAAACATATGCATAGCGTTTAGTACCTCTAATTACCTTCTATATACATATTTTTCATAAAATAAATAATTATATATTCATAAAAAGTTATAAACATGCAAATACATAAATGTAAAGTACTCTAAGTACTTGCAAATAAATTCTAAGTACGCGCAAATTAATTAAAACCCGTGCAAATTAGTTATAAGTACGTGCAAATAAAAGACCACCCACGGAGAAAACAGACGTTATCTAATGTACCTACTACTCATCGCATCTATTGAACATAACAATGAAACAATTACGGAAGATGCGAGGGTGTCGAACGTCCTCAATGACCACTTTGCTAACGTCGGCTCGTCAATATCCAACACATTCACTAACAATTTAAGGGCGAAGAAAAATGAAAGTAACAAACAAAATGAAAAAGACGCTAAATATCAAGAAACGACCTTCAGTTTTAAGCCCGTCTCAAGTGATGCCGTTATGAAAATTTTTCAAAAACTTAACCTCAGAAAAGGTCCAGATTTCAATGAAATAAGTAATCGCATAATATATCTACTCGCCCCATGGATTGTCGAACCTCTCACGGATATAATTAATTCATCCTTAAAAAGCGGAATGTTTCCTAACACTTGGAAACACGCAAGGGTCACACCTATATTTAAAGGGGGTCCCCGACGCAAGTTAATAATTATCGCCCCATATCAATAACTTCCTCATTAAGCAGGATTCTTGAAAAGGTAATAGACAAGCAATTAGAACAATACTTACATTCTAACAATCTACTGACAGATAGACAGTTTGCTTTTAGAAAAAATCGCCCGACAGAATTACTCGTGCATGAACTGATACATAATTGGAGAAATATATTAGATCGTAAAGGAAAGCAATACATTGGCATTATTTCTATAGACATCAGTAAAGCATTCGACAGTGTTCAACCAAATTTATTAATACAGAAATTACATCAGCAATTTAATTTCTCTGCCCTTGCATGCAACTGGATCGAAAGTTATTTATGCAATAGGAGTATCGACACAAAAGTAGGCAACTCGATTTCAAACAGTTTAAATGTATCTTTCGGTGTACCACAGGGATCTATTCTAGGTCCTAAACTGTTTAACATGTTTGTGAATGACATCGCAGACAGGGAATTTGGGTTTGAATTATATTTGTACGCAGATGACTGTCTCCTGTACTGCGCGTCAAGCAAATTAGAAAAAGTAAGTGCAAATATTGAGGAAAATATGCCCGAAGTTCTTGAGTGGTATCAATCTAACATGTTGAAAGTGAACGAGTCTAAGACGCAAGTATTAATACTATCCAGTGAAAATAATAAAAATACGCTAATTGACAACATAAAAATAGGAAATTTCAATATAAAACCATGTGAATCTCTAAAATATCTCGGTATGCACCTAGATAAAAGTTTATCCTTTTCACAACATGTAAAAAGAATGTGTTCACGCGCAGCACCTAGAATCAAGCCGTTTCAATTTGTCTGCAAATATGTACACCTTGCCCACAAATTAGCGTTCTACAAAGCATTTATTAGGCCGTTACTTGAATACTGTTCGTCTGTACTTTATGGGATTAATAGAAATAACACCACGAAACTAGAGAAAATGCAAATTTGGGCTATTCGTAGCATAAGAAATACAGCGCACACGACCTCACGTGCAAGCAGAGAAGAACTCCAATTACCCACGCTGGAATCCAGACGAAAATATGCATTTCTATTAAAAATTCATCAGGCAATTAACAAGCACCACCACTTATTAAAGGACAAAGTAATGATATCTAGCAATATACATTATCCCAATCTGCGATCCAATAACACAAACAGTATCAGAGTACCAAAATGTAACAAGGCAAGATACGGATCAAAATCCCTGTCATCACTGGCAAGTAAAGCGTGGAATCAACTACCTGTAAATTGCAGAAAAGAGAGAAATTTGGCCAA
Source organism: Lepisma saccharinum (assembly GCF_977018435.1). Lineage (NCBI taxonomy): Eukaryota > Metazoa > Arthropoda > Insecta > Zygentoma > Lepismatidae > Lepisma > Lepisma saccharinum. The sequence continues at coordinate 57,579,330 of NC_139230.1, read as the reverse complement.
TTTTAAACAACAGATTAGGACATTAATCTATGAATACTGAAACTATGCCTATTCAACCTCATTTCCTCCTTCATAAAACGTAGCGGCAAAAAATGTTTATTTTAGTCTATTTCTTATATTTTTCAATTATATAAATTTATAATATTCCATTTTATGTATACTTATAAACAAATAGCATAACTGTATATTAATTCATGTAGGGCAAAAAGCTGTTTTTGTAGTTCGGAATCAATGTAAAAAAATTGTAAGCTTAATTGTAACCCTACTTTAATAATAATAAATAATAATAATAATAATAAATAATAATAGAGTGTATCCATTCCCGTAGTCTTCTCTGGAGATTCCATTCCCATCGTTCTGATATTGTATCCCGGTACTGTCATATAATGTCTGATAGGCACGGAGAGATAGATTGTTTTGAAAATCAGGTTGTAACGGTGTAGACGGTATTTGTTTTCCATCCATATACAGACATAGAAAATTGATATTGAAATGTTTAAAATTGAATGGGTTTTTAGTATAATCTCCATTGAAAGCAGTATTAGTTACAAAACCGATGATTATACGTTTTGGAAGCTGTCCGAGAAATAAGTTGTTGACGGTTTTGTTCAAAATTCCTCTTGGAAAAGTTACCACCTTCATATGCACACGGTTGATTGGGTACTTTGCAGTTGCTTTTTGTAACATGATGGAATGTGCGATTTTAATGCTGGGGTTCAGCGATACTTTTCTAACGAATAAAGTTGCATCTTCGATTTGAATTTTGAATGTGTTATTTTCTGCCATCAGACAAAAAGAATCCTTGGCCCGAACCAACTTCACACGCATCTCGACGTTGTTCAGAAGAAGGCGTTCCAGGTTGAAAATATCACAGTGGAGATGACCAATCAAATCCAATGATTTGCTATTGGAAATCAACTTTTTTCTACTCCTAAAACCTTCGTTTTCATCCCCGTTTACAGAATCCATGTATCCTGGGGTATCCTTGAACCATAAACATGATGTAAGATGGGGATTCTTTTGCAGCAGGGTTGTAGTTAAGAAGATTCTCAATGTAAGCTCTGTATGGGTATGTATAAGATGGTGATGTAACAAGTTTCTGATTAAGAGATACATCAACTTGATTAAAAAGAGAATGAATAAAATTGTTGACAGGTGCAACTTCATCTGTAACGGTGATTGTTGTATTATCGGAATTATAAATTTTTACTTTGACATGAAGAAAAGTATGTGGTAGATCCAAGTAGTCTTCGCCATGCCCTGGAACCGAAAATTCTAAGGGAGCATCATCCTTGATGGAAGCCAGTGGCTTGTATGAAATAAACTGTCCAGATTTTATACTGGTCTGCGTCGGGGGTACGGAGAAAATTTCCAATTCCGAATTTGCACACTGACATGAAAGATTGTTAATAAACGACATGTTCCAGAAAACCTTATTCTTTGACAATCAAAGTAAAACTGACCAGTTTGTACCTCTGTGAATGACGTTATGAGAATAAATCCTGGTGAGATGTTTTAAGAAAATATATCCATCTTTGTTTTACGTGCAGTCTGTTTTTTTTCTTTATATTTTTCTTGATTCACGTATTTTCTTTTTTGTATTACTGTTGTTTTTTCTGTTTTTGACCAACATTTGAGAGTTTTCTTTTTTTCTGCCTGAACCAACCATAGTTTTAATCTTCTTTTCATCTTTTCGTTTCAATCTGTCTCCTGCTTCCGTAAATCTTGTCTGTAACGACTGTTTTATAGGATGGTTCTGAGAAATATCACCTAATACATTGATACCTGTGTTAAGCATCTCCCTACCAACAGCTTTTGCTCCTTTGGTTATAAGTGGAACTACAGACCTAAAAAGACCTCCAAGGAAACTGCCAATACCGTGTCCTTTCTGGAAGGGTGCCCCTTGGTATATGTTGGAAACTCCATTCCCATGAAGATTGTGGTAGTGATATATATAGGGATTCATCACTGCAGAGACCGTTTAAAGTGAAGTTTTAGCGACACTTCCCGGAAAAGAAATGGTATTTTCTGTCCGGTGTGGTCTCTAATATCTATTTCCAAAGTATCAAACTGTTTTTTCATGAGTGGAACATAATGTAAAGCATAAAACTCGATATGTGCGTGACTACCAAACACAAAATTTCGAACATCTGTACCCACAATCTTCAGAAGTGGTGCAAAACTGTCCCCTACAATTTGAGGTTCCAATATATCACAGTAGATGAACATTTGTTGTGGTACACCTAATGCTAGGTTTGTGGGAGCAGAGGAGTGTATGCGTTGAACCCCACTTAGTTTGATAATTTTAAAAGGATCGAACCCTAGTTGTGTTGCTAGTTTTGGTGAAAACCTAATTTCCGTGAATATTATTGTACTAAGCCCCTCTTTTATAATTTCAGTGTTTTGTCTCAAAAGAATATGCTGATCATCCAAAAGGGAGATGTGAAATGGGACACCAGAGTTCTGAATTGCTGTTACAACTTGTGTCATGTCTCTATAATATCCAGCTGGGATCTTTACTTTTTTCCATTCATCAGCATCTGGATTTAGATTATAATAGATTATATTTTGCCTTTCTGTTACGTTGTACATAAAATTAGGATAGTGAATTTCTGCTACAGCAACTTCCCACGGACCTTGAAGTTCTATATCCTTCGGTAATTTCGTCACAAAATTCGATAATGTATTATCAGGAAATATATTCATAGAACTATTACTTGGTAATGTTATATAGAACGAAGAAGACATTATGATACTGTTTTGAGACTGTATTAGGGTATCCACCGGTTAAACATTGACGGATAACCTCTCCATTGAACAAAAACTTCTCGTCTGGTACCTTTTCCTCTGGTCTTCAATATTTTATCAATTTTAAAAGTTTTTGGTAGTTTTACTTTTTGAAGTTCTTGACGGTAGAATGTACCATCAACAGAATTTTTGTCCAAATCTTGAATTTTGTAAAGAACAGGATTCCGTGATATTATGGAAACAACTCTGAAAATTTCGTCCGACCATTTTCCTATGTACCCTTTATCGAATGCTGATCTTTCTCTAGTAATTCTCACATAATCACCTTTTTGAAGAAACTGTCGAGTAGTTTTTCTAACACTGGGTGATGATATTTTTAAATATCCGCTACGTAGATTTTCCCAAACTTGGAGAACATTATTTGGTTTGACTTCGCTGGGTGACATTTTGATTGTTGAATGTTTAGTATTGTTGTAATCTTTCATTATCTTCGGTAAGTCGTCAATGTAATAGTATGACTGTTTTGATGTGAAATACTTCCACATTTTTTTCCTTCAATGTTCTGTTAAATCTTTCAACAATACTTGCTTTTACATCAGGGTTTTTTGTTGTGAAATGGTGAATATTACTGTTCTTGAAATATTGTCGGACTGTAATATTCAGAAACTCTTTTCCTTTGTCTGTTTGAATAGTAATTGGTTTTCTTCCATCTGGATTCTGTAGAATACTCCGGAATGCTTTTATTATACTTGCGGCTGTTTTGTCTGGTAGAGGAACTGCCCATGCATACTTGGAGAATGTGTCAATAACTGTCAACATATATTTATAATTTTTGTTGTGGGTACTAATACCTCTCAAGTCTACAAGATCTGCCTGCCACAAATCATCAATATTGTTAACGATGTATCGATTCCGAGGGAATTTTCTTCTTATAGGTTTATGTATTGTGTGGGTTTCCTGTCCCTGTAACCATTCTTCAATTTTATTTTGGGGATATTTTCTGTTTGTAGTCCTCCATATTTTGTCTAAGGTGGAATACCCTGCAGGGTTGGAGACGTTATAATAAGTGTTCCTTAAAGTAGAATTCATTACTCACAAATAATAGGGTGACTGTGTGTGAGTGTTATTAATAGTTTAGCCAATTGGATGCACTATTCTTTTTTTTTAGATGGTTCCATTTTAAATTTCTCTATTAATTCCCAACGTCGAGAGTTACCAATAATTTCCTGAGGAATATTCACATTTGCAAGGAGTCGAGAGAAGATATTGTTACCCCTAGGGTTACTATTCTGTCTGTTTCGTAATACATCACTGATAAGGTCTATGATGTTACTACCAGGGATTAACTTCTCATATATTTTTGTTTCCCCTCGAGAATCCCATTGGATATCACTGCTTGTTTTCAGACGACGATACAGTAATTCTGCTTTGGAGTGAAACTTTTTTGGTATTGTCGATATTATTTCTTCATAGATAGGGTCTGAGACATCACTTCCATGTTCCACTTCTTGATCTGGTTGTTTACTTACTTTTTCATTTTGATGTTCCATTTGAGATATTATGGGAAGTTTGATAGAGGTGTTTAATTTTTGAACAAAATGAAGATATCTACCGAGAACTTGATGGTACTTATTCCATTTTTCTTCATCAGATAAATTTTTTTCATCCAATATTTTACCAATCTCTTTATCCAGATTGGAGAGTGGTACAATGTTTTGATGCTGGTGATGTAGTTTTCGAAATGTATCTTGTGGTACCAAAATCATTTTATCTGCATACTCCATTATTTAAAAAGACTAGAAAAGATTCCACCAATTAAGGGACCGATGAGATACGGTAGAAATCCGCCTGCCTGTATAATATACTTTTTTTTTGTTCTTCCACGATGTTCCACGCTTAACTAGTTTTCTTAGCACTTGCTTGTAACGAGAAAGTTTATTTTTCTGACTGCTGTTTAACGGAACATTTCCTTTTAAAGTATTGTGGGCACATTCACAGATGTCGTGAACCAAGGATTCGTCTGCATTCTTGAGGATGGTCTGTCTGATTCCAGATTTACATTTGGATAAAGTTCGGAGTAACGCCCCGTTCTTGATCGTAGGAGACATTGTGATAGAATGATATTTCTCCAGGGTGTTTAATATACTTATTTAGGTACATAAACATAATTATATTCATCATCGGGAAACACGCAGGTTCTGAATCGAAACTTTTCTGGTGTGGTTTGTTTGAGATCGAGGAATATGTATCCATAAGGCGGGGTTGTAGCATCCTTGTAAATTTCAACGAAATTTTTTTTGTTTTCAGGATAGATTTGGGAAGACAAACAACCAATCTGACCTTTATCCCTAGGGATTTTAAAGCAAACAAGATAGTGGCAGTTCAGAGATATATCGCGGGATCCTTTGCTCTGATGAAATACATTTTGGGAGAGAAATATTAAACTGATATTCCTATGATGGCATCCTTTTGTGAAAAGGTCAACAACTCTATTATCTGCCTCTCTCATCAGATCGTCAAGTATAATCAAATGAGGTCCTTGTTCTGCTGTGTATGTATCCATGTTGGGGAGTCCTTTCGAAAAGTGCACATCACTTGAAACTCTACTGTATAATGGCTGCAATTCACTGTAACACCATGTAATGTTCATAAAATCCAAATTCACTAAACTCTTCAGATGTGTTAAAATCCTCGAAACAAAGTTTGACTTTCCGCATCCAGATGGTCCAGCTAGAATCATTGAAAATGGATGTTCCCATTTGTACTCCATTTTAACACTAATACCCGATTATTTTTTTCAGAATTTAGATATTTACAGAGATTCTGCATGTGGTGGTGTCCGGAATGCTTCTGTTAGATTTACATTGTTCGCTGTTTCTTTTGTGGGATAACGTACCCAAACGGCACAGTGTTGATATCCTCAACAATTCTTCTTTTTGTATAACCCACCCTTTGGATTTTACTTTCGGGTCTGTTAAATACTCTGAAATCTTTACTTCTAGATATCTTCCTCCTATTGTGAACAGTAATTTGCTGGGTCTTGTGAAATACCATATTCTTCAGGGATGTTATATTTATTTTCTTCCTGTTTTCATAGTTAAGGGTGATACCTTTCACTTTGCAGACACTACTTAGAACTTGGGTGGTAGGGTTTTTCACAGTAAATGCATATGATTTCGGGCCAGTGGAGACAAACTCTGTAATGTAACTCCCTTCACCGTACACTTCCAATTCATCGGCCATGTCACCAAGACAGTTACCGGTCTCTGGTTCATATTCTCTATCATTGGAAATGTATATAACACTGTCTGTGTCATAGTATAACACACGTATCCCCAAATTCTCCAGTTACTGGTAAAGGTGAAGTCGTTCTCCCGCCGTGGTATATGCAGCAATAACTACATTCACAGTGGCTAGTTCGGCGACTGCCTCCTCTATCTGCTGCCAGTTTATAACCAAAGCATTTTCATCAATAGGTAAAAGTGCATTAACACTAATAGAGGGATTAGTAAGTGCTGTATACAGCTCAGATGGTTGTGATACAATAGATGTTTTGGGTAAATTAAACCTCTGTCCAAATTTTCCCAAAAAACTGTTCAACATCAGCTTGGCAAGACAGCGTTTTCCAGGGTTCACCTCAATTTTATTGTAGTCTAGTAGAATTCCTTCTTTTTTCTGATATTCTGCGATGAAATCAGTCTTTTCTTGTTCGGTCATACAAGCAGATGGCCACCCACTAGCTTCCTGTTTCATTTTTAGAAACTTATTTATGTAGTCCACAAACAAACCCCCTTGCCCTGTTTCAGAATCGAAACTTGTTACTTGGTATTGCCAGACCTCGTACATCTTTACAATTTGGTACCCTTTCTGCACTGCCTTTCTTACTTCATCTGACACCCATGTACCTGTGAAATACCTTTCTTCTAGGGTATGTGAGCAGTCCTCCTGGTTATTTTCTTCCACACAGGTTCTACATAACGCGAAAAATAATTTACCTTTCATTTTCATAGGTAGTACCGGGTGGTAGAGATCTTTGGGGGGGGGGGGAAACAGTACATAATACAAGCCCCTAGATTTGGTCAATATCGGGGCAGTTTTTGTCGAGAAATATTGTTGGATGGCCTTCTGGGAACTTCCCGTGCTTGCAAATGTAAGGTTAGAGAGAGCAGATATCAATATATTTTATCTTTTCAGTGCCACCAGCTTTGTAGTATAATTTTGCAGCGTTAGTTCGACCGCCAGTAAGACTTGCTCTGGGGTTCAAAGGCTTCTGGATGGTCATCGGATGATGCTTCACAAAATCTTCAATTTCAGGGTGATCTTTTTTCATTTTTTTCCACTCGCATTCCCACATCACTTCGACCTTGTAACCACTTTTCTCCAGACGACTGGTAACTCTCTGTGTCCTCTCTCTCCGGGCAATTATTGTGTCACCCCCACCTAACTGCTCTCCACCGTTTTTGTTACCGTAACATCTCTCACAATAATGGTAGTAACATCCGTGAAATTGTAACACATTACCTTTTCCTTCAGCATCTTCATAATATCCATCCACTTTAATTCCTAAGATTTTTCTTTCTCTTCCTTTCCCGGCATGTTCGATAAATACTCTTCTTTTTCTTTCCTCGTACACAAGCCACTCGATAGCTGCAATGGATTGTTTGTCACCCCACCGGTAGCCTGTGGGCGGTATCACACCAATTGTATTCTCATGTAGAAACTTTCTTCTGTACAAAAGGTTGCACGCACCAGAGATAGTCACACCTTCTCTCCAAACATCAATACCGTTTTCCCCTAGGAACGTCTCTCTAAACTTCATACAAGCTAATCGAAGAATCTCAACATCTTTGATGCCGTACTCCACAAGTTCAGTTTCAGCGTTAAAAATATAATTCTTCTCTTGTTGTTCGTGATAACATTTCTCAAATTTTTGCTTTTCTTCCAACTTCATTTGTTCCGGTGCGTAATATTCCATATTAGGTAGCTGTCCAATATAGAATCTATTTTGGGTTGTATTGAAAAGATGAGGATAGTACCCTTTTTCATCCCTTCTGGTAAATCAAATGCCTTAGGTAGACTTGATAGAGGCATAGGTAGAAAATTGAGTGAATCTAGAAACCGTATGTGACCCTTTTACATCAGCAAAATTTTCGAACCATTCATGATAATTTCCGGGCAAACCTTGAATTTGGTGATCATAGCTTGCAGCATAAAATGTCCATCATACCCTTTCATGTTGTGGCATATACAGTATATGTCAAACTTGTGGGGTAGTCTCTTAATGTAGGAAAGAAATTTTTCTACTGGTGATTTTTTGAAGATATGTTCTCTGGGTCCACATGTGTTGCAGGGGATTGACACATCCGGAACATGTCTGCAGTCGTTGCATACTTGTTGCGCGACACACAGATTCGGTTTGTGTTCTGTTCTATCGATATAATCTCCATATTTCTCATCTTGCGTGCACTCGAGATCATAAAACACAAAGATGTATGTTTTTTTCATATCCGGTGGGGTGGATTTCTGAATATAACACAGTTGTCCATTCGGGTAGTGTTTGTTACATATTCTACAATAGACTTCACCACAAATATGCTTGGTTTTTCTCTGGTCCATTTTAATAACTGTTAGGCACTTGGGGCATTGGTGGAGTTTTTCACAAATATTTTTTCCATTCTGTGCTTTCTGTTTATGGTGGTTGAAACATTCCTCACCGTGGAATTGTCTGTGGCAATCCAAACATTCTTTAGGTTTAGTGACTCGGCGTAGGGCTGGAAACATTTCGTACATACGCGTGGACATTGTGTATGTTTTGTAATAGAAGCATATTTTTTCTTACAGTGTTCACAGTAATAAGTACATGCAAATGCAGATGTTAATGATGTAATAACATTGTATTGATTTTCGTTGTGTAGAAGAAAAAGAGAAGTTCTTTTCATGTCAGTATTACTCTCAAACATGACATTCTCACCAGTAAGATCAGCATAGACCACAATTCTATACTGTGGAAGAATAATTTGGAATTTCTCCAGCTCCGAAATACCACATCCATGTTCTGTAATAACTACACCTGCTTGCTCACATAGTTGTAAGGCTTTTGTTTTTACAATCGGACGCCCCATTCTGTATTTCTTCCTTTTATTATTATCCTTAGTTTAAGAGTATGCTCGAGCAACAACAAGTGCACGTGGGAGACACATAGAATCCTTGTTTTTTATGCAAACAATCCCAGAACGTCTTCGGCAAAGTTCCTCCAAACTTTCCAACCCTTGCTTAATACGTCCAGTTCCTAAAGGTACTTTTACTCTGTGGAGATGGAAAACCAGTTGATCAGATATTAGGAAGGTGCTGTTACTCTGGAGTAGTTTCTCGAAGCTTTCCCAAACAACATCTGCATTTAGTTCACTTCCTAGTCGGAAACTGACCCAGATGGGATCTATGGGGGAATTAACATTCCTAATCGTTAACCCCACATGGTCTCGGCCATCAACATCCCTCTTTAGTAACTCCACTACCTCGTTTACACCCTTATAGATCCACTGTACAGGGTTTTCGTTATCCGGAACAGGGCGAAGTCGTACATTCATCTGCCTACCTTGTAGATTAAACCTTCTATATTGACGATCAAATTTTTGAATTACCACAAAATATTTATTTTCACTTCTACTTTCATCATTCTGCTCCTGCGTTTTCCGTGTACCCCCACCGCCTGTTTGAATAACTTGGAAAAATTGGGTTGTATCTACTTGCGTCGGCTGATTCTGCGTTGGAGGTCCAAGAAAAGCATGTATATCACCTATTATTTTCTGGGTACAAACGTTATTATTCTGAGACATCTGAGTCAATGTCGAGGTCAGTTGAGAGGTGCAAATTTCTAACCGGGGAACATCCCCTGTTGTGTCTGTGGAAAGTTCTACATGTTTGTTAATGTCCATCAGTATCTCCTGGGTAGTTATATTTCTGTCCCAATTGTCATCTTGATTGTTTCGGGTTTTCCCTACTGGTCTGTCCGCTGTCGGGGGCACTCGGGTAGATTCGGATTTAATCTGGTGCAAACCTGAATTCATCGAACCCTCCCCGGTTGAATACTCAGCAAAGTTGTTAATATCGTTTAATATTTTCTGGGTAGACAAAATATATTCTTCTTCTTGACTTTCGAATACATCACATAAATCTTGTGGGGAATGGATTTGACACTCTATTTTATGCAAAATTTCCTGTGTAGATATATTAATCAACTCAGTATCACTGTTCATATTACCAACGGTATTACAAGAAACACCTCGCATAAATGATGATGAGGGAGACGATTGATCTGGAATACAAAAAAAAATACCCTTTCTGAGTTTCCACCCTTGAAAAATTATTCACATAAAACAAAACCAATTAATGCCACCACACCTTCGAACTTCTGAACCTGCACTTTAAAGTGTAATCTGAACCACTATACCGCGTACATCCACCGGGGTATAAAACCCAGAGAAACTGGTGTATAAAACCCTGGGACCCTTGATTACAAAATCATGACGTAACAAATACATCATCTACATAAAAACAGTTAAAAATATTAGTTACTTACCCATCCTTATTATTCACTTCCACAGCCAGAATATAAGATGTATATCGTTAGTATGCACTAGATGCTGTAAACTTCTTCTTCTTCGTGTTCACCTCGCACAAATACAGAATAAATTCATGCTTAACACGATGAACTATCGATCAAGAGTCAAACTTTTAACCACCCGCAAACAGACGCATACGTAAACTCGAAACTATACTCGACACTGTAAATTTCTTGCTCTTCTCACGTTGACTACAGATACTTTATAACGGTTGAAAACCACAACCACGAATCATACCAAACAGTTTCTACTCGGAACTATATATACTACAAACCTCTCGTCAACTTTGTCCCTATTTACTTTTGCAAAATAAATAGAACATCGGGTGTAACAGTTATCTGAAACAATGTTGCCGGGCCTGATTCGGAGCAAGTAAATCGTCAGCCCCTCTTATTTCCTTGCCGTTCAACTGTAAGTTTCTATTTTTGTTTCATTTTTTTATTTTTTTTAAACCACATTCAATATATATATATATATATATACTGTATATTTCATTAATATTCATAAATTCCTCACGTTGTTAATTCATTATGGTAAAATACGAAGTGGATCCCCCGCCTTGCATTTTTTTTAGCAACGCTCTCGCATAATAAAACACCTCAGGATCATCCAGAGTTTATAGAAACAAATAAAAATCAAGTAAATCAGTTCACGCTATTCATTCGCAATGGCTAATACACAGTACAGCCCCGTAGTAAAACTATTCGGGACTGGCCTACAGTTTGAAGTCGAATCCGAACCACTTGTGTCTCCGTAGAGTATCGACCCCGGGACACTTTGAATCCGAACCAATTAATTAATGAACATTCTGTATTATATTCACTTTATGGACAGGAAAAACCAATCGGGACTGGACCTACAGTTTCAAGTCGAATCCGAACCACTTGTGTCTCCGTACAGTATCGACCCCGGGACACTTTGAATCCGAACCAATTAATTAATGAACATTCTGTATTATATTCACTTTATGGACAGGAAAGCCAATCGGGACTGGGCCTACAGTTTCAAGTCGCATCCGAACCACCTGTGTCTCCGTAGAGTATCGACCCCTGGGACATTTTGAATCCAAACCAATTAATTAATTAACATTCTGTATTACGTTCACTTTATAGACAGTAAAGCCAATCGGGACTGGGCCTACAGTTTGAAGTCGAATCCGAACCACTTGTGTCTCAGTAGAGTATCAACCCTGGGACACTTTGAATCCAAACCAATTAATTAACATTCTGTATTAAGTTCACTTTATAGACAGTAAGCCCACTCGGGGCTGGACCTACAGTTTCAAGTTTTAAGTTCACTTTATAGACGACAGTAAACCAAATCGGGACTGGGCCTACAGTTTAAATCGTAAATTTCCTTACGATATTCGTTCACAGTGGTAAATACGAAGTGCACCCCCGCTTTGCATTTTTTAGCAATGCTCTCGCATTATAAAAAACTTGGTAAATATACAACATTACCATAATTATTAGAATCATTATTTTTATTGTTATTACAATGTAGCCCTCAAAAATACACTCATCCTTTACATATGACCATCGAAACCAATGACCTCTCCAACGTTGACCCCGAATAGACACTCGTACAGACTCATTCACCGTACACATACTTCCTATCAAAACATGATCAACAAGATTTATCTGGAAGCGACAAAACCAGCCTTTCTGCAACTGCTAAACTTCAACCCAACAAACATACTTGACCAATTCCCCCTACTAAGTCGATGAAACCTGACGATGTCAAACACCACAAAAACTCACGTAGAGTCACCAAATCTATCAAACTTTAGGACGTTAACCCTCAACCCCCTTGCTACATACATACATCTGTCATGCTCCGCAGGCCAGCCTTATCTATAACGTTGTCTGCAAGCAAAAGATAGACTTCACTTGGCTCCATCATCGACAGACGTCCGGGCGACAGGTTGACCCCAGCAAACCAAAAACACACTCCGCTCATTTATTATCTATCACATAGTCAACAAAACAATACATCAGGCCAGCAATACTATCAACCCCATCCACACACAACAGAACATCCCCAGCCGAAATTTAATCAAACTCCACTGGAAAATTCCAGTGACCCGTGTCAATACAAATACACACTTGCCTCATTCCATACAAAGGTCAACGCACCGTATTCCACAGCATCCACGTGGTTAGCTTATGCCGTCCAACGCTACAAATCCATAGTCACGTCACCATAAACACTACATAGTCACGTGACCCGTGACGTCACAAAAGTTAGGTTAACTTAGACCCTCCAAGACTACAAACACATAGCCACGCCCCCGTAGAGTCACGTGACACGTCTCGACCAATCAGAGGCCTTGTGCCCAGGTGACTCCTTTCTACTCAGGAATACTGTTTTTGTGCTAATTCGAAGCTCGAAGTAAACTGTAATATGTAGGCCGTTGTGGAGAAATTACTCAATCTGACTAGTGCTAACCTAACCAGCTTATTTTAGACAAATCAATCGTAATGTAATAGGATCATGAGCAACCTAACCAATGAATGTTAACTTGTTCAAAGAATTACTATATCACATTGTATGGACAAAACAATAATCGATTTGTAATTAGTCACAAAAATTGGAGCTCCGGTATTCAAGATGGTGCAAGGGCAAAGTGGATTCGTAAAGTGACTGGCTACTAAGAGTTTGCAAGCAGATATCCGTGTACCTCAAATAATCAACAATTTTCCTTGTCCTCGCGTTCTATTTGTACGAAATAAGCGAACAGAAATCGTATGAATTGTGAATTTCAAACCTTCACTCACAAGGAAAACTGTAAACGTTTTTTCTTGTGTATGTATCTTTTACACCTCGCATGCAGACAATACCTTCATTTTGATTGAAAAAAATGTGTAAAGAAACATAATAACAAATATGTATACTGTGTGAGAAATGTCCATCTGTATTATGCATACAGAATTTGTAGCACACTTGATATCTGTAACAGATACGAGCAAGCAATTAAATATAAACAAGACTTACCTTTTAGTTCTTTCTTGCTTTTCACGTTCACGACGTATTCTTTGGGCCAATGCTTTTCTAGAGCAAAATGGGTGTCTTTTACTTCCATACTTTTGTCTCACTTTCCCCATTTTCCACACACGATCAATCAAACATGACAATCAACGTATTGTAATAACATACGGAATGTAAACTTGGCAACAGCGTTTGATATAAATATCTTGAGGATGAAACGCCACTTCAAAAATTATTAATATAAGAACTAGTTTATGGACGCACAAACTGAGTTTATATTTACACACAGTGCTCCTAATACTTGAAATAAGAAACTTGTGAAGACCGTTTCGTAAAAAACATCCTTAATAGACTGGCAACTTTTAAAAAATGCACCGGTATTAACAAAACTACCACTTCAGCGCTATCTGTATGCAGCAGTTTGAACATGACGGAGACCTTTTATTTTCTGTTATTTACTTAAATCCCTTCAATCGTAACAAAATTATAAGGTTCACATGTTCTAGTGAATAAAATTTATATTAGTTGTATGTATGTATGTAGTTGTATGGCTATCCTTAGAAATTTGGTTCTATGCTTTAGCATGGTTTAGAACCCCCTTAAAGTTAAATGAGAGTACAACCATTGACTTATTGTTAATAGTCTGGATGACTGATGTGTATGTGTTTGTGGGGAGGGGTACTTCCTTTCATGTGCCTCCCTGGCTGTGACATAAAATCTTCTTGCTTCGGATTTCTATTATTTTTCCCATCGCATATTCAGTGCCGACTTTGCGATTATGTTTGCCATTTTTTTTTTTGCATAATTTCCAAGAATTACAACAGCACTATTTCCTCCTCGCTCATTCAAATTGCGTTTTTTTTTCTCGTTATTTAGTGTTGCTTTTCTGCCATTTTCGGCTACTCTGAACGATGAAGAGAGACTCAAAAAGAACACCCATGCTCAGGCCAAATTCGAACCCGGAGCCCTCGCATTGTAACGCATTGTGATAACCAGCGGCGTAGTGCCCACGTAAGGCTTGTAAGTCCACCTTACAAGTTGAAATTATTGAAGAAAACGTATTTCATTCCCGTATTTATTGCTTGAACACACATAGCAATATCAGACTTCAAGTAGAACTTGTAACGAAACAATTGAGGACTTGTTTTGATTCAAGTTGTTTCTCTGTAAGGCTTCTTGAGACGACTTACGTGCGGGTGAATGGAAGAAATGATTTGGACTCGCCCATGGCGGGTCTGTTTGCTTACGTAGTATCTTCTCAACCAATGACAGGGCGCCCCAATTCTCACGCACTGTAAGGCGCATTACCAGTGGGTGCTAACTGGCGAGATTTCTGTCCCTGCTGCGTCTGTTTACCACGGTCGGAAGAGAACAAGAAAATCGACTCCCGTGTTGTTTCAATAATGCTCAGGGACGTAGCTAGGTTGATCAGTTCGGGGGGGCCAAATCTAAAATTTGTTCCTATGTAAATATTACCAGACAGTAAAGTTAAACAACTCTGTGTGATACACACACACACACACACACACACACACACACACACACACATATATATATATATATATATATATATATATATATATATATATATAATGTTTTATATGTACATTATATTACATTATAATATTGCTACATATATAGTGCATTGGTATATAAAACTACTACGAAGTGTATATAATATATATGTGAATACTGGAGGTCAAATAAACAGAGTTCAAGAATTTTCAGGAAGCAAATCAATTTATAAAAGTACTACTATTAAACTATTACTTTACAGTTTTCTTAATGTATTTTACTTTCTGCCTGTCTCAATGACAACTTCTTCTTTTTTATCGAAACTACTGTGGAAGTGCTAAGCTGATTTCTTGACATCTGATAAATTATTCTGTGCAGGATTTTTCCTATTTAGCTATTCTGGAGAATCCTCCTGTGGATTGCATTATTGTCTGTCAAGATATTTGATATTAAGTTTCCGGAAAGACAAAACTACTACATTTTTTTTCAACACAGCTACAAATGCAACCATCATGAGGATTCTTCCAAACCTACAGGTGAAAGGGCCTCACCGATGGTGTAGTGGTAAGGTCGTCGCCTTGTAATCAATGGGTCCCGGGTTCAATATCCGGTGGAGATAATGGCACAGTGGTTCGAATCCCACTTTAAACTGTAGGTCCAGTCCTGATTAGCCTTTCTGTGCATAAAGTGAAGACAACAAAACAAACCTACAGATGAAATCTTACACATATTCATTTTTCAGAATTTACGAAATCTGCTTAGCACTTTCAGAGGAGAGATGTTTTTGAAAATTCCTCTCTGCTGAGACATGCAAAAAAAACACACTTCTGGCTCCAGGAATAATAACACGAAGAAAAGATACAGCTAGGCGTAGAGAAGCTACTTTTGCGGTTTTCAGTGAATTCACACAAACACAAAGCTGCGCTGAATAGCATATTGTTTTTACTATAAAATCACTGAAAAAACTGTTATACCTGTTCTTTAATTGCAATACAATTATACAACGAAATATTTTCATAATTACCATTATTAATTACAACTGAGAATAATTTCTATGTATCAATAAGCACAACACATTTTCAGATTTTAACTATTTAGTATTTTCAGAGCACTCCCGCATATAGTTTTAGTCATTATTTGGTGTCCTAGAACTCAATCGTTAGGGCGTCTGACTACCATAAGAATGACCCGGGTTCGAACCCCGGCGGAGGTGAACCGGGATTTTTTCCCATCTGTTCAAGCGGCACGGGCGCCCACCCAGCCTCATATAAAGTGGGTACATGGAGGGAACTCTGGCGGATAAAGGCGGCCAGCTTCGGCCGTGATCAAGAAAGTATGGAGCCCAAACTCCACACTCTCTATACGCCTACATGGCGTGGTGAAAAGCACAGGGGAGCACTTTACTTTTTACATTATTTGGTATCCAGTATGTCATCATTAACAAAACATATTACATACACGCACACACACATACACTGTTTTTTGGGATAACAATTATAATTTGTTACTTATTAGAAACCATTATATTGAGAGCGAAGCAAACTAGAAAAATATTACTAATTTCATATCTTTCATTCTTTCAAGCAAGCAATAACAATTTTACTTTCACGAGTCATCATGTAAGTAAACTACTACATTTTCTTCGTCCTCTTGCATCTGCCCCGCCTCCCTCCCCCAAAGCCCTCCTGCCTCCTCACTCAAGTTATTCCTTGCTCGAGGGCACCGAGGTAATTGGACCGTTCTGGTACTTGGCACCCTGGATAGAAGCAAAATCTAGCAGAATGGACAAAATGAATCGGAAACAAAGATTTACTGAGGAAGGGAAAATTTAACCATATTTGCGTGTTGCCTTTCAGAAACTGTGCTCTCAAACAGCAGGGGTACAACCCAGGGATAAGTCTTCTCTACCATTTGATTGTCATTTCCTTCCCTTTATCTTCTCCATCTTTCCCTTGTTCCCTTAAAGCAAGAAAGACCGCTCCTTGCAATTTGTCAGGTTCGACAGGTGACGACTGTCCTTTCGCAGGAATATTTTATGACAGGCAGTTCAGAGAGTATTTGGGACGCAGTGCCGCCTTTGGTTGTCCGCAACCTTCGCGCCAACATTTGTTGAACAAGCTTGTTGTATTGTCTCCATTCAAGCTTTGTGCTGGTCTTAGGACCGCCTTGTGCCTTGTCAAGACGTTGCTTTCCTGAAGATAGAAGATCGCGTTTTATTCGTATTTCTGGGCCTCCTCGATGGCGCAGTGGTAGCGTCGTTGCCTTGTAATTAAGGGGTCCCGGGTTCGATACCCGGTGGAGGCACATAGAGGTTCGGACCCCACTTTAAACTGTAGGTCCAATCCCCATTAGCCTTACTGTGCATAAAGTGGACTTAAAACAATAACTCAATCAATCAATCGTATTTCTGGCTGCGAATTTAGGCAGGGACGTAATGATAACAATAATAGGACGTTACAAAATCATATTAATAATAGTAATAATGATGACGCCTTTAACATTGAAATTATTTTCAAATTTAAATTCTAGCAGTATTCCAGCGCAAGCAGCACTTTACATTACGCGAGTGATTTGTAACTCTCCTCCAGACACAAACGTACGCAGGATTTTCTTTCGGAGGGGAGGTGGAGAGAGACAATATAAAATATTTGGTAATTACCACTTTTGGGATTCCTTTTTAAAGTTGTTCAAAGAGAGAAATGGTATCTAGGGTCATTTTAGGGGGTGTGAGGGTTGCACTTACCAATTTGTTTTTTTCCCCGAGTTCTTTACAGATTTCATTTCAAAATTTTGTTTTTCTCAAAGTTTCTGGAGAGTTGTAGCCTCATCAGCTCCCCCATGTGTACTCCAATGCCTCGAGATGTAATAGGAAAAATAGGACGCGTGCCACTTTTCTTTCGAAAATTGTGCACCTCTAAACTTGCACCCTGCATTATCGCAAAACGACGTTGGTGGTTTGTACAAGTGTCATGGAGACACTGACTTAGGTATTTTCACACTTTGTTTATTTCTGTCTCAGTTCGTGTTATCAGTAGGGAGCGCGTTTATAATAGCCCCAAACCATGCTAAATAGACAGGTAAATTGGCGCCAAAAATGACAACTTCAAAAAGCCCAAAAGTAGGTAGTGAATATCAACTTGTTATTACCTTTCTTTTCAGTTCATTTGTGAGTTTTCCTTCATTAATTGCCATTTACTTTTATTCTATGTATATTTTATTTTTCAAATTTTGTACCGCTTTTTTGTTACTTTTAGTTAATCGCAATGTTGACGATTATGAATGGCAATTAATGAAGGAAAACTCGCAAACGGCCATCACAATGTAATATGCAGAATATTATTAGCGACTTAAATATTCTGGTTTTTCTTGTTGTTTTTTAACATTCTCAAGAATAAATTCACATTTTTGCCTTATATTGCATATTTCTTATAACGCCACGTTCACCACGGCGGGCCTCCCAGGTGTGGTTTACCACGTTCCCTTATAACCAAAGAGTGCCAGGTTCAAGTCCCGATGGCGGCACATTACACAATGGGTCGGAGTCCAATTGACATTATAAATCCAGTTCCAATTAATATAGTTGAGCATAAAATGGACTTTAAACTATTTTTGATTACGATGACAAGTTATTGTAATAATGAAAGAAATTAATATCTCCTTCAGGATTCAAACCTAGGACTCAGATTTACAGAAATTGTAATCTCTAGACCAGTGGTTCCCAAAGTGTGCGCCGAGGCGCCCTGGTAGGCTTACGGGGCCGCCGCGTGATGTTCCAATATTTTCAATGAAATTCAGTCATCGATATGATTGTTCCAAATACATGTTCTTATTTTGTACTTGTTACATAAAAAATGTTTCTGAATTTTAAATATGTTTATTTTTTAACTTAAGGCAAGCAACGTAAGCACACTAACAGAGCGTTACAAGTGTTAGATAGGGCCTCCCCGGTGGCGTAGTGTTAGAGTTCGCCACCTTGTAATTAAGGTGTCCCGGGTTCGTTACCCGGTTGAGTCACATAGTGGTTCGGATCCCACTTTAAACTGTAGGTCCAGTCCCAATTAGCCTTACTATGCATGGACTTAAAACATCAATTCAGTCAATCAAAGCAAGTACTAGATAGGCCTACATTCATGACGTAGGCGCTGTGGAAAAATCTTGAAACACGAAGGGCGCCGTGAAACGAAAATGTTTGGGAACCCCTGCTCTAGACAGTGGAGATTAGCTTTGTTCCTTCGTTCGTCAGTGCTGTATATATTTTTTAAAACAATGCAAATATAGGTAAAAATTATTTCTCCGTTCTGCGAGGTATCGGTAGACCGTTAACATCTGCTAGCAATGCCAACAATGCATTAGTGTACATGTTATTATCTCGGCTTCCACTCTCTCCGACATTCATTCTAAACCATGGCATTACTTATTTAATTTATTCCAGTGTTCGTGGCGGAGTGGTAAGCGTAAAGGGCTACGAAATCAGAGATCCCATGTTCAAACCTCCACCAGCCATTGGTGACTCATTCTGTTTGTCTATGCTCCCATCACTTTTCCATCCATCCATCATTCATCAATCCACATCGACTTGTCGTAAAAATTAACCTACGAGGTAGGAAAAAATGTAAAATAGCCAAAATGGAAACCTATTGAATTTTAGCCGCCTCAGTGGCTGAGCACGTTAGCTCCCGAATTACGATTTTGTCCCCAAATGTTCTGTCCTCTTCATGCACAAATAGGAGGCCAATCGGGACTGGACGTACAGTTTAAAGTTTGATCCGAACCACTATGTGCGTCCACTAGATATCGAACCAAGGATATATATGGAATTATATGGTGACGACATTACCACTACGCAATGTCCTCCCCTGGACAGGCAGGCGTGTTTTTGTTACTGTCCATTCATTAATTTCTCGTATCACCGTTGCATATCTTTGACGAAAATCAAAGTACATCCAGTGTTCGAATTAAAAGGGGGGAGTTTTTAATTTAACTCCTGACCATGTAAAGAATTTACCAGATCATATTTTGTCATTGCTCAGAATTTGACGCAATCATTTCTTTCAATTTCAAGTAAATGTTACATTAATATCAACATATATATTGTCAGTTTCTGAACTAAATTTTACATTAAAATTAATACTGTTGTAGGTTTGCAAATTACAATATATATTTAATGAGAAAATATTTCCTGATTAATTTGCCTTCCTCTAAGAAAAATAATTCTGATATTAAATAAAAGTCCACTGAGACGAGATCAGTGATTACTGAAACCTTGTACACTAATTGGAAAATTTGTGTTATTTACTTTGAACCCAAGAAATTTATATAAATCAGTCCATATGTTTTAGATACGGGATTCTTGAAACTCCTCCCCTAGAGAAATTTCTGCCCAACGCAGTTGGCTTTCTATCAGGTACAATTCTCAAAATTAGAATAGGGAAGCTGTGAAATTTTTCCCTCAGCATTTTTTCAATTTGAACACTGGATACAGACATACACATATTTCATTTTTTAAATTTAATCTACGAACACACACACACACACACACACACACACACACACATATATAATTGTTTTACAAAACTAATTGGTACTCACTTTGTAATTCGCCCACAGTTGCATTCATTTTAGATGGTATGACGTTCCTTTGTGTTCCTTGATTTTTTCACATGCTTTCTTCCAGTTGCGCACCCCTATTTTCCTGAAATTTGGTTCTGCATATCCTGAATCTGTGCCAAATTTACGGCATGGAAAACAAAAGCATGCGTCAAGTTCCACACTATATTCTAGCCACGGCGCAGATGCAAACCAGTGTTTTTGAAATGACCGCTTTCGCTTTCCGAACGTAGTATTTGGATAGTTTTGCAAAAGTGGTTGCCTAGGATTATCTACCCCAAGATCAGTAATTGTTTTCACATTAGTACATTCACTTGTTTTGTCTAACTTTCGAACGTCAGAACTTGGACCAACACCCTCTTCATTGCCGTCATCTTCCACATGTTTTGAGATAGTTTTAAAATATCCGGTTTTGATAAATTTATCCATTCAAGATGGAAATGCACAACAACGCTAGAATTCTTCCCACACACGAACAAATACACAGTGACCGTAGGAACCCGATAGCAGACCTTCCTCGCAAGCAAGAACACAAAGCTAATCTGTGGCTCTGAAGCTGAAGCATAGAGCAATTTTAAATCTCAGAACAATGCCAGTACTGGAGAACTCTCTCCATAGCCTATGTCGCTCGACCACCTACTGTTGACCGCTCGGCCACGGCGGAGTCTTTGATTCCATCTGTATTGGAAGGGTCATTTGCAACAAAAGGGTCGGATCTCTGGTTTCCAGGAACTTAGGGCAAGGGTAATAACCTCTAAGCAGGCAGATTTTATGACCTTGGTTATAATCTGGTAAGCAAGGAAAGGGTGGAATTTTGCTGTCCTACATTTGCTTCCGAAGATTTTCTTCGGAACAGTGTTTCCAACTCTGCTACAAATTTACCAGAAAATAATATGTAGTATTAATTTAGGATAATTTTTAATCGATCAAACTTTTGTTTGCGGGGGCCAGAGTTACAACTGCCGGGGCCAAAGCCCCCCCAGCCCCCCCTAACGACGTCCCTGATAATGCTTGACGGGAGGTGTAGCTATAGCTCTTTCTAGTTTTTACGGCGTGCGCTCTAGAAGCTGGCAGGGGAAGTGGGGAGCGGGGAACATGCCGCTGACCAACCAGAGAACAAACCACCTAGCGGTGGAGCCGAGATTTACGCAGTTGCGGGAGGAAGCTGCAGCGCTAACTTCGTTCTGCACGTTGCTGTGTTGCCAATTCACCGCGTTGCTGATGGTGTTTTGCCCCAGTGTTGATTCCTGTTTGTTACGAGCGGAATGTAGAAATAACATACGTGGGAGTAATTGTTGTCGCGTCGTGTACTGCCTAACTGCATTGTTTCTTCGATAAACGTGTAGGTGGCATGTGATGTGATGGTTATTTGTACTCTCGTTGTTCCATTTGGAGCTTTGTGTTTATCAACGCAGTAAGTATCGTACGATGGCGAACAGGATCGAGGTAGTTCGTAGCCAAGGCAGGAAAATAATCAGTAGGGTTCATGAATATTTTCAAAAGGAAGCAGAAAACAGTGGTCCTTTGGTAA
The DNA here is from genome assembly GCF_977018435.1 of Lepisma saccharinum. Classification (NCBI taxonomy): domain Eukaryota; kingdom Metazoa; phylum Arthropoda; class Insecta; order Zygentoma; family Lepismatidae; genus Lepisma; species Lepisma saccharinum. The sequence continues at coordinate 57,557,319 of NC_139230.1, read as the reverse complement.
GTGTGCACAAAGTGCAACAGAGAGTGTCGGAAGCTTGTGGAGTGAGTACGCGAACTGTGCAGCGTATTGTTAGGGAAGGCAAAGACAGTCTTGAGGCGTCGGGTTCCACGTCATTTGAATCACCGCGCAAACGAATCAAAAGGAACAGTATCACAAAGCAAGGTCCGTCGAAGCCCACTTTCCCCCGCTCTAGAAGGTCTGGTCATAACGCGCCTTTTCGTCAATCCTCGTGTTTACAACGTCGGCAGGGTTCTGTGACGTCATCAGCATGATACTCTCTGCGTGTCTGCTATTTTCAACACTGTAAAGCATGCAACTGAAGAGCATCGCAAAGCAACTTACACAGAATACATGAAAGTAATGGTGTATAGAAGAATTGTAAGTACAAGTATGTAAAAGCATAAACTTGCCCACGGCTAGTGCTGGAAAGAACTGGAAGAAGAGCAGCTCTGGGTCCATTGTTTTTGTTTAATTTGCTTTCTATGACTTCCACCTAGATCCGAAACTATAGCGACTCTTTTATATCCAGCTACCCCAACCAATGATATAATATCAAACAACAAAGCCTTAGCTACTGGCTGTTTGCATTCACCTGTCAATCCTCGAATCATTGCAACCTGAACATTTCTATGGGGACCCAAAACTCTGTCATTTTCACTGTCGTAGCACACTCGCCCGTTAACATTCATTTCATCAAACAACAGGACACTCAGTTTTTCCACTTCAGTCAAACACTCTCCCTGCTGTTTCATAATATTCAAAACTGGTGCAAGAATTCCCGGTGGGAGTCTCAATTTCTGCGCCCAGCGACGAAGTTTTGCAATGCTGGGTAATGGAATTCCGACCTCTGATCGATCTCATGTGATCGCCCTTTGTATTAATGCAGGAATTGTATCTTCCTGTTTCCGCCTCTGCTTTCTTTTCCCCTTAATTAACATGTTGATTTCAGTAGCGTGCCAAGGGGTTAATGGGGTTATAACCCCCCTCTTTCGCCCAGTATTCCTAAAAAAAGAACGTCAAAGGTAGGAAAATATGACAAAATGAGAGCTGACTACCAAGAAAAAGTATACATAACCCCTCCCTTTCGAAAATCCTGGGCACGCCACTGGTTGATTTGCCTTGGAGTAAAGGTTTTGCTCAAAATTTGTCTCACTTTTTTCTTCACGATAGTTCTTCCGCTCCCTTGTTTTTAAAGCCACTTTTGACTGCAATACCTTCTTATACCTTGCTTGCCATTTTTGCAAATTAATTTTAAGGTTTTTGATTTCCTCATGACAATTATTTATATCTGTCTTTAGCTTTTCATTTTCCCCACGAAGCACTTCCAATTGTTTTGTGTTTTCGATTTTTTCACTTTCTATTGAACAAACGAATGACAACACAGATAAAGGCTTTTGTTCTTGAGGTGGCACGCTGCTGTTCACAAATAATTGTTCACTTACCTTAGAGAGAACCTTTTTCCTAGCACATCTTGCCTTTGCACGTCTTGCACGAACGCTGTTGTCGTCACTGACCTGCATGTGTGTGACTGGAAGTAACAATGTAGGAATGGCATCTTTCTTTTTTAATCTCTTCTTTGGTGTAATTCCTAATAATTCCGATTTTAAATCGCGTTCGTAACATTCTGGTGAAAAATGTGAAGAACAAATACTCGAGTTAGCAACCTGAAATTTGTCTTTTCGATAACATTTGCTCTCCCAGATTTTTCGGAACTTCTCGTTGGGAGGAAATTTATGGTAAACAATATCAAAATTTTTAGTTTTCCTGAGATAGTTTCGACATGTGCTCACAGCACAGTTAGACATTATTATTATCACTCACACTACAATATGAAAAACACAACAAAATGACTAAAAATACACGCGAATACACGAATACAAGAGCAAGGAAAGAACACAGAAACACGTTTCCCCTGCTAAAACTAGCGGATACTAAACTTTCCCCAGCGATCTGCCATGTCTATGACGTCACAGTTTTACAACCACCTCGGCTTGCTCAAAAGGCGCGTTATGAACGGGCCTTCCAAAGCGAGCGGCAAACACAGGTCAACGGACCTTGATCACAAAGGCTATCGACGGTTGCGATAAAGATATAATAAGAAGAATTATCCTCGGGTATTAGGTAAAGGGTGAAAATCCAACACTGAACATGTTTTCGTTGATTTGCATACATTAATAAGCTTTCAGTGGGAAGTTTCGTCATTGTGGAGGATACTGGGGTTCAAGTACAAAAATAACAACGACGGTAGACGATTTCTGATGGAGAGAGCCGATATAGTTACAGCCAGAGTAACGTTTTTGCGAAAAATGCATGTTCTAAAAAATAAGGAACCTTTGTCCTATATAGGTATTTTATTTACTAGGTAGATGAAACTAAACGTACATATTAGGTGGTTACAATTAAAGTGACGGTGTTCAGAGTGGTACAGCACGGGCTGTAATGAGAGTAGCAGTCTGAAACTTCGTAGATATGCTAATGAAGCAATGCGCTCGCGAATTATGAAAAAAAAAAAAAATAGTTCCAATTCTCGCCACCAGGGTAAAAAATGGCGCTGTAAGCAGTCAAAACTTGGTATAGTTACAGGAAAAACACTATAAATCGCAGAAAACAATACTCTTTGTAATAAAATATCGCTACAATTTCATTATTCGAATTACATGAACATTACTAAAGGAAAAAGCAACAAGCGTCACCAACAACAACCAGGGAGCTCACACAATGGTTAGGCAATTTCACCGACTTTGACGTCAGAGTTATGGAAAATTCCACGTTTTGACAGCTTACAGCGCCGTTTTTTACCCTGGTGGCGAGAATTGGAACTATTTTTTGGCATAATTCGCGAGCGCATTGCTTCATTAGCATATCTACGAAGTTTCAGACTGCTACTCTCATTACAGCCCGTGCTGTACCACTCTGAACACCGTCACTTTAATTATAACCACCTGGTACATTAGAATTACGCTCCAACGAAAATCTGGCAAAATAAAAAGGGTGCAGGGGGTTTAAAAGTGCCCGTGGGTAGAGGTGGGCGCATTATTGTTTGTCACGTAGGTTCCAGTCACACTGGTTTTCTACAGGAATGTAAATTAGTTTTCAGTGGTGTTTGCAGTTTTTAGATACGCTTGACGAAAGGAATATCAAAGACGCAGTGATTGTAATGGACAATGCTAGCTACCATTCGGTACAGTTGCAAAGAATTCCTACAACGTATACACTTAATATCATACACTTATCGGTATTCTACTGATCACAAGATGGGGTTAATACGCATTCTCAGGCCATACGCGAACAATGGGACGTCTATATTTCATGGTTCTTTCGATTTCAACTCGCCTTTCCCGCTACTCTGGCAACGCTGCAGTCTCTCTCTCTAACCGGCCTGTCTCGTTGCGCTGGATAGGTCGTTTCCCCGCTCTCCACTTCTCCTGCTAGCTTCTAGAGCGCACGCCGTAACAACTGAAAAGAGCTATAACAAAACGGGTGTCATTTTAAATGTGTAAACTAACTATTAAGTTCACAAAGAGATGGTTTAATGTTGGATATTACCTTCATTAGAAGCAGCGAAGTTAAAGATAAAAGAGGAATGTCTGGCAATCCTAGATCCGGCAGCGCCCGCAAAGTTAGGCGCGTGCATCCCAGTTGCCCGTAATGTTAAAAGCATACGCGTAATACTTAGCGTTATGATTTACAGATTTGTTTTACCTTTTCCTTTGACTAAGTTGCTTGATATGCTTTTCAAAATGTGCGCAAATATCGTAACCATGATAATGAGTAATATTCTCGAATGCATTTGCATTTGCAAATTGTATTATACGCATTTCCCACAAGTGGCTTTTTAGTGAAAGAAAAAGAATAGCTAATAAGAAAAAAAATATGACATGGCCTTTCCAGAAGAAGAGTTTGTGTGCTTAACTAAGCTGTATGCGAAATTTGTCAATTGCTACCAGTTGAAAGTTGAGCTACAGGTAATTTATTCTGAAGCCTACTTCCGGTCGCCATTTTGGATTTCCGAGCATAGGTTGTATTCACACTTTTACTTATATTCGTGTGTACATTACAAATCTGCAAACAGATTTTGCCTGTTTCTCTCCGTTTTAGAGATATTCCAAAATATATATATATTTGATAAGCGACAACAACAGAGCCATCTATATACAAATGTCTGAACTCGATGAATGCTTGAGGGGGACAAGTCATTTTTTTTCAGTACGTCAACATTTTTTAACTTCTTTGCCAGTGAATGGGTTAGGTGACTTGCAACGACGAAGGCCTTCTAGTAATACGAACTTAGCTTATCCCGGCGTAATTTGCTAAAATATCTTTAAATTTGCATATTTCTCATACCGCCCTATCTTGTTCTATTAGACCTCTTCAAGAAAATTGCCAATTAGTGAAAATTAATTGAGCAACAACAGCAAAACAGGTGCTAATAGGGGGCAAGCATACAGTAATATGAGAATCTACAAATTGTCGGTTTCTTCGATTCAGACAAATGGATCGAATTGAAACTGGGATATTTTTTTTTTTTTATATGATAGCTAAAAAAACAGATTTTGATAGGCTAAAAATTTATGCATGGTGTTTTCTGATTGGTTTAAGTAAGCAAGATTTCTATTGGCTCTATAAATCTATATAATTCAGAGCACAGTGCTGATTTCTCACCTTTGCTGGATCGGCAGAGGAACCCACATCGCGGGGGATAGAACCTGAACGGGCTCCACCAAAGTATAGGAGACTAGAAGCATATAATTTGGCGGAAAAACCCAAGTAAGGTCATAGAGTTTTTCATAGGGAATAGTATTATCAGGTTGAATTTTAAGTTGGTGATATCCCATTAAATTTTATATAAAAAATTAAATTTTATATAAATAACATATCTGAAATTTCTATCGTTTGTTTGCTCATATTTTAAAGCATATAAAAAAATGAAATCACCTACCTGTTTTACTCGTAAGAATGATAAGATCGAATGTGTCACTTGTGGGAAACTAATTTCAAAGAATAATTTATCAATACATAAGACAAGGTGTAACGGAGCAAATCGTTTGTTACCTTCTAAAGCCTGTGCTCAATGTGGAAAAGAAATTAGCATTCGAAATCTAAGTAGACATTTGAAAATTTGCAAACCATCGACCGGAGAAGGAACATTGAAAAGAAAAATTGATTATTCTGAAGCTGAAGCTTCTGCTCCAAAACAAATTAAATTAAATAATAAATATAAACCAGTTAGGTCTGCATTTAATGGTCGACTTCAGCATTTATCATTTACGTCGGAAGCAGGCCGTGACAGTCCTAGTTTCTTGCGTGAAGCGAAAACTTTTGTACTGAATACTTTGAAAAGAAATCTTGAAAATAATTCCATAAAAGTATACGTTGATTTATGTTCCGAATATGAGAAAGTCGATGGTACAACAAAAGTCTTTTATCATCGCACCAAAAACCAGGCTCTTTATTTGGCAGATGTTGAAAGTTTGGACGATTTTTACTCTAATCTGTCAAATGAGTTGATTATGAAACATAACACTTTCGAGGCTAAGGGGTCGGGATGGTCTTTATGTGGTAGTCCTCATACATTAACCATTTACGTGAACAAATTCATGCCTTTTTCTGCATCGAGTTACGTCTCTCTACCACCGAACATTCAAAGCAAGAAAGCAGTGTTAAATATTCAAAATAATGACTCAAAATGCTTTCTTTGGTGCATCTTGGCAGGTCTGTATCCTGTTCATTGGAAAAATCATCCAGAGCAAAAGTTTATCATTACAAGCAGTACGAGACAGAGTTTGAAAATGTAATGTCTAGCATTGAATACCCCGTGGCATTGTCAGACATATCAAAGTTCGCGCACGAGATTTTGATGGAAAACGCATTGCTATTAATGTATATTCTTATACGTCAGAAAAACATCTTGTGCATCCCATCAGGATAAATGATATCAAAGATAATAATGCTCATATAATTAATCTTCTTTTAATTTCAAACAACAATATTCACCATTACTGCCTTATTCGTTCACTATCACGACTAATCAGAAGTCAAGAAACGAAGTATGCAAATCACATCGAGGTTTGTCCAAGGTGTTTGACCACGTTTAATGATCGATGAAAATTCAATCACCAAATATATACCGCACGGCAAATTGCTATTGAAAAACGTGTCGAACATGAAATATATTGCGGTGACAACAGACCAGCTCGAATGTTGATGCCCAAAAATAACGAAGTCGAAGAATTCAAAATGTACAAGGCTTTGTTTGAACATCCAGCCATTATCGTAGAAGATTTTGAATCATTTCTGAAGCCACTGTCCTCCTGCAAACCAAATTCAAAAATTTCATCCACAACGCCATACCAGCTTCATGAACCAAATAGTTTTGGTTACATTGTCATACGACAAGATGAAATAAATAAACCATATGTTTACCGTGGACCGAATGTTATCGAACACTTTTTTGAAAAGATGGAAGAGGAGGTTGAGAAAATTGGCAGCTTTTTGCAAATAACCAAACCAATTGATTTGTTGACAACAGAGGAACAAAAAATATTTGATGAAAGTGTCGAGTGTCCAGTGTGCAATCAATACTTCACAAACGAGAATCGTAAAGTGTTTTACCATTCGCACACAGACGGTCGTTTCATCAGCGGAATCTGTAATGATTGCAACCTCAAAATTTAAAAGCTTAAATTTGTCCCAATATTTTTTCATAATGGATCGAATTACGATTTTCATCTCTTAATTCGGAAACTTGGATATGACACACAAAAAATAGATATTCTTGCTCAAAATGAAGAACGATACATTTCTATAAGTAAGAAAGTTAAGATTTCGGGGACAAACAAAACCATAGAGATGAAGTTTCTTGACTCGTTCAGATTTCCCTCTGCAAGTTTGGACGCTCTACCAAGTAAACTCTGTGACGAACAATTCAAAATTACGAAAGCTAGTTTTCCCAACATAGATATAAAACTGATTAGAAGTAAAGGGATTTATCCATATGAATACGTAAACAATAAATCTAAATTTAATGACGCCACTCTCCCTCCTCAAAAAGAATTCTTCAGTCAACTGAGAAAAGCAGGAATTACGGACAAAGAATACGAACATGCACAACAGATGTGGGATAAACTAGAATGTAAAACATTCGGAGATTATCACAACGCATACTTGAAATTAGACGTAACAATACTTGCGGATGTTTTTCAAGCATTCAGGAAAACGTCAATGTCTATTTACAAGTTGGACCCTGCGCATTTCTTCAGCCTCCCGGGATTAGCGTCGTCTGCAATGTTGTTGCAAACAAAAATTAAGTTAGAATTATTAACAGATGTAGACATGTTACTTTTCATCGAGAGAGGGATTCGAGGTGGGATGGTACAATGTGTACAGAAACATGCAGAAGCCAACAACATGCAGGTTTCGAATGGATAGAACCAACTTCCATAAATATTATTGATTTTGACGAATGTGAATTTGGTTTCTTTGCAGAAGTGGATATTGAATTTCCAGACAATTTGCATGATATTTTTCCGATTTACCACCGGCACCCGAACTTAAATGTCCAACTAATTCTAATCAACGCAAGCTTTTATTAACTTTGGAGAAAAATGAAAGATATGTTCTCTACTACAGAAGTCTACAGTTTTTGATTGCGATGGGTGTTAAGGTATTGGATATTAGAAGAGTCCTCAGGTTTAAACATTCCGAGTGCCTCAAACCATACATTCAAACAAACACACAACATAGAACAGTTGCCACTTCCGATTTAGACAAAGATTTTTTCAAATGGATGAACAATGCTGTATATGGCAAGACAATGGAGAACGTGAGAAATCACGTGGACGTGAGATTGGTTTCAGATGAAAATAAATGCAGTAAGTGGCTGGCTGATCCTAGATTTAAATCACGAAAAATTTACTAAGAGAATCTGTCACTTTTCAATCTAGATATAAAAGTGATAAAATTCCGAAAACCAATTTATGTGGGAGCAACGGTTTTAGATTTATCGAAACTTCACATGTTTCAATTTCACTACAATTTATGCATCCTTTCTACAACGATAGCATTTCATTACTTTACATGGACACCGACAGTTTTATTTATAGCATTAAAACATCCAATCTATATGAAGATGTAAAAAATCCGTCCTTACTTGATTATTATGATACTTCTTCCTATCCTCAACCTAACAGATTTGGAATTCCATCTAGTAACAAAAAAAGTTCTAGGTAAATTAAAAGACGAGTGTAACGGTGACATCATTCTCGAGTTTGCCGGTTTGCGTTCCAAAATGTATACATTCAGAACCGAGAGCAGCATCACGAAGAAAGCTAAATGTGTTGGTAAAAATACTGTACAAAACAAACTTTCATTTCAAGACTATATTAATTGTCTGAAGAAATTGAAGCCGCAGCTACGAAGGGAAAAAAGAATTCAAAATGTAGACCATGTGATTACAACAAACAAAGTTAGGAAAGTAGCATTAGATCCGCATGATGATAAATGATGTATTTTGTCTTGTGGGATCCACACGTTGCCTTAGGGGCACTATCGTTTAGATAGCAGTAAGAAATGCATACAATGCACTTAAAAAAAAACTTTACGGCTGGCAACATTTCTATCAACACAAGCATATAAAATAACCATGCCTATGAATCTGCTTGGCTTCAGGAAGCAAGCTATGGAAGTGCCTGTCCAGCCTACGTCGTCGTCGAGCTTCAACGAACTCCTGCCTTCCCCATCTCTGGCAAACTTAAGTTCAACATGAATCCCGAGAACAAAGGGGAGGCCAAGGTTTCCTCTGGCAAGAACATCTATCGCATCAAGCATGATAGGATGGACAGTTCCACTACATACGATGTGTCTGCTGGCGATCGCCTGTACGTGGAGCTCTTGGACGACTACGACAAACTCATCCCTCTTTTCATAGAAATTAAAATCACCTACCCTATAATAAATAACCACAGTGGTAACAATCCCTAACGATATTTTTGGCCACACGAAACGCGACGACCACGGCGACGTGTTTCTCATGTTCGGCGTCAGGGTCAAAAAGTTGCGAAGCGACCTGCAGGCCCTGCAGTCCACGCTCAACTCCAGCCTCCAGTCAGAGATAGCTAGCCTACAGTCTTAGTGCCTGGACCCCGTACTCAAAATTGACGCCGAGCTTAAATCGCTGCTGTAAAAGTACACCGACCTCGCGTCAATAGACAACTTCGACAACTTGGCGCTGAGCATAGGCAAGCTGCAGAACGAATTTTTGAAGCTGCAGCAAACGCAGACCTCCGATGTGGAACAGCTGAAGCGACACTTGCAGGACCAAACGAGCACCATCCAGACTGAACTGCAAACCATCATCCAGAGCATCAAGACAAGATGACTACGATCGTGAACGCCAGTATTGCCAAATTGCGTGAACAGTTTCAATCGTTCGAAATTCCTACGTTGGAAAGCATCAAGGCTGAGCTTCAAACGGACGCTTTGCATGCAGCCATCAACGAAGTCAAAACTAAACTCCAAACGCTACAGGACTTCATCGACAATCTACCTTCGTCCAGCGAGCTGAACGCCATTGCCCGTAGCGTGGCCAACATAAAACTCCAACTTGAGACCTACGAGGATTTCGGGAAGCTGCAAGGCACCATAACGCACATTGAGGATGCTCTCGCCGTCATCAAAAATGATCTGGCAAACGTACACGAAGCACTGGAATCCAAACTGCCTGGCATCAGGGATACTCTGGCCAGCGTACAATAGCAGATCACCAAGTTGGAAAATCTAAACACCGAATCCGAGTTGTCCCATTTCCATCACTTGATCGACGATATACAGGCTAAGTTAGAAACTTTGCAACAATCCACCCCCACCCAGGACGACATAACACAATTACAAGAAGGCATACGCGCTGCTGCTGTCGCCTCAGAGTTGGACGCGATGAAAGAAGCTTTGGAGTCGCTCCAAAACACGGTGGCTACCCTGCCTACCTCGCAGGAATTGAAAAGCGTGAAGAGGGCTCTCAACCGAATACTCAAATCCGACGACATCAAAAACATCCAAACCGAAATTGAATTGCTTCGGGAGTCTGTTGCAACCTTGCCTACCAACCAGAACATAAGCGAGCTACATGTCTTGTTTGCAGAAATTAGAACCCAGGTCCACGACCTCGCAACCCAGAGCTTCAAGTTGACACTCGTGGAAAGTCTACATCAGATTATCGCCAATGTGAAAGAGCAAATTGGCAGCATCGAGGCGAGCCAGGAATCGGCCATAACCAATTTCAGTACCCAACTACATGAGTTAAACGAAAAATTCAAGAGGCTTATTGTGGATGTGAAGATCAAGCCCGATTACGACACTGTTGTCCGTGCTATCGAAGAGCATCTGGAATCAATAAATGGTAGATTAGAGGATGTGGAGAGCTAGATTCGAACCAACGTAAACACCCTGAACGCCAGCATCGACAATCTCAAGTCCACTGTTGTCATCGAATTGTACAGCATTCCAAAGAGGGAATTTTCCTCGCTCTTCCATCCGGGTGCCAAACTCTACATGCTGACCCCTGCCAAAGCCTATCACCAGTTTTTCATCGCTGGCACACTTCAGTTCGTCAAGGTTTCATACTGGTCTTTGCCTCACGCAACCCACTACCCAACCATCACCGTGACGAACATCAGTGACGAGCCTAAAATAAGAGGAGTGGAGTTGGTCGATTTCACCCACCCCAAAACTCGCGAGACTCTCTATGCCGAAGATGCCACTCAAATTATCGACATAGAAATAGGAGACAAGTTGTACATAGAAAACCCGGCATTGTCTGCAGCCAGAAATCCCATCCAAGCTATATTCTTATTTTCGCGCAATGTCTAGGCAGGCTATTGTGAACGAGCTGCACAAACCTGCACGGCGAAACTACAAACGACTGCCAGTAGTAACCAAAAGCATAGACGACCTGTGGGAAGCTAACCTTGTGGAAATGAGCAGTGGCAACTTAAAACATTTACATAAAATCAACAAGGGATACAAGTATCTGCTTACCGTTATAGACACATTTTCAAAATTTGCGTGCGCTTTACCCCTCAAGGAAAAAACTAAAATCCGTGTAGTGGAAGCATTCAAAACTATTTTCAATGAAAGTGGCTGGCGACCTCGATTTCTTCAAACAGACAACGGAAAAAAATTCTACAACTCTGTCTTTCGGCAATTTATTCAAAAACAAAATATTCAACATTACTCCACCTTTAGTCACATCGAAGCCAGCATAGTGGAACGTTTCAACCGAACTCTCAAAACACGCATGTGGAAACAATTCACGCTTCAGGGGAATTACAAGTGGCACGACATGCTTCCGGAACTTGTTAACAGCTATAATCCCAGTTTGCATCGCACGATAAACATGAAAGCCGCTGACGTCAACAAATCTGACGAGCAGCGTTTAATTTCTACGGTTTATTGTCCAAAGTACAAATTTACAAGCAAGAAACCGAAATACAAAATTGGAGTTCAGGTGAGAATCAGTAAATTTAAGCGTGCGTTTGAAATAGGCTTCACTAAAAATTGGAGTACGGAACTTTTCACAGTAGTTCGAGTCTTACCCGGAAACCGTCACACGTATATAATAAAAGATAATCGCGAGGAAATTCTGAAAGGAAGATTTTACGAAGAGGAACTTTCTAAAACAAAATACCCCGACACGTATCTTATTGAAAAAGTATTACGTAGAAAAGGTGACAAACTGTTGGTGAAATGGCTGGGACTCGAGGTAAAAAGTTGGATAGACGCAAACGAGGTGATTGTGTAACGGGTGCTTGGGATGTGGTACGGCGACTGCCAGATTTCCCATCGGAACGTCAGGATAGGAAAAATTGTGAGCTTCTACCCGACAACATTCGCTGCCTCATTGTTGGACCTTCTGGATGTGGAAAAACAACGTTACTTATTGATAATTTTCTTCTTGCACCTAACTGCTTAAACTGGAAGAACAGGCACCTGTATGTTTTCTCCAAAAGTTTGGAGCAATCGATGTATCGCCAGCTGTTGAAACTATACGAGGAACTAGGCATAGCTATATTTGCTTTTGAAGTGATACCACTAGACTGCTGTCTCGAAAATTCGGTGCTGGTTTTTGACGATGTGATCCTGGAGAACCAGAACGAAATTCGCAATTTTTTTACTCAGGGTCGGCACAGAGGCATGGACTGCTTCTACCTTGCTCAGACTTTTTCCAAAATCCCCAAGCAGCTACTCCGAGAAAATGCTAATTTCATTTGGTTTTTTTTTTTCGTCAAGACTACACCAATTTATAACACGCTTACGATGATTATGTAGGTGGGGACATAAACTACAATGAGTTTTCCAAATATTGCTCTTCATGCTGGAACCAAGATGATTTCGGATTTGTCACAATAGACATGACGAGGAAACCCAATAACGGAAAATACAGAAACAAAATTAATAATTTTCTAAACGTTGCAACGTTACAAGAAACATCTTGACCTATTATAAATAACTACATACAAAAAAATGAAACGCAAACTTGCAGACGACAACCTGAAGCTGCGTAGCTACCTGGCAAAACGGTTTAAGGGTTGGAAATCCGAGAATCGCGGAATTTACGAAAAAAAAAAGCGTCAGGACCAACCTATCATCGATGCCATCTGTGGACTTGGTAAAGAAATCAAAGATGTGACCGAGCAAAACAAAGAGTTAATCAACGAGCTTGTGCCACTTACTGCTCGAAATTATACCATACCCACACCGATATCCAGCATTCACACTACTTCGTTCGAACTTGCTCCGGCTCCGAGACGTCAGGCCCTAGGCAGTACCTCTTCGGACAAGCTAGTTGAGCTGGGTCCGTTGGCGAGGGATTACCTAAGCACCGGGAAATTCGAAAAAGACGAGGTATTCGGATTGTACCCGACCATGGAAGATAACGAGGGTGTGGTTTGGAAGATTGGAAAGTCAAAAGTCACGTTCGAGGGCGACGATGTAAAAGTTAATTTGGGCGAGAAGAACAGCTGGACCAGGTATCCTGGCACCGTGGGACTGTGGGAACTTAGCACTAAGAAGCAACCTAAAGATTATACAGACGAGGATTACCAAAGTTACACAGAAATTTTCATCATGACGGACGCACTGTACCAAAACAACGATGCAACACAGAATCGCGTGAAATCTAGCAGTGGAGAAAAGTACAGGAACCTCATCAAGCCAATATGGACCCAACTCAAGACTGGCAGCGGTGTCAAACTCTACAACACCTTGCCCAATGAGTTTGTTTGGGTAGACGCCGTAAGGAAGCTTGTAGATCGATTGCTGGTTATCGCAGGCGAAGAAAATGCAGGCAATCGCAACTTCCACAACGAGAAGGTGGGCATCGTGGACATGATTAGCACCAAGCTTGCCAACTTCCTTGTCAACGACAACAAAGGTATAGGTTACCTTATCAAAATCATCAACACCCTACCTCCCAAATTCTGGAATGTAGCCGAGGGTCGAGGTTTAGTAAACGATATTATCAACAAGCTACCCTTCGAGATGCACCTGCCAGGTTACCAGTACTGCGGTCCGGGTACGAAACTCGAACAGCGACTGGAAAGAGGAGACAAGGGAGTGAACCCACTGGACGCAGCATTCAAGGACCACGACATTGCCTACAATGCTCACACCGATCTTGACGCACGTCATGATGCTGACAGAAAGTTGGAGCATGCGGCTTCCGGAAGAATCGTCAGCAGAGATGCCTCGCTAGGTGAACGGGTCGCCGTATTAGGTACGACCATCGCCATGAACACAAAACGAAAATTAGGGTGGGGATTGTAACTAAATAACCCTTGTGAAAAAAAGTAACTTGTATAACCAACCTACAATCACTTCATTGCATTAGGCAAAGCAGAGATTTTTTCTTACCCTCTCACGATATATAAATAACATACTATCACCATATAGCCCAAAGGTGTCGTTTACCAAATAACTTACGCAAACCTCAAGTCTCTTGGAACATTAGATGGAATGCTCACCAAAAAGAAGCGCGAGAAGAAACATTCCTACTTGGCAAAAGGTCATGGAATGAAATTGCTGCTCAGCATTCCTCAGTTGAGGAGGTTACAAGGTTCGCGAAAGCAGCAGAAGACTGGAGGTTTCATATTCAGCATCCCGGCTATCTTGGCAGCTTTGGGTGCTGTAGGCAGCTTGGCAGGAGGCAGTGCCGCCATTGCCAAGACCGTCATCGATGCAAAAAAGAACAAGGCCGAGCTGCAAGAGCAGAAACGCCACAACCTGGCTATGGAGAAGAAGGGGAAAGGTGTGACCAAAAAGGGAAAGAACAACCTCGAACCTTTGAAAAAAATTAAAAAAAAGAAGAGCCCCTGTCCAACTTTGATATTGAATCTTTGATCGATCCTTTGGGGATCAAGCACTTCAGGGGCGTTTTCATGTCTGATTCTCTACCCTCTGTTGTGAAGAAAAAAGAGTGTGGTGTGGTTAACCTAGACAGTTACGAAAATCCAGGTACACATTGGATATGCTACCTCAAAGCCAACAACAACAAAGCATTTGTTTTCGATTCATTCGGAGGCACGCCACCTGCTGGGTTGGTAAAGTATCTCAGTGTTGTCAACCTCTACTACAATGACGAACGCATCCAGGGTTTCAGCGATGTGAACTGTGGCCATCTCTGCGTTTCCATGCTTGTCTTCCTCTCGCAATTAAATAACCCAACAATCGAGGATTTCCAGAAAGCATTGTGGCACCTGAAGCACTATGGGAGTATTCCATCTCACAAGCAAGACTTCACTTTTAAAACTCGCATTGCATGACGATATCATCTATCGTAAATCTATTGCTCTTCGTGCATTCTACAGCATGTACCTGATACCTAATGTGACGGTACACAACAATACCATCAAAATTCGCAGCGAAAAAATCAGCATCACCCCTGGCCAGTACAATCTGTCTACCTTGCAGGCTCAATTGCCAAGAAGTGTACTGATGTCCCAAAATTCTGTAACTCACAGGGTGGAACTGGTGTCTGCCACGGAAACCGTAGACCTGGGTACCATCGGAGAGCTTTTTGGATTCGAGAACAACACAAAGCTCGAACCTGGCATGAAGCACATCGGTGCTAACATTCCTAAATTTCTAGCCATCGAGACTCTGAATATACATTGCAATGTGGCAGAAGGTATGATCACCAAATCCTCGGACGGCATCCCAGGGAGTCACAAGCAGACAGGTATTATCGCTACGTTCAAACCAAACTCTGAGTTCATGGAGCCAATTATCTACACACCCTTCACACCGATATATTTTCCTGTATCTCGTAATCGCATAGAAAACATAGAATTGGCAATTACCAACAAGAAGGGAGAGGTGGTTGATTTTGCAGGAGCCACGACCACTGCCGTCGTGGAGATTAACATATAATAAATAACCATTATGGAGCAAATCGAAAGTTACGAGTTGCAGTTATTCCCACCCAATCGTCGCACGTTTGCCAACCTCAATGAAGCGAATCGAGAGAGAGAATACGACGTGGACGTCGGGGATGGGTTCATTTACCCTCACAGGGCTGATTTGTATATCAAGTTTGATGTTGTGAAGAGAGACAACGGCGAAGACTTGTATTTAATTTTGCGCCGTACCTGTTCTCGCAGGTGGAAGTTAGAAAGCATGGCACCATCATCGATAGGGTTGACTACCCTGGGATTACCTCTACAGCTGTGGGAACACTGAAACTCTCCAAGACCGATGCAGCATACCACCAGGCTGGGGGATTCGAAGCGGGTACAAAAATTAAAACTCAAATTCACACAGTACTGTTTCCCATGCGCCTGCTTCCTGGCTTCTTCTCCGACTACACAGAGATTATGTGGAAGGGTGGTTTGCGCGTCACTTTTCGCAGAAGCGCCAACGACAACATTGCGCTGATGCGTTAATGTACAACAAATGTACAACAAAGCAGCCGACTGTCGGACATCACAGAGAGGCAATAATACTGCTTAAGGAGGAGTGTTTGTGGTACAATTGTCGCTGTTTAACACGTTCGCAAGTTACACTGTTCTACAAATTTTCACTTTTTTCTGTTAAAGAAAGGAAAGTAGCTTACTGAAATTGACCTCCTGAACACGAATACGAATTTCATTTTCTAAGATTGGCTCTTAATTTGAGTTACGGCATAATTCATGTTACCCATAACCAATGCATTGGCTCTTATTTTCAAGATAGCATAATTCATGTTACATAACAATTAATCATAATCAATGTGGTCATAACTTAATAAATATATTAAGAGCGCCTGCAAAAGGAGGCCAGGGGGTACTTGGGAAGAAGAATACAATTCAAATTTTGAAATTAAAGCGTGAAAACATAGATGAGAGATGGCGTGAAAGACAGATGCAAATTAACTTAATGCTGGTGATGCTTTATAATAATTCTCTTAACTGGAGGAGAACATAACTCTGTTTCCTCCACTTTAAACACTTCCGTATTCAGCATCCTCATATTAGTAAAGATTGGGTACTCTCATTTCTGTAACAAAACGTGTTTAGAACAGTGTTATTTGTTCTCAAACCAGTGGTAGTGTCACTCGTGCATCGCATGTCGTTGCAGTTCCATTACCAGTGTGCAAGGGGGTTATTGGGAGTGAACAGTTATAATTCCATCAGGTTCATTAATGCAATGGAAAAATAATAAATTGTTTAATTTTATTTGAAATCACTAAGAAGTCTTCTTTACATCATTTTGGGTAATTTTACGCAAGGATTAGTCCACATTTAGCGGTTTTAGTCCATATGTATGTACTGTACATATAAAGCCACTTGTTAGCACAAATCAATCCCAGCCCTGGTTATAATGCATGGTGTTTAAAGCTCAACGTTAGAGCTGAGTTCTCTAATTTCCTTGTTCTACGAGGGTCACTATTTATATTTTGAGCCCAACAATGAAAAAACAGGAATTTGGCATTGAAAACTGCTTTATTGTTTTTCGAAGTATTCTCCTTTATGGTCAATATACTTTTGTATTCGTTCGAACCATTTGTCAAAGCAGTTTTTCCAATCTTCTTGAGACACCTCCATAATATGGTTTTTGAACGCATCAACGGCGTCTTCCGCCGACGAAAATCGTTGTCCACGCAATTTATTCTTGACATTCGGGAACAAGAAGAAGTCATTGGGTGCCAAATCAGGACTGTACGGCGGACGACCCATCAATTCGATTTTTTTACTGTTCATAAAGTCGGTTGTTAGACGAGATGTGTGACAGCTGGCATTGTCTTGATGAAGAATGATCCGACGGCGTTTGTTTGTTTTCCGTATTTGACCGAAGACCTCTGGCAAACAAATTGTTGTGTACCATTCAGAGTTGACGTTCTACGTTCCTCTAAAGGCACAGTTGCCACATGACCAGTTTTCCCGAAAAAAAAACAGGCGACCACTTGTTTCGATGTGCTTCGAGCGCAAACAACTTTTGTTGGATTGGGTTCATCTTGAAACACCCATACAGTCGACTGCTGTTTACGTTCCGGCTCATATGCATATATCCATGAATCGTCACCTCTTACAATCTTATATACGTCTTTTGAAGCACCACGATTGTATTTATTGAGCATTTGTTTGCACCAATTGACGCGAGCGTCTTTTGGAGTTTTTGTCAAATCGTGTGGGATCCAACGAGAACATACCTTTCTCACAGCTAAATGATCATGTAATATTTTACATATGCTGGTGGAACTAATGCCTATGGTTGCCTCAATCTCACAGTATGTCACATGACGATCTTGCAGTATTAGGTTTTGCACAGCATCAATGTTTTCTTGAACAACAACTGATTTTGGACGACCTTCGCGAATCTCGTCGGTGAGCCAATGGCGACCACGATTAAATTCGTTATACCAGCGTTTCAGAGTGGCAAAGGGTGGGGCTTCATCGCCAAATATGGAAGTAAGTTGATAGATGCACTCTTGTCTTGATAATCCACGTCGAAAATCGTAAAAAATCATCGCACGGAAATGTTCACGAGTTAATTTCATTTTATTGTTGTCGCGCAATCTCCAAGGCAACATAAACAACACAAATGAAGCTATTGACAAAACATTTGAAGTACGTTATGGTCAATAATGCCAGACGATTTGGTGCAAACGTCAAATCGCGCCTAACTTCAATCAGTGTTGCCAAGGCTCAAAATATAAATAGTGACCCTCGTACGAACAGCTGTGCCTCGGCGCACTGTAGCGATTTTTCTATCGAGCAGATTAGCAACACTGGTTCTCCCGTTCTACTGCGTCGATCGCGGCAGAAATATCTGGGTTTGACTCTACGCGATTCATCCCTATACTGGAAAGAGAAATGGCATTTAGCTTGTCTCCTACTGGCATAGGCCGAGAATCAGTACTTTTCGATATCTAGGAATCGCTTTAAAAACTGTAGGAAATACTCTTATTTCTCCAGAATTTCGCCATAATTGTGTAGAGGAATTTTTGGACAACCATATCACTAAATTTGTAAAATTCTTCTCAATGAATTTTTTTTCGAATCAAAATGGATTTCCAGAAACTTCTTGTACAAAAATAGCAATTTGAAATACTTGGTTTGAATAAATAGTTTTAATAAATTACAACTAATGTTTCGCAGTGGAAGTTTTTTTGTTTTTGAAAATTCAATTTAAAAGAACTGTAACTGTAGGTGAATAATATACTCTTCTGAAGCAGATTTATATATTAACTTCAATTGATTACTGCTTTAGAAATCAATTAGGTACCAAATTGAGATTTTTCAACAGCAACCTCTTGCGTCTGTCAAATTGTTTGAGGGGGTACAAAGGGTAGTATTTGGATCGAAGGATTTAGGGGGACTGTACCCCCAGTTCCTACAACACTGTCTCTGAATGCACAGGGTGTTGGATGGTAGGTTAGATTGTTCCGGATCCCTGACCTCCCTCCCCCCGGCCTAGGTACGCCTATGTCTACATATAACGTGCAAAATTTGAATATATGGAAGTTTTCTTGCCCAAAACTTAACTCGAAGTCCACAATTTAAAAATTAGTCAATAGATGGCAGACGCCAAGAGTCGTGTTAGTGCGTTTGACACCAATAATTTTACAGTAAATATTCCTTCCGATATACATTCCTTCAAGATTTTTATGCAGGATAATCATACTGAAAGAAATTCTTTTTGTTACGGTTATTTTTTCAGAAATGTTTTGGAAATAATATCACAAATTCAAGAGCTCATGTGTAATATTTTGATATATGACAGCAAGTAGCTCGTGTGAGCTAATTTGAAAGTTACTATTATTATATATTTAAAAGTATCTAGCACGTACTGAAGAGAGGGACATAACCCTCTAAACGGATGACCGGGAAAAAAAATATTTGAAAGCATCTCGAGTTTTCACTGCTGTACAGTAACAGCATCTGCTAAAACCATTTTCAACTTGCAACTCCATGCAACATACTCTGGTCCTCATGTGCATTTCCACATATCCCACTTGGAAAGTGTGGTTTAAGGTTTTGAATATGGCAGTACGGAATATGTATAATTTTCTATTTTTAAAAATCCGATCCGTTTCAAAACGAAAAGCTTTATTGCAACACCTGCTCTTGGAAGAATCTGTTCACTGCTTTGCGCTAAACGAAACCTACCTGGCTCCATAAATGATCTGTCATATTCCACCATACAACATTTTATGCCACGATGGTCCGCCGGGCTTAGGAGAAAACGGCGGCACAGCAATTCGAGTAGATAGAAAATTACCATATCGAACAGTTACCTTCCCACCAAACTTCCACTTGCCAGAACATACTGCTAGTACCATCTACTTTCCATCCCGGGTCGTTACATTTGCTACCATCTATGTAAGACCAGTGGAAACTATTCCATACCAATTCTTTCAACATATCCAAACCCTTAGCAAACACTATATCATAGCAGCGGACATCAATTTTCATAGTCGTAGCATGCAAGACAAAACAAACTTTTTACAATTTCTGGACCAAAACACTACAGCAGAATTCCATGTACTGCCCAGAGCCACACGTCCCATAAGTGACACTACCCCTGACGTCGTTATAACATCAACATCTCTTAGTACCTGTTTGAACATATCTGTGCTGGATTCCATCGGCAGTGACCATGACCCAGTGAAAATCACCTTAAATCTTGGTATCCGAAATACGAGCAGTACAATACAACCTCAAAAAATCTGGTGTTACAACAAAGCGAACTGGGAGGCATATAGTGCAAAGCTACAGCAGGCATTTTCTGACCCACTTCCACCACCAAACCCCACAAACTATCGACCTATTCAGCTCACATCAACCTTTAGCAAAATATTCGAACGCATCATTGTTCAACGCATACACATGCACTTACAAGCACACAGTTTACTTCCATCGCACCAAGCAGGATTTAGACCTCAACACAGTGTCCTTGATAATTTGTTAAAACTAACGACTTGCATCACAAATCACTTCAACACTTCCAAACCATCCTGTCTAGTACTATTCGACTTGGTGAAAGCATTTGACAAAGTATGGCATACTGGACTCATCTACAAGCTCTATAAATTCCACCTACAGCTTTCCTATGGCAGATTAGTACATAGCTTTCTAACAAATAGGGTCGCTTATGTCAATGTAAATGGAGCGATGTCATACCTCATTTTCCCTTACTCTGGCGTTCCACAGGGT
Organism: Lepisma saccharinum; assembly: GCF_977018435.1. Taxonomy (NCBI): domain Eukaryota; kingdom Metazoa; phylum Arthropoda; class Insecta; order Zygentoma; family Lepismatidae; genus Lepisma; species Lepisma saccharinum. The sequence continues at coordinate 57,536,635 of NC_139230.1, read as the reverse complement.
GCTGCTCTATCACCATTACTCTACATACTATACGTTGCCGATATGCCAAGAAACCCACAAGTTTCTATCTACCAATTCGCCGACGACACCGCATTCCTCGCATGTTCTTCAACCATCCAAGCTATAAACAAAGCTCTCCAACCAGCTATAAACTCCTTCCAAAGATGGTGTGACACATGGCGTCTCACAATTAATGCTCTCAAAACACAAGCATTGGTGTTTCTACAGACAGGCTGTCGCTCTAAGATCCAAAGGAACCCAATATTGTTAAACATTAAAATACGGGGAACTCCTATTCTGCCTGCCACCACTGCAAAATACCTGGGAGTCATATTTGACTCCAAGCTAACCTGGAAACCTCACTTGCTCAACATCGTCCAGAAAGCTACAAATCGGCTAAGGTTACTCAAACGTCTAATTGGACCCTCCTGGGGACTCAACTCCCAGGTCGTCTTACATACCTACAAGGCTTTCCTTCGACCAGCAATTACTTACGGCCACACTGCATGGATATCAGCACCAGATTCATTTTATCATAAACTACAAGTTCTGGAAAGACATGCTCTTCGTTTGGCCTTCAGAGTAGTCCTACCAAGTCCTACACGACTACGAATAACCTTTCCCGAAATCACAACTCATAGCGAAGCCGTCCGTCACAAATATATAACTGGTCGAATGAACTCGCACCATCCACAACTTCTTAGCACAATGTACGAAGATGCTCTACACGACTGCCTTCCTACATACCACTGCACATCATTACAGCATCTCTTAACCATGTATACCTTCCTGATAGATCCACAGCATCCTGACTAGCAGCTGTATAATATCCATCATCCTCCGGAACTACGGCACGTGATATATCCAACACATGCCGCACCATAGCAAATTATTACTTTCCTAACTGAAGTAATTTTCCCACTACTGAATAAATAAGATCTAAGTGAACTACCCTCAGAATAAGTAAATACCACTTCAATACTGAAAACACTTAGACCATCACCTTGCAAGGGAAAACATTTATGAAAACAATTCACTTACCAAAGAGAAGGTGTACCCTTCTAAATGGAAAACGAGGACAAAAAATAATAATAGTAATAATAATAATTTGAAAGTTTCCCTGCAAAATGGAAAACTTCCTTTCGTGAAGCCGCTGTGGCTTCCTGAAATGAAATTTCCCATTTCGCAGGGGAAAAAATCACACAAATTTAAAGACTTCAGACTCAACATTAGTACAGTGGCGCAGGATGGTTTTTCATTTGGGGGGTACAAAATTCAGTCTCCCATATACAAACTCACATATTACTGCACCTAGAAATACATTTCTGGGGGAGAGTCAAACCAAGTATTGCACTAATAATAATAATTATTATTATATATAATTAAATTAAAATAATAATGAAATATGTAAATTAATTACTATTGTATTGTTGTTATTACATGAATAGGTAAAAGATAGTAAGCGAATATAGATATAACAGCACATATTCATTATCTAGCTTACGAATAGTTATGATCCCCAAGATTTGCATAAAAACAACTGCCCTGGCAAGGAATTTAATGTCAAATAGAAAAATAATTGAATATTTATTGAATAACAAACAAGGAGTTTGATCCAATTAACGAAAAGTAAAGTTCCTGATTAATATTTTATGGATATTATCATTAGTTGTGTGCGTAAATATTTGGAACCCTTCAAAGCTGAATGTATCCGGTCAATGGACCAAAATGAATGTTTTGTGTGTGGCCACTGATGAACCAAAATGTGCTTGCCTGTTGGGCCGAGATGGGTCTGTCTAATTTGTACGATGCACGCCAAAGAAAATGATAGTACTTACTGCGTGTCGCTATCACAAACCCATACCTCTGGAGTGGAGGACCATATTGAATTCCATAAGGTGATTCGACTCGGATGATTGCAAATGACACTCACTGATAATAACGAAGATATATTGACTAAAACAAAAGATTACATGTATATACAAACTTGGTGCAATGCAACGCGATGGACGGAATGAAATTACCACGCACCCTCGGCCATATTGTCTCGCGAACCGATTGAGCGTCACTCTCTCTCTCTGTTCGAGAGTAAACATAAAACAAAACTGAATTCCCCTGACATCTATTGTTAAAAATATTAAACATATCAATTATGACTTGAGACATATTCCCCCCTCTTGGTCAAACAACGTTTGACCAACTAAATTCACTTATCTCCGTCATTATTGCACTGAGGGAGTGGAACTAGTCTGTGAATCGATCTCTTGAAGATCCCTGAAGCTGTATGCACTGTGGCCACTCGAACTAAGCCTCTCTTCCTGGCTGGACGCTGGTGACTCTTCCCAATTTCCACGATAGGGGAGGTAAATGGTCGTCTTTGATGACAACTATCAAACCTGGTTTGAAGTTTTCTTGTACGCTAGTCCATTTGGAACGTTGCTGAAGACCGTTTAAATACTCCTTGGACCATCGCTGCCAAATGTTTTGATGAAAGCTTTTGAGTCTCTGCCATCTGGACATTCGATATCCTGGGAGGTCAGTGAGATCTGGGTCGGGAAAGGAAGTAAGGGCTGAACCAATGAGAAAATGTCCAGGAGTGAGAGCACTTAAATCTTCTGGATCGTCGGATAAAACAGTCAGAGGCCTTGAATTTAGGCATGCTTCTATTTGGGCGAGCAAAGTTGCAAATTCCTCAAAATTCAGTGTTGACTTTCCTACTACTCTAACTAAATGATACTTCATGCAGCGTATTCCACTCTCCCATATTCCTCCGAAATGTGGTGAGTTAGGTGGAATGAAATGCCACTGGAAGGATTCAGAACTCGCGTACTCATGAATATTTTGTGTGAATTCCTGTGACGAAAATAAGTTATGTAGCTCTTTAAGTTCGTTTCTTGCCCTGACGAAATTCTTGCCATTGTCACTGTACAGATTGGCACATTTACCTCTACGATATGTAAATCTTCGCAAGGCTGCGATAAATGCGTCTGTGGTGAGATCGGAGACGAGCTCTAAATGTATAGCCTTGGTGGCTAGACAAATGAATAAAGCCACGTATGATTTGCGATGAACTTTGCTGCGTGGCGAATGCGGTTTCAACAGAAAAGGTCCACAATAGTCTACACCAGAGTTCAGAAATGGTCCAGACGGTGTGACTCTAGGTGACGGAAGTTGACCCATGAGTTGCTTGGCCGTGGTTGCCTTCAACTTGTAACATGCGAGGCAATTGTGGATTACTTGCTTGATTGTACGCCTTGCTCGTACAATCCAGTATTGTTGCCTGAGGGATAAGAACAATAACTGTGATCCTGCATGAAGCTGTCTCAAATGTTCCGCTTCTATAATAAGCTGTGTCAGGTGACATTTCGAAGGTAGAATAATTTGATGTTTTGTTTCATAAGTCAAATTGCTATTCTTGAGTCTTCCTCCAACGCGAAGAAGGTTGTTGCTGTCCAAAAATGGGTGCAGGCTCTTCAATGTGCTGTTGGCTGAAACTTGTTGGTGCTGTTGAAGATCTTGAATTTCAGACTTGTAGCTTGATAGCTAAACAGTCTTGATGCATGAATGCAATGCTGATTGCATTTCATTTGTTGAAAGACTTCCTTTTACATTGTTGTTGGACTTTCTGCAGTTATGTATGAATCGCTGACAGAAAGCTATCACTCGAGTTAATTTCGATAATTTGGAGAATCGTTCGATTGTTTGCTCAAGCGAATTCTGGCAAATTGATACTGCCGTTATGCTTATTCCCTCCGGAATTTCTACTTTCCTTGGCTGCTGCGTAAGTGGCCAATGCTCTTCTGTATCTGTTAACCAATGTGGCCCATGCCACCATAAATGGTTATGTTGTATTGAAGTGGGTTCAATACCTCTTGAGATTATGTCTGCCGGGTTATCTGCTGAAGGAACATGTTTCCAATCGCTAATTTGCGTAATGTCTTGAATCTCTGCTACCCGGTTGGCTACAAAGGTTTTCCATCTGTTGGATGGTGCTGCTAACCATGCCAATACAATTTGTGAGTCCGACCAGAGATGTATCTCGTCTACCTTCAGACGTAAAACTGGTAATACCTTGTGGACTAATCTTGCTAGGAGTAATGCTGCACATAATTCAAGACGAGGTAATGTCACCTTCTTGATTGGCGCTACTCGCGATTTAGCACAAAGTAGATTTACTGCTGTTTCGCCTTTGTGGTTAGTTGAATGCACATACAAACATGCAACGTAAGCATATTGAGATGCATCTGCAAATCCATGTATCTGGATATTTCTAACTATTCCATTAATTAGAACAAAACGATTGACTGCGATGTGTTTAATTGCAGGGAGTTGTCTGCGCAACTGTTGCTATTTCTGATTCAAGTCTTGTGGAAGTTCTTCATCCCACTGAACATTGCATGTCCACAATTGTTGAAGAAATCATTTGTATGTAATAACAATTGGAGTGATGAGACCTAAGGGGTCAAATATTGACGCAACGACTGATGCTACCTGTCGTTTAGTGCTTGATATTTCGACGTTATTCGCTACTTCAGAAGCTTTGCTGTTGATCAGTAATTTACCTGCAATAGGATCCCAAGATAAGCCTAAAGTCTTCACTTCTGAATCGTGAAATTCGACTGGAAGCTTCATTTCACGCATGGCTGGTGGAACTGCTTCTAGCACTGTCGTGCTGTTCGAACACCATTTACGCAAAGTAAATCCTCCACGCTGCATAATGTTAATTAATTCTGCCTGAATCTGCAATGCTTCAGCTACGTCTTGTGCTCCGCTCACTACGTCATCAACTAACATGTCTTCCTTGATGATACTACTGATGCGAGGATGCCTGCTGATTTCGCTGTCTGCCAGTTGCTGTAAGCATCTAGTAGCTAGGAATGATGCCGAAGCTGTGCCATATGTAAGCGTTCGTAGCTCAAAAACTTCAATTGGATGCTTGTTGGAGCTTCTCCACAATATTCGCTGTAATGGATTGTCATCTTTTTGCACCTTAATCATTCTATATATTTTCTCTACATCTCCTGTGAATGCTATAGGATGTGTGCGAAATCTTGTCATGATGGAGAATAAATCTTGTTGTATGGTGGGCCCGACCTTCAATATGTCATTGAGGCTCTTGCCACTTGTGGTTTTGGCCGATCCGTCGAAAACAACACGAACCTTGGTTGTGGAACTCTGTGGTTTGATTACTGCGTGATGTGGCAAATAGTAGGCTACCCTGTGGTCATGAGACATCGGTAATTGTCCTACAGGTACCATGTGACCTAGCTGTTCATATTCATTCATGAATTCTGTGTAAGGAATCCTTAGTTCCTGTTGATGCTCAAGTCTTTTCTCTAATTGGAGAAATCTCTTGGTGGCATGTTGAAGTGAATCGCCCAATGCTTCTCGGCTTTCTTTGAGTGGAAGTCGAACTTTGAATTTGCCTGTTTCGTCCCTCACCGTGTTTTCACAATAGTGACGCTCACAGCTGATTTCTTCCTTTGTTCTATGCCTGGTATATATCTCCTCAAGGTCCCAAAATCGGTGAAGCTGTAGGTGGAGACTTTCTTCCGTTCGAAGGAAGCATGATATCGATGAATTGTTGCCACTGCATTGTTGTGGAATGCGTCCTGCGACTATTCATCCGAATTCAGTGTTTTGTAGAATCGGTAAATCAACTGAAAGTGTTATGCTATCAGGCTTGAGAATTTCGAAGAAGATATGGGTGCCTATTAAAAGATCTATCTTAGCTGGCACATCAAATGTCGGATCTGCCAATGTTACATGTCTTGGTATTTTGATTGATGCTCGGTCGACTCGATGTGAAGGTAAGTTGCTTGTGAGCCGCGGCAATATTGAGCATTCAATGTTAGAACGCCATGTGCTTATTCTAGATTGCAACTGAATATCCACCTTGAAATTTGCTTGCGACTCAGCATTGTTTATGCATTGAATCGGTAAATGCTGAGGATGTTTCTTCAGTTTGAGACGCTGAACCAACTCTTCAGACGCAAAGTGGCTCTGGGATCCACTGTCTAGCAAGGCTCTACAGTATATCCATTGACCTGCATGATTCTTGACCTTTACTACTGCCGTGGAAAGTAACACGCGTGATGTATGATGCCCTTTGAGTGCACAATAAGAAGCTTGTGGAGTTTGATCTTGATTCTCTTTTTGCGTTGCTTGAGAATTTTCATTCTTGCCTTCTTCCGTAGATTCTGTGCTGGAAAATGACGTTCTTGATATACCATCATTATGCAATAATGTGTTATGCTTGCGTGAACATTTTTTTACACGAACCTGCCTTGCAAAGACACAGTACGTGATTTGGAGATAAGCAGTTCGTGCAGAGTTTATTCCTTCTAACACAATCATACTTCTGTTTGTTAGTCGCGGCAATAAATGATGCACACCTAAAGAGAGCATGCGGCTCTTTACAAAAGAAACAAGAGTTCGCACTAGTGGTACTAATGAAAGATTTCGAAAAACCCTTGTTTGATCTTACATTGTAATGCTGAGGTTTGACTGATTGTTTATTTACATCACTTGGTGCGGGCTGAATGCTTTCCAGCGCTTGACATCGTCTTTCCAAAAACGAAAAGAAATCATCTATGCTGACAAAATGTGTTTCACTATTTTGCAGTTCCCACGCTTTCCTAGTTCCTGAATCTAGCTTAGACACAAAATGCTGAGTGAATAACATGTCCGCCAAAGGCACGTCTGTGTAAAGCGCATTTACTGCATTCAAGTTGCTTGTCGCACATCCCACAAAGGAACGCAATTCCTGAGCACTTTCCTTGCTGACTACCTTGATGTGCAATATTTCATGAATGTACGATGATGCGATTAGCTTCTTGTTTGAATATCTACTCACTAACAACTTCCAAGCAACTGCGTAGTTTGCCTCTGTGATGGGTAAGTTCTGAATGAGCTTGTACACTCGAAATCTAAGGAAACGCCCCCCCTTACGGTTATGCAACCCAGAATTTTATATCATCTAGTTTCGCCAGGAAGAGCAGCTCGCGAGAAGCGTAGTGTTTCCAACTCTTGAATCTAGCCACAGATTCACGCGACCGGGTGGAGATCTTGCTTTCCTCTTGATTTGATTTCAAAGGACAAGTTTATATTGAGAATGTCTCTGGTAATAATAATAAGTGTTATTAACATTTATACTTGAGTTTTTTATTATTCTTTTACCACTTCCGAACGAATATGTGAAGAAAGGAGGTATCACGGATTTCGCTATCGCTCGGATACTTGACACCTCCCATGAGAGAGTCCTGCAGACGAAAAGATAGCATTATGACTAATTCTGTTATCTATTTCAGAAAAAGAAAGTCCCTTCCGATAGCCTAAAGTCGCCTTGTAATCAAGAGGTCCTAGATACAATTCCCACTGGTGACCCACCACTCTAGATCATAAGTCCCGTTTCCATTAATGTATCTGTGCTAAAATTGAAAACTAAAATTTTCTTAAAGGTTTACGTGTGCTCGGAACAACCTTTGAAAGGCAAAAGTAAAATGACGTGGAAGTTGTGATTGGTTTTTACATCACTGGCGCTAATGCAAACCCCCGAACTCCATTGTTGCAGTTATTCTTTTCGAGATTTTTCTCGTTGGTCCTGCCACCATAGGTAAGTCCAAAGATTGGATTCTGACCCCCATAACCACCCCCTCCCCGTTCAGTGTGCTTCTGCTTTTTCCACTGTATCCTATTTGCACCCATTACACATTTTTTTTCATTTTGCAATAACGCTTTCGGCTTTTTTCTTCAGAGTTATTATTTTTGTTTTTAAATGTTTGGCGACATCTGTTTTGGAAAAAGTTCCACGAAGTTTGTTTTAAGTGTAAATGTATCTGGACATACAGTGTGGAGTGGGATTGGAACAACAAATATGAGGTTCCGTCGCGAAACGAACAAGCGCTTCTTTGATTATGTTTTCTTTCCACGTTTATTAAAATTTGCTTCCTTCAGCCTACTTCCGATTGTCGTATATTTCAATTCGTATCAGTTCTTTTCCTTTTTTTCATTTGTATTGTTCGAGCCGTGATAACTTTCTCTCTTAATCTGGTTATTCGAACACTTTTATACTTTTTTTTCTCGATTTGCCCTTCGCACTCATTACAGATTTCGGTATCGCGCTTTACCATATTTTCACTAATTTAATTCTCTTGTCTATAATTCCTTTGACTATTTTTAATTTGCCCTTAGTCCGAATCAAGAAAATATGTTAGGAAATGTTTCCCGTGTAAATCTTATTGTATGGTGGTGTAAAATTCATGCCAGCTTTTTCTTGCGATAAGGGTATGGCCCGAGGTGGAGGGAAGAAGGATAAGCTGCGCGGGGACTTTTCGTCCCAAGGTTTTTTTCCTTGTGGTTGATCTATACCTGCGAGCAAGGGGGAGGGGGTGGCGAGCAACACTGCCACAGCGAGTCGCTGTAAATGATTTCATCGTCTGTGCTGGGTGAAACCGGTTCTTGGTGTTCCTATACTTTTCCGATACATTTCTGCCAGCCTTTTTAGAGAAGCGAGGTCATATGTTCCAGATTCGAACTCTGGTCAGGCATGAATGTATCACTGAGTTTGTCCCGTCACAATTTTATAAATTGATAATTCATCCGTATTATCGCGATTAACTCAAGAGGCAGAAGAGTGATGTAAAATAACCGAAATAGAAATTGATGCATTTGTGCCTGGTGCTACTGTAACGACGAAGTTAACTCTTTATAAATGATGAAATAGGTAGCCCCTTGCGCTCAAATACACTTATAAATTGGCAAAAAAAAAAATAATAATAATCCAGCTTATCGCTGATCTCTTACTACATTTGGAATACAGCCAAGAGCGATGTAAAGCAATGCAATTACATTGTGAATGTTTCACATCCTATGGTCTTTCTTTTTCTCGTAGCGGGGGCGGGGTTCATTCATTACAAATATCTAGGAAAGGATTTAGCAGCAATCCGTGATATACTTAAATATCATAACATGTTGCGTAGCCAGGGTTCTTGTGTCCTAGCCTCTGATAATTTTGAGTTTTTCTTTTTCGTTGTTTCTTCAATCTTCATCAATTTCCCTGAAGCATCATCCATGCTCTGTCGCCATTGGCTATATGTAAAAGTTGACATAAAATGAGTAAAATTTGAAAAGAAAACACAAGGATCTACTTTTCTCATAGCTCGCCAAACATGCACATTTCCGTATTTTATGCTTTCAGCGCTATCATTATTCTTGGCAGGCAATGGAATTGAAGCAACTCTCACAACTAACGTAAATTACATGTCACTCAGGCATGACAATTCTCGCGGGCAAAGTGGATTTTTTTTTTTGTATTGGCACATGGTAGCACAATAACTATCTTCTGGCCTCCTAGATTTAAATCCGTACTCTTTATTCCGGTTGAGTGATTGACTCACAATTTTGCCATTGAAGGTTTGGGTTGCATTTGGGTTATATATTGTGTTTTTGGTGCGCTAGGAAAAAGCAATCCCAAAGGTTCGCACTGAACAGAAAATTGCGTGCTTTCCCTCTCTCTCTTCCAACTCCGTCCCTATCTCTCACCCCACGTCCCCACTATTTAGGTAAACTGTTTTCCGAAGACTATCCACATTGAAAATAATATTCCCCAATTGTTTTGATAGGGCATTTCTATTGCTCCGAACGAATTATCTCCGTAAGAGGACTAGGGCCTCCCCGATGGCGCAGTCGTAGTGTCGTCACATTTCAATCAAGGAGTCCCGGGTTCGATACCCGGTGGAGGCACATAGTAGTTCGGAACCCACTATAAACTGTAGGTCCAGTCCCAATTAGCCTTTCTGTGCACAAGTGGACTTAAAAAAAACAATTCAATTCAATTCAATTCAATCATCTTATCAATATTTTTAAATCTGCATGCACCTGCTTAATTTAATAGATTATACATTTATATTCATTGCGGACAGAAATGTGAGAGAAAACAATGCATTTTTTTCAGGAAATGCATGAGTCAATAATAATGTATATTTTGCGGTATATACTCTTTTACATTGCATTGATTCAATAGTATCGTTATTTCCTAAAGCAACGTGAGTTTCTTTGCACACACCACGCAGGCCCTGCTTTGACTTAAACCTCGGATGCAGTAACTTCACGGTTGCCTTTTGCCACCACGCTTTGGCTTTAATTCGAGCCCCGGTGGGTGCTTCGTTCGAGATCCTGCAGCAGTTTTACTCGTATGTCTTGAGCATGTCACTTGCAACGGAACCAATAAAATGAAACTTTCTGCACCGAAATGGGCTTGAAACTCTACATGCACCAGTGATAAGGTGTTTTCAAGAGGTATGTGCCACGTGCAGCATGTCCCTTCGGTCCGAATGTTCCTTTACGATATCATTTCATCATGCCTTACACCAGCGGCGTATACTCGGGGTCATCTAGGTAATCGCAGATGACCCGGCTGTATTTCTTTTTTTTTTTTTAATGTATACATTTCTTCGCAATATTCTTCCAAACCAATTTCGATGCATACATTTCTTTGCTTCCAGCGCGCGAATGCTTCCAACCGTTTGCCGCTGAATGTCCGGGAACCTTTCTCCAGTCGGTGGAATGACTTCAGGGAATCTCGCCCTGACGTCATTCCTCCCGTTTTCCTTACAACCCTTGGCGAGGAGGAGGAGAGAAGAAAGAGGGGAAGGAAACAGTGCTTCTCAGACGCGGTGATTCCGTGCCCAGGGTAAGCTCCTTCTTGTGAGAGTCCACCGGTCGCACTCTCAACCTTCAGAGCCTTTACCGTTCCCTCCGCTGAATAGGGAAAACATACCCGGTAGAGTGCGAAGAACAGGAAAATTGAATAACATGGGCAAAACCAATTCTACGCTAATTTTCACTTTACATTTGCTTCTGTCTTGCTGATTTCTGTTACTTGAACATAAATTTATCAAAAGGAAAAAGCTTAAATATTGAAGATGAAGCAAACTAAATTAAAATTCAAAGCTTAAGCAATTAAAGCACCTATATGCTGACTCCCCCATCCTTGCATTTACAAAAATAGTAATTGTTTCTCCTCTCTAATCTTCAAAAGCAGCGAGAATACTTCCTTCACGGAACTGAATATTTTTTAAAGGGAAAGATATCAAAAATAAATTATGTATATATATATTACTTAATTTATGTTGCTATATTCCGCCTCTTTAGATTAATAGTGATGAAGATGAACGACTTAAACATAAAACGAAAAAAACACATCAGGCACGTAGCCAGGTGGAGGACTCAGGGGGATGAAACCCCCCTCCCCGAAATCTTACAAATATCTAATTTAAAAAGTGTATAGTGGTAATTAATTTTACTTCATTAGCAGGATTAAACACCTTGCATAATACGTTGTAATAATCTGAGATTCATCTTCAGGACTTCTAACCCCACTGTTTCAACTTTATGTGGCGGCTGCTAATAAGGGATGATCCCCATCCCGAAATAAAATTCTGGCTCTGGCCTGCAATGATTCGAACTTTTAAAACCTGTCATTTCGAGCTCGGAAAGGGATTTTTTTTATCATTCATAGGGAATTTCATTCTGAGCCAGGAACATAACAACAGAAGTTTGGCGCGTGAAACTGAATGCGTGTAGTCGTTGGCTTTGTGTTGTGCTTCGTGTTTATTATTTATTTAGGTGAAAGTGTTTGTCGTGATAGTGCTGTGTTAAATTGTAATGGATGTGATACAATATTTGCTGGTGTAACCTTTTGGAACAAGATCTTTTCAGGAGAAGTTGCAAATTGTTAATACAGGTAGGCCAGTGTCATCGCTTGAACTTATTTCTACACACAGACAAAAATCGGGAATATGTGAGGCATTTTCTCAAGCAAATTATGACAAAGCAATGCTATGATTATAATCATATATAATATGGTTGACAGGAAGTATAAGTGTTAATAAGCTTTGCTTTTTTGTTGGCCGTGCTTACTTTTCGGGGCTGAAAAGAATGTATGGACGCGTGGCGGATACTGTAATCTTTGCAACGCTTGTGCCAAACATGAAAAATCCAGAAGTCACATAACTTCCTTTGTTAAGCTGCAATCTTTCGCACAGACACGTATTGACGTGCAACTGGACAAACAGCGTGCTTTCGATATGGTACGGCACAAGTAATCGGGTCCTGGAGTAAGTTGAATTTTGCACTTAAATTAATATTGCGGGTTTGTATTTCACTAGTGCACGTCTTTCATTTTATATTTCACAGGTTGTTTTTTATAGCTTTATAATACTGTCTTGTTTTATTATTTGAAATTCTACACGTATATTAAACTGCAATAACGAGAATTAATTGATTGTGGTCGTAGAAATAAGACAAACATTCCGACACAATATTCCTAAATCCAATATGGATCCTGACATAAATTGCACGGAAACTTTTTGAGTTTGAGGATCAAGGGTCGGAGATTACCCACTCGTTAGAACCAGCATACGCCACTGCCTTACACTTCGGAATTTCCAAGAGAGAAGATAGTCCGCATGTTCTTGTGGGGCGGATCTACTTTCAAGAGTAGATTGGCCAGCGAAGTCTCCCAATCGAAAACATTTGGACGTTGATGGTGAGAGAGTGGGAACCTAGACAACTGAGAACAATGGAAGCTCTACTGGCTCACGTGTTTGATGTTTGGGAGAGTTTAAGGAGAAGACCAAACATCTGCTCGTGGAATCCTTGCCTCGTCGACTAGATGCAGTGCTTGAATCCAACGGCGGGTGGACACAGTATTGAAACTCCGCACGGTTTAACCGATGTTCTTCGCTACATCCCAGAACAAAACTAATAATTACACACATCTGCATATGCAACTTATATTTCCAATTCTTTCTTATTGATACCTTGGTGCTCATGGTTACTTTTTCGCACACCTGCACCATTATATTATATTCTATAATATTAATATTCACATTATTGACAGATTTGATTCACATGAAATTCAAATGCGCAGCACACATGCACCCATTCCTAACACTTAACTGTTAGTTGCATTACACATCTCACGTTGTCACAGTTCTAAATCAGGGGTGCCCAGGAAATTTGACTGAGTAAACAGGGCACAAGTTGAATTACGTCATCAATTACCAATTGCTGTTATACAAATAGTAATTTGGGGCCTCCCCAATGGCGCAGTGGTAGCGTCATTGCCTTGTAATCAAGGGGTCCCGGGTTCGATACCCGGTGGAGGCACAAGTGGTTCGGATTCAACTTTAAACTGTAGGTCCAGTCCCGATTAGCCTTACTGCGCATAAAGTGGACTTAAAACACCAAATCAAACCAAACAAATAGTCATTTGTAGATTGTCAGGGGAATTGTTACGGGTAATAAGTAATATTGGTGGGGAGGCGATATCCAACTCTTACATATTAGGCCTTAGATTGATAGGGAAATTATGGTGAGCGATTAATAAAGTTAGTGGGATTTTCAGGTAGCGGGATTGATAATTATTTTGGGGGCAGGGAATCCTAACTCGTGTGTATTACAATTATGTCTTAGATTGCTTTTCTGGAGGGAGCAATATCAATAGGAAGTTTAAAATTGGCATGAAAATTTTGTTGGGAAGGTGGAGGGGAGGTGAATGAAGTTTTGGTAAAGTGTTATGTCTTAGATTGTGAAGGGATTTCTGACGATTAAGAAATTGACAAAGATCCGGGCTGGACCCGAACCCGGAACATTCGGTGTCTGGATCGTTAGTCCATCACTAACCGCGCTTGGCAGCAGAGCCGGTTCTCTTTGGTGGCCAAGCGCGTTAAGTGGTCCACTTCCGATACCACGAAATTTCCGGCTTCGAGCCACGGCTTCAGTATTGGTATCATGGTATAAATTTAATCCAATCGCCACTCATCCTCATTAGCCGAAAGTGACAGAAGAGCGACTTAACATAACAAAAGATACAAAAACAACTTTAACGTTCTAGTAATTTCTGATCAATAGATGCGTATTAGCTTTGATTGTTGACTCTTTAATGATAAGCTTATGATTATTATTGTTAATATGAATTGCCATCCATCAACAGAAGGACGGACCAATCGATCATTTAATTCATGTCTTTTTTTTTTTTTGTTTTTGTTGTCCCTTCGGATCAGCTTCGAAACCTAAGGAAATTATTAGATGTTTGTCTGAAGTTAGTGACAATGGTTCTTTAAATTCCTCTAGCTCTTTCAGCCGGCGCGGGAACCACCTTTATGGCAATGATCCTCTGTTGCCGCGTTTACCTACGAATGAACTCGTGGTCAATCAACTAATTAGGCCTACCGCTTGGGCAAGAAATGATAACTTCACATAACCCTCTTCTCCGAAGCAGCCAGCGGGGAAACAGAATTTTGTCAAAATAACCCTTCTGCTCTGTGAATGAATACCGGTTCTAACAACGTTTCTACTTAATTGGACATTATCCATTGTTTTTCCTTTTGATTGACCATATATTCTATCTATATATTTCGAGACATTTCAAGAGATCACCTCTTCTCTCATCTTCAGGCGAACAATTTTTCTATGTCTGTAGTGTGATTGGAACTATGACAGTCCGTGATTTTGCTCCAAATCCGGTCCGCTAAGCAACCAGTCTTAGATGCCCATTCGAAATCGACAACTATAGAGCAAAATATGTTTCAAGTGAAGAGTCTTATTGAATGGAACATAGCTCGACTCACCCTCAAATTTGAATTTTTTTAGATAACTTGCGTGCACTTCGTATAGAAGGCACCACGAGACTATTTGGCATGGCAAATAGACCTTATTCCAGCTTCGCTGAAAGTTCGATGTATATAATAATTGTCAGTCATTAAGTTCAACGCCCTCTGCGCGTGTGTTGTGATGGGTTACCGTGTTCCAATTTTGTTTTAATTCCATTTCATGCTCAGAAAGGCTACCCGAAGTGGGACCTACAGTTGAAAGTGGGATCCGAACCACTAGGCAGTTGTGTCTCCACCAGGAATCGAACCTGAGACGCCGTGATTATTGGGGGTTAACGCGTTCATGGCTTTACAGTTTCGTGAATTGAAGGAAGCCAAGGTGAGAAAAATGTGAAGAAATGTCTTCTACACGGAACTAACTATGTGTGTGTATGTATGTAAAACTTTCTAGCACATCCATTTTCCTACCTTCATTTTATCATCATTACGTTGAATTTTGCACCAGTGATTTTTCACTACGTTCTAGGTCACGTCACTTTGAGTCGTAAAGTATTGTCTGTAATTCAGTTTTAGTATAGTTTGTAGCCTCTCGCCCAAGAATTTTTAAGATGGGAGAAGGGAGGTGGGGCTCAACTTCTGGAAAAAATATTGCGAGTTCAATTGAGAATACGAAAATGGAGCGGAATGATTATATTGCTACAATTTCTTCAGGAAAGTAAAGCGTAAAATTGAATTCTGCCTCTGAGTGAGTCCATGATATTGTTTACGTATGTTTGAAGGTAATATATTAAACATGACTATCAGCATAACCGAACGCATATAATGAGATGATTTATTAGTGTTACCAGGCTAAAGGTGTGGAGTGCGGCATGTTGCCTCTTTCATTACGGAATTACACATGTAAAAATTGATCAGCTCTTATTGCGAGTAACCATTATAGGCTTAGACCAAATTCTGGCGTTTATATTTCAATTCACTTCCTCAACAAATCCTTTCTCGATTGACAAGATTTTAAGCGGAGCGTCATTCAGTTGTCTGTGAGTGTTCTTCTTTGCAGAAGCAACAGCAGCTCGCTCGCACCCACAGTGCCCCGCCCACTCGACGAGACGCGTTGTCTGTGCAGTGCAGAACAGTGACAGTGTTGCCTCTCTATTCGATCTTTGTATTCTCCTTTGCCTGCCACTACACACACATTTCAGACAATTCTTCCCATACAACAAATGGAAAAGCAATCAGGCAACTGTTAAATGGCTCTTTTCTAGATTTTGTATTAACACTTTCCACGGTCAAGATATGTTAACTTGGTTCTGTTTCGTATTCCCACAATTTGGCTTCGTGCAGTAGGACTTTATATTGCAAGCTTAAAAAAAAAAACGTAGACAGGTATTTTAACATTCTAATTTTCATCCGTTTCATGATTGTATGAAAGAATATGGTGGAAAAATACACTACTTGAGACAATATCACTAATAATAATTGGCCGCCGCTGTGCCCGAGCGTGGTAAGCCGTCGGCTTTTGATCTCGCTGCCGAAATTCCCGGGTTGGAGTCCCGGGCTGGGTATGATTGTTTATGAGTGTTCCTTCATGCATTTTATCATACACTAATCCTCATCGTTGCGATTAGCCAAAAGTAAAGTAAAAAAAGAAAGATAATAATAGTAATAATAATAATATGAATCTAGCCCCCCATGGTTTCTTTATGACTGTCCTTTTATCAATTTCATGGAGTCATCATTCATCCTCATTGTTGAAATTAGCCAATAAATGGAAGAGAAGCTGCGAAAAATAAGATGTAAAATAATAACAGAATTTTATCCGCAGAATGAAAAATAAATGCTCCAGAAAACATTCAATAAAGGAAAAGAGTGTCCTGTAATGTGAGTCTGCAAACCAAATGTAACTCACGAATTGAGTCTGTAAACCAAGTGTAACTCACGAATGAAGAAGTTTACGTGAAGCTTTCGTCTTCTACGAAGCATTACAGGCTTAGCGTCCCGGTGGAGGCACAAAGGGGTTCGGATCCCACTTTAAACTGTAGGTCCAGTCCCGATTAGTCATACTGGGCATTGTGGACTTAAAACACCAAATCAACAACCAACCAACCAATACAGGGTTGGAAACACTACAGTTATAGGTTTGGAAGCACTGCTCTTCTCGGGAACTACTCTACCAGGCGAAACTAGATGATATAATTTACTGGTTGCATAACCGTAAGGGGGGCGTTTCTTTCGAATTCCTGTGTACGCCTCGCCCTTGAGCAACGAACGTAGATACTGAAACTTCTGAAAGGACGCGATGTCTTTGTTATTGTGTATTAAAAACGTGAAAGTGTCTTCATAGGACAACCAGTGCCGATAATCACCCTCAAACGTTGGCAATTCTATTGTAGGAAGTTTGAGCCGGGTTGCTGTGACATGCGATGTGTTGACAGAATCAAGCTCCGCTTGAACCTTATCATGCTGCGATAATAAAGCTTGCATCCGGGCACTCAACTTGTAGTACGCCGTTTCCAATTCGTCTCTGACGTCATCCTGCGATGAACCAGTTTCAGATTCTAACTGATCTTGCACTTGCTCAATGTCCACCCAAATACGAGACAATGCATTGAAACGAGTACGCACTTCTACAATGTTTCCTTCACTTTCACTGAATTGATTGACGTAAGTTTCCATTCGAGTGATTTTTCCTTTTAATGTCCCTCGTTGTCTGACGAGACGCTGCTGCACTTCGCTCTCACTCATTTTTATGAAGAACACGAAAGGTTAAAGGAAATAAATGCAAGGAAATGAGCCAGACAAAGTAAAATATACTTACCGACCTCCTGCGCCGTTGTCGTGAAGAAACTGATGCATGAAAAGTATCGTCCAGCTGTTTACAATCCTTTGCTGCGAACGACAATGGAGCTGCATTGTTGGCAATATGGCTGCTGTAAGAAACTGTTGTTTCCGCACTGCACTAGCACTTGACCTTGAACTTGAACAGAATGTCACGTAGCTGAAACATCCGGCCCGGAGGACCAAAATGAATGTATCCGGTCACTGGACCAAAATGAATGTTTTGTGTGTGCCACTGATGAACCAAAATGTTCTTGCCTGTTGGGCCGAGATGGGTCTGTCTAATTTGTACGATGCACGCCAAAGAAAATGATAGTACTTACTGCATGTCGCTATCACAAACCCATACCTCTGGAGTGGAGGACCATATTGAATTCCATAAGGTGATTCGACTCGGATGATTGCAAATGACACTCACTGATAATAACGAAGATATATTGACTAAAACAAAAGATTACATGTATATACAAACTTGGTGCAATGCAACGCGATGGACGGAATGAAATTACCACGCACCCTCGGCCATATTGTCTCGCGAACCGACTGAGCGTCACACTCTCTCTCTGTTCGAGAGTAAACATAAAACAAAACTGAATTCCCCTGACATCTATTGTTAAAAATATTAAACATATCAATTATGACTTGAGACAAAAGCCGTATGAACCAAATTCCTTGCCTTCCAATAAGTTCAGCGGTAATAACCATCGATATTACAAATGCTAATCAATTATATTTTGATTATTTACTTTTACTACTTAGTAAGTCTTTCGAAGGGCGGGGGTCCGAATCCCCTGGAACCCCCTAAATACGTCTTTGATACCTATAATGTGAAGCCAAGGGAAATATTCTATTTTAAAACAGCACACACGAATGTCCTGTTGTTTAACAAAATTTGCATTTATTTTTTGTTTGTGTTTCTTAGAATTTGTTTTTTCTTAAAAAACAGATTTTAAAACGAGATAACAATTCTAAAACATTTAAAGCTCTGGACCTTGTTCTGGGCTTATTTGGATTTAACGGAAATGTGGAGTTCGAAATGTGAAAATTGCGAACAAAGATACATCTTCTTCTTCTTCTTATAAGGCGCTACAGCTCTTTATGGGCTTTGGTCTGCTCAATTACATCCTTCCACTCTTCTCTACTCAACGCACATTTCTTCCAGTTCTGTATCTTCAGTTTTCTTATGTCATTTCTGACATCGTCTATCCATCTGGTTCTGGGCCTTCCTTGTGATCTTGTAGCAATAGGTCTCCAATTGTAAATTTGTTTCACAATTCTTTCTTCGGGCATTCTTTCAATATGACCCAACCAGCTCAATCTTTGTGTTTTGATAAATCTTTTTATATTCTTACTCTTTATTAATATTTCGAGCTCTTCGTTTGTTTTTATTCGCCATATATTATTAGATTGTCTCGTTGGGCCATATATTTTCCTTAATATCTTTCTTTCAAATATCATTAGTTTTCGAATTATATCTTCTTTCAGCACCCAGGTTTCACAGCCATATGTAACCACAGGTCTTATTATGGATTTATACAGCTTTAATTTTATTTTTCTGGTAACTAGTTTGGATTGGAATATCCTCTTATTCGCATAAAATGCTCTATTTCCAGCTGCAATCCTTTCTTTAATTTCTTCTTCAATTTCATTGTTTCCATTTACTATTGACCCGAGATATTTAAATGACTGTACCTGCTCTATGTGCATTGTATCTATATCCTCTTTTTGTTGTTGGATTTTTCTTCTTGTACACCTCATATATTTTGTCTTTTTGTCGTTGACTATTAATCCATATTTCATTGCCTGTTGCTTTAGTTTCACTAGTGAGTCCACCATTGCTTGCTTAGTTCTTGTAGTAATTACTATGTCGTCGGCATATGCACAGACCTGTCTTATTCTTGTTGAAATGTTTCCTCTGATTTCCAACTTCTGAATTATTTCATCCATGCTAAACAAAATTGCTGATAATGGGTCTCCTTGTTTTACTCCTCTATTTATTGCAAATTTCTGACTAAAATCATTGTTGCCTTTTACTACTGCTGTAGTGTTTTGTAATGTCATCTTTATTAATCTTATTAGTTTGTTTGGAACATTAATTTTCTTTAGACATGTAGGAATTATATTTCTATTTACTGAGTCAAATGCTTGCTTAAAATCTATAAATATGTTATGCAGTTCAATATTATATTCATAACATTTTTCATATATTTGTCGCAGTATGAATATATTGTCAACTGTTGATCTATTTGGTCTAAATCCCATTTGATATTCGCCCAATTTGTTTTCTGTAATTTCGGAGATTCTATTTTGTAGAAGAATTGCAAAGATTTTGTATGCGACATTCAAAAGCGTAATTGGTCTGTAGTTATTACACTGCAACCTGTCTCCTTTTTTAAAAATTGGGCAAATGATACCATGTAACCACTCTCGTGGCATTTCCTCTTTATTCCATATATTGAGTATCAAATTATAGATTTTATTCCTTATCATATAACCTCCATGTCTTATCAGTTCTGCTGTGATATTATCTGAACCAGGTGACTTATTCATTTTTAAGGATTTTATGATTTTATTTACCTCCTCATATGTTGGTATTGGAGTTTCAGTATCATTTTCCAATTTTTCGGATATTTCATCTTCAGACGGTAAGTGTTCCCAATTTAATAATTCCTGAAAGTACTCTTTCCAACGGAGTAATACTTTTTCTTTCTCAGATATTAATTCTCCAGATGCATCTTTACATAATGAAGTTGCATGAGTGTAGTTCCCTACATGAGATGTCACAGCCTTAAAAAAAATTATTGAATCCTTTCTTCTATGGTATTCCTCAATCTCTTTGATTCTATCATTTATCCATTCTTTTTTCTTCTTTCTGCATACATTGTTGGCAATTCTCCTTTTTTTCTCATATTCTTCACAATTTGCCCTCGTGTGTCTCTGTAAACATCTTTGTCGTGCAGCATTTTTCTGATTTATTACCATTTTACATTCATCATCCCACCATTCATTCCTTGGTTTTCCATCTTGCTTTTGTATTACTTCAGTTGCTGTTTTCAGAATGACTTCTTTGAGTTGTTTCCAATCTTCATTCATATCTTGGGTATCAATAAAGTTTTCCAAATTTTGGCTCATTTTTTTTCTATATTGTTTCAGAATTGCTTTACTATGCATATTGCTTTTATTCCATTTTATCTGTTGTCTTGGAATACTTTTTCGTACAGGTATTAATTTCTGTTTAATTACTGCCTTGTACTTACTGCATGTCGCTATCACAAACCCATACCTCTGGAGTGGAGGACCATATTGAATTCCATAAGGTGATTCGACTCGGATGATTGCAAATGACACTCACTGATAATAACGAAGATATATTGACTAAAACAAAAGATTACATGTATATACAAACTTGGTGCAATGCAACGCGATGGACGGAATGAAATTACCACGCACCCTCGGCCATATTGTCTCGCGAACCGACTGAGCGTCACACTCTCTCTCTGTTCGAGAGTAAACATAAAACAAAACTGAATTCCCCTGACATCTATTGTTAAAAATATTAAACATATCAATTATGACTTGAGACAAAAGCCGTATGAACCAAATTCCTTGCCTTCCAATAAGTTCAGCGGTAATAACCATCGATATAACAAATGCTAATCAATTATATTTTGATTATTTACTTTTACTACTTAGTAAGTCTTTCGAAGGGCGGGGGTCCGAACCCCCTGGAACCCCCTAAATACGTCCTTGATACCTATAATGTGAAGCCAAGGGAAATATTCTATTTTAAAACAGCACACACGAATGTCCTGTTGTTTAACAAAATTTGCATTTATTTTTTGTTTGTGTTTCTTAGAATTTGTTTTCTTAAAAAACAGATTTTAAAACGAGATAACAATTCTAAAACATTTAAAGCTCTGGACCTCCTGGGCTTATTTGGATTTAACGGAAATGTGGAGTTCGAAATGTGAAAATTGCGAACAAAGATACATCTATTCATTTTAATGCAGGTTGAGATTAAAGGGGGGTGAAGAGGATCTTGAGCCACCCCAACCAGGAATAATCATCTCGTACCCACTGGATATAGAAAACACATTATTGAATATATCATACTTATAGAGTTCCACTTGAGTTCAGTTAATTCTAATTTTAAAGTCCCATAGCTAAACATATAAATATCTTTAAACAATTTATGGCTACCACATCCAATGTCTTTTAGAAGCCAGAGCCTATTTGGTATTTTCTGAAACACCTATAGGGCGTTGTATTAAAAAAGAACTGAGTTGAGATGGTTCCCGACAAACTCGTAAGAAGTCTAACTTTGAAATATTTGTGAAACATTTGACAAAACATTTATTTCTTACATAATTAGCTGTACGTACCTAATGACACTCTTCAAGCACTGAAAGTACTATCATTACATATACAAAACCGAAATCCTTCAGATGTCAGAGGAAGCAAGGAAAGGGATACGCTCAAAAGTTGTTTTTTTCAATCTTTAGTGGGCAATATGAATAGCCGCCCAAGGTTTCTTTTCGTATGTATATTGGTATTAAATGCAGATACATGCGTTTGTTTTAGGGTGACATGTCAATTTCTCATTTATGTGAAAAGTTAAACTTTAATGTAAGCAAAAGCATGTATGCGTCACAGTTAAAGATTTTCGCATCTACTACAAAGAAAATCAAAACACATTCCCACGTCGCCGGCCTCCGTGGCGGAGGGGTTGGTATAGCGCGCGCGCTATGATGCCAGAGGTCCCAGGTTGGGCATGTGAGTGTTCATCAATTTCATCATATCATCACCCATCCTCATCTTCGCGATTAGCCAAAAGTGGCAGAAATGCGAAGTAAAATAATCCAAATAAATCAATCAAACATTCCCATCCCACTCAAAGACATTGTGAACCGAATCCAAAATCTACCAATAGAACCTGCAGTGAGTTTCATTTATCTCGTGCATTCATCTGACTAATGTAATTTCTCACAGATTGACTTTAGGGTTTCAATTAAAATGGCGTTGTGTTTGTGTTGCATTCAATACCAAAATTAGATTTTAAGAAATTAATGTCCAATTATAAGTATACCTAATACATAGGGAAAAATAATCCTCCCCTCCACTGATAATATCGCAAATTGCACCCTGTTTAAATGTCTAGAAAAAAATTCATTTCACATAGGAATGATATCGCGATGCGATGAGTCGAGAATTTTCTCAGCCTCATCTCGTCTCCTGTGTGGCGAGGTCCTTCTCGTTCTTGTTTGTGCTTATTTTTGTTTCGGTTTCCACTCTGAAGTTATTAAAATTTATTCTAGATTCACTTCTTGCTCAGATGGGCTAATCGGGACTATTTTCAAAATCTCTTAATATATAGGTTTAACATTTAAGTATAGTTTTCCAAACACCCTCTTACAAAGATATGAAAAATATGGGTGAGAAGGAGTACATTGTACCCCCCAAGTTGGTCTGTAGTGTCTCGTCTGGTTCGTGTAAGTATTTCGTTTTGGAAAATTCAATTTTAAATACTCAAAAGAAAATTGGGTCAGTCATATACTCTTCTGATGAAGACTTGTATCTTATCTTCGAATCCACGCGACCACTTCCTTAAAAAAGTGTACCCCCCTCCCCCCCTTTCCTTTGCAAAGGAGCATTCGTCTGCTGCGTGATTTTCTGAGAGCAAATCTGATTCCATCGTTCCAAAGACATTTTAAACAATTTTCATCTCCAGAGGTTTCCAAGAAAATAGGTCAATGAACTAAATAGTAGCAATCATAATGTAGTAGAATAAGTTTACAATGGTTTGAATTTCTGTGGTAAGGAAGATAATGTTTATAAGTTTAAACAATATACATTTCTTTTATTGGGCGAACTGAAAATAGGTTCTTTTAACAGTAGCACCTTGCGTCTGCTGTCAAATTACCAATGGGGGGGTACAGGGGGTACAACTCGATTTACGGATTTAGGGGGTACATTACCCCCTTTCAAAAATTTGGGGGGTATAATGTACCCCTGTACCCCCCCCCCCCCCGTTCCTGCGTCACTGAGTACACGTTATGTTGGCTTCCAGTAAATCTTGAGACTAGCATATGACTACTGGCAGGATCAACCAGGGCGTGCTTTATACGTATTTTATGCTCTTTGTATTACTTCGGTTTGTCTACATCTTCGGTAACGATGAACTTACGAAATGGGTGATGCAGTGGCGAAGCGTGACATTTTTACGTAGTCATCGCAGGACTTACCAAACGTCAGGGTTAATCTTTCAACCGGGTGGAGGGGGGGATTACTACATTGATAATGATGATAACAGTGTTCGTACATGACGTATGAAGTAGAGATGGCTAAATCTATTTTTTTCTACGGAGTATTTGCTCGTAAAATAAGGAAGACAAAACCTTCTTAATAAATTCTACCCGAAAAAATGAAAAAAAGTGTTAAACCTCTCTCTCCGAAATTCGGATTGCCTCAGAGTCCGAAATCTGGGTAGGTAGTATAATTTCCAACTCGAGATTTTAAATTTTCCGGAATCCTGATATTTTTGGCCATTCCTGGTGTGGAAGTAAGATATGTTAGGAAAAGGGTTATGTTTGAGTAAGTATGTCTGTAACCTCGAGAACAAAAATCTTGATCAGTCTTGTCATTTGTAAGCATAGTAAAGACTACACAACAGGAAGTACTTCTTGTTTTGTAAAGCAAGAGCATTTATTTCCAAAATCAATATTTGAACCGCAGGGTATATATATATATATATATATACAGGGTGTTACTAAAGTTCGTTTCCAACGCTTAGGAGGAGATTCTACAAGTGAAAATGTGACGAAATGCCGAAAATGGCACCCATTCGGAGTTATTGAAGGGGGAAAAAGTGTGAAAATAATGTTTACAAGCAAATAGTGGCACTACGGCCAACGATATGACCTCGGCGAAGGGCGTTCCACAAAGAAATGCGGCATGCTCTATTCAAAAAAGCACATGGCAGATGTGTGAAGTTGATGAGCAAGGGATACCCCAAAGGAAGCGAATGGGTCTGTTGAAGTCATGCGGGTAGGGAAGGGTTTTGCGAGATGTGTTATCCAGGGAAAGTGATATGTGGAGACTGACAACTAAGAAGAAAGCGAATATCCGTAGTGGACATCACCATTACGTAGAAAAACAAAGATGGTGGTGGTGCTGCGCTAGGTTGCATATGTGTCGACATGTTCACTGTGTGCAGAGTGGAGGTGCCGAGGGAACCACATCACAGACGATGTTCAAACTGTCTGCCATTAACTTCCAAGCAGAGATGACAACGCCGAATCAACGATTATCTAGTGCGAGCAAACAACCCCGCGGTGTCTGTAATCGTCGCTTCGACGACATTAATGCGTGCAATGAGATCCTCGGCTGACACGGCAGATGTGTCGTATACGAGGTATTTCATCTCTCCCCATAGAAAAAAGTCCAGGGGAGTGACGAAGGAATTGGGAGCGTGAAAGGGAAAATATCAATTTTACTAAAACATCGTCCTGGAGCTCGCCAGTTGAACGCTGATTCACCCCAAATTCCACCGGATGCAGAGCCGAGCAACAAGAATTTACCACTCTGCTCTGCACAGTCAGCAAGGCAAAGGCCCTCGCCAGCGGTGAGTGCAACTCCACTGTAAATTTCCATTTGCACCAAGGGATACCCCAGGTGAACTGTTTCAGGTGCAAAGTCCACCACGTCACGGCGAAATTTCGATGTATAAAACCCCCTGGAGATGGTAAATCACTCTCTCTATTGCTCCACATCATCAGCAACTGAATCGACGAGGCCACTCCGAGAGATCGCGACATCACGAGGCGGCAACGAGCTAGCAGTGCGAGAAGCAGTCCGGACTACGGAGAACCAGAAGCCAAAAGCCAGCCCGAGTCCGGAGAATCAGTGCTCCGCCGAATCTCCAGCCGCCTCGTGTCGCCAAAAACATCTAGGCCAGCGGTCTCTCCAGTGTCTCCCGCCATCTCCAGGGCACCCGTATCTGTCCAACCGTCGCCGATGCCAGAGGTCGAGGGCCAGAACATCAAGCAAGGGGGTGAGTAGCGTTCAACGACTAAGGCCCCCCTCACGATCCAGTCAAATATTATTTCCACCCGATCGTGACCGAAGTGCGAGCTGACAGTGATAGAACGTACCTTGACCGAAGCTCCAGATGTGAATGCTTCTCTTTAAAAAGCATTCAACGATATTTGACCAGACCATGAGGGGAGGGTGATCCGAGCGTTACTGGAGCATAGATGTGAATCAAGCTTAAGACTCCCAACATCCTTCATCCGCACCATTCAGGGTAGAGGTGGTTCAGCGAGACCCAAACTAAACCTAACTTATTTAAATGAGCTACATCCCGGCGTGACTCGATCCCGTACCGTACCCG
The DNA here is from genome assembly GCF_977018435.1 of Lepisma saccharinum. Classification (NCBI taxonomy): domain Eukaryota; kingdom Metazoa; phylum Arthropoda; class Insecta; order Zygentoma; family Lepismatidae; genus Lepisma; species Lepisma saccharinum. The sequence goes on along the minus strand of NC_139230.1, from coordinate 57,510,793 downwards.
ACGTCACGCTACAATATATATATATATATATATATATATATATATATATATATGCGTGTTTGTAACGCATGTGTGAATGTGTATGTACGTACGTAGCATTGCCGTATATCCACATCTGCTAGGGAAGTTATGAAATTAACATGTGTATATTCAGATCCCTCTCTAGTGATTTCTGCACCCGAGGCGAAAATATATTTTGGTGCCCCCACCGCATATTTGAGGAAAATTTTATTTTCTTAACTTAAACGTGTCTTTAATATTTGTGTGCGAATAACAATCATGGTTCTCGTTCCTGTACAGTAACAATCTCTTGCTTCTCAACTCTAGCAAAGAGGTCTTTTCGATACAAAATCGTCCTTAGATCTCCAAATGCGCATTTTCCATTATTTATTATATGTGTATTGAGTAATTTACAGTTTCGTACTATTCCATATACAGAGTATTTTTTTATACAATACAGAGAGTTAGTAATACAGCTCTTAAGAAGAATTGTTTTTAAGTAGTAATAATAAGTACATGTTTGATGTGACTCTCAAATAAGTGGCAATACTGCGAGCAAAGCTAGCAAGAAAATTATTAGAATGATTACTTTTGGAACTGAAAATACATATTATTAATTAAACAGAGCGTCAATTCCTTCATTTCACAGTTTCTCGGGATATTCACTCTTTTACAAACTTTATCCTCTCGTTAATTCGGTGGCCTGTTTAGATGGTCATCTGCCTCCTGCCCTAACTATAGATCTCTGTGTAAATAACAAAAATGTTCTATGTTGCGAGTAAGCGAGAGCATTGCATAGCCTACATTTTGTACATTAAGACTTTGCAATATGGTGTGTGGAAGGGAAATGCAAGGAGGGGCAAATATTGGAGGAGTTATCAATGATTTGATTACTCCAACTGCGTTAAAATTAGTTTTTATATAAATCTTAAATCTTAATTTTCACAACATTCAACTACCTGGGATTGCATTTGAACGAAATCGGTCAGGACGATGTAACAGAAATTCTACCAAAATAACAAATCCAAATTTCTTGAGTTTTCATTTACCTTTTTTCTTCTCGTTTTTCTTAACCTTTATTTATTCGGGCAGATTTGGAAATTATGAACTAAGAAAATAAATATTCATTTAATCCAAAACTCCTACCAAAGGCCATTTAAGATGAAAACTGGAGCTGTGTTTAACAAGAGAATTAAACTTGCTTTATCAATCAAAGCATCCGGGACTGCATATGGCTGACTAGCGAGGCTCTGGCGTCTGGACTCACAGGCAGTAAAATCTTATGTGGGGTCGTATTGGCCGTCCACTTATATTTTTGATTGTCCCTTCGTCCATCTTATCTTACAAACATTCATCCTCATCTTCGCGATTATCCAAAGTATAATAAAATAGAAGTAAAATAAGTAAAATCAATAAGTCATATTGACAGCAAAATTTATTGACCACAAGTATAATTTCATGACTTTTTATTGACATCGTGACCTACTATTTTATTTCTTTACTTTTTATTGACCGGTAAACACCCTGTTTAATATTTTAACCTATCGCAACAATGCTTTGGAAAATACACTTGGCGTTCTGTGAAGAGATTTATACTTCAAGAACTGAACGGACCCGAGGCTCCAGTGAATTCGTGGCAGTGATGAATTCAGGGGGTGGTCCGGTGGAAGGGGAAAATCCCCTCTGGAAATATACCCCCCAAAATGAATAACCTGGTAGAACATTCGGACATTAGTTAAGAAAATGGGCAACCATGTTCACTTTGGACGTCATTTATTTACTTTAAAATAGAACAAACGTTCTGGCTTTTTAGTAATCGTAAACAGTGATTCAGTCCTCTTTGTAATTAAAAGTCAAAATAATGAATTAATTTAAATTATCGTTCATCACTGAAACTCACCAAGGGTAAGGTAAAGTAACGAATTTCAACTTCTTGCAGATATTTTAACGGTTAGTCAGTCCACAGTTTGCTGTGAAACAGAGGTGACGTGCATGTGTAGTTTTATCGAAATTTACACTTATTTCAATTTAGTTACATGTCAGAGGTACGGGGCAATTTCAAAATATTATACTGAACGCAACTCCAACTGGCGGCTGACCTTGAAGGCTATTTCTGTCCCCCAATCATTTTCGGGGGCGTGTGGTCCGATGGGTGTCAACAAACTCAGTTGCGAAGTAAAAGCTGAGGGGATCACATCGCTCTCCCGAAGCAACGTTGCCAAGCGTACTTCCGTTTTTGCCAGTTGTCTTTATATGACCGTGTGTCCGCCTGCATTCCGACCTGTGGGTGGTCCTTCCGGAAACTTCGTCGTTCAGGACCGCGTGTGCAATTGTACCACTAACCACCGCTGATTTCTGGTGCTGACAATACCGTTGCCAGAGAAGACTCTTTCTCGTTTTACGGTACGTTTGGCAACATGTGGTGTACCCAACGCTCATTTGTTTCGTCTCGCGAACAACGTTCGATACCTTGTGACTCGATAATGCCCGATCTCAGTCGAATAAATTTCTACTGATCTCTGATTCGCTGTTTCCCAGCTGCCAGTTGAAGTTGCTTTCAGTATAGTATTTTTAAATAGTGTTTTAATTTCGTGCCTAAGACATTCACCGGTAAGTTTGACAACCCCCCACCCCCACCCTTGGAGGAAAATGGCTGGATTCAACACTGATTCTGGGTCCCACAGTATTTATTGGGAACTACATGTGTCTTGTTCCTTATAAGAAAATGAAATGTTCAAATAATTACATGGGACTGTTAGCTATATACGATTGATTGAATTAGTTTTTTACGTCGCTTTTCTGTTACTTTTGGCTAATCTTTACTATGAGGATGAAGATGATATGATGAAATTGATGAAGGGACACTTACGAACATCGGCGTTGCCAGGATTAATCATCTAGGGGTGCTGATGAGGTGCGGAATGAAATTTAGGGGGTGTGATGTTCTAACTAAAGAAAACACGAAACAACGCATGCAACCTCAATTATATCAATACCAATAAATTCTTAGTAGGTTTCTATGACAATATGCCAATGAAACTGAAGATTTGATTTGTACTTTTATGTAGTATCGGTTTTCTGCCACTTTTGGCTAATCGCGACGAATGAAGGGGCTTAATTTTTGCGGATCAACTATGTACCTACCGTCTCTCGAGAGCCCGTAACGTCGGCATTGTCCGCGCGAAAAACAATTTGTTTACTGGGAGAAATACCACGATTTTCGTATGGACCGAGTGCGCACTACCATCATATTGGAGCAATAACATTGGTATATATCGCTACCAACTGGACCTACAGTTTAAAGTGGGATACGAACCACTATGTGCCTACACCGGGTATGGAACCTGGTACCTCTTGATTACAAGGCGACGACGCTTCCACTGCGCCATCGATCGAGGGGGCGGTTGTTAATCTGGATGATATATTTCAGTAGAGTGACTTCGCTCATATGGTATTTTAAGTTTTTTTGCTTTATGTTAATATAATTCAATTAGATTTCATAGTTATTATTGTTTTTAATTCTTGTTTTACTTTTATTATGCGTATTGATGTAGATTTGTTAATGATCTCTTGAGAGAGAAAAGGCTTTGGTACACTCACAACTACACTAATTTGTGTATGTATTCGATATTATTCTTAGTACAGTATATTTGAAATTAAAGAAATTGTTTATCTTTTGTTTGTTGTAACAAAAACTGTCCCTCCCGAACATTTTTGGTGGGAGCATTGTTTGAGGCCAAGATTGTTTGTGGGGGGAAATCCCCGCCAGGATTTTGCACCCTGAGCCCCAATCATGACCATTTGTATCCAGAATAAATCCTTCTCTTTTTATAAGGGGTGTTAAGGGACTTTTGATTCATCCTCTACTTGCTTCATGAAATTCCATAATAGATGTGTCCTTCCAAAATAATTCTTGCTAGAAGGTGGTAACGCAGGAAAGAGCTCTCCTGATAGGAATGGATAATAAACCTCTTTCGAGCAAGGCCTCATCTCCTGGAAGCTATCAACTCGCGGCAAGCCACGGCACCTAGCGACCTGTTCAGTGAGATGAGTCAAGGCAAAATGGATAATAAACCTTTTCCTGCTCCCACAAAAATAGGCAATAATTAGGCTGGAGAGTTCAATGAACTAACCGATCTTTAACTACCCACTGGTAATGATCATGCTCGAAAGTTCATACTAACTAACCGATCATTTTTCATGCAAGGCAACATTCACTCTACCGATAGGGATAATAAACCTTGCTCGAAAAGGTTTATTATCCCTATCAGGAGAGTGAACGTTACCTTGCATGAAAACTAATCAGTGATCGGTTAGTTAATATGAACTTTCCAGCAATTTTTTTCCCTTGCTAGCCAAGCTAGCTACCTGTTAGAGGGTTACGCCCTCTATAAGGGAAGTGATATTTAGCGATTTTGTGTTTCAAAATACGTTTGTTGATCTATGTGTATTTGAATAATACGTGGTTGAGTGAGAAAATAATTAAAACTGTGCATCGTAAGTTAATGTGTAATTTTATATATTTGAGTCAGGAAAAATATTAAGCCTGTCAGGTTTGATGACAGGGTCGTATGGAATATTAGGCGAGTGTGGGGTATATATGCGAAGAGGTTCATCAACATTATATATCTCGATGCGGTCTCTATCAGGATGATTTGGAGGTAAGGTATTAAGATAAAGCGTGAGGAGCAGTGATAACGGAGTATGGTAATAACGGGGTGGAGTGTCGTGAAGAGCATCATAATAGGCTGTATTCTGCAGTAGTGGATGTTCCTGTGCGACCCGTGAGGTTATGTAGCGGATGCGAAGTGTTTCTAGATGTAACAGGATGTGTGGAAAAGTTATCCTCGCATACAATAATCTGGTGGGGCTGGGTAAGGATATCCTATAGGCAGTGCGAAGAGCATGTCTTTCTAGTATTTGAAGTTTCTCGTAGAAGGATGGTGCTGCAGATATCCAGGCTGTGAAACCATAGGTAAGAATTGGACGGAGCATAGCTTTATATGTCATGATAACCAGTTCAGTCTTCAAGCCCCAGGTTGTCCCACACACTCGTTTCATTAGGTTTAGTCTTATTTTTGCTTTACTGGTTATAATATCAAGGTGAGCTTTCCAAGTGAGGTGTTGATCGAAAACGACACCGAGGTACGTCAAGGTTTTGGAAGATCTTATTAGGGAGTTTTGAACCTTGATAGCTAGCAAATCTGGATTTCTATAGACCCGTGAACGACAACCCTTTGGCAGGAATACTATTGCTTTTGTCTTTGTACAATTTATTAGGAGTCTCCAACGGCGGCACCAGGAAACAAAGGCATCGACTGTTCTTTGTAGGTGCTGATTCAATTGATGGATTGTTCGCCCTAACGCCAGAAAGCCTGTATCGTCAGCATATTGGAATGTATGAACATCAGGTGGGGGACAAGGTAAATCTGCCACATAGAGTAAATATAACAACGGTGAGAGTACTGAACCTTGTAGGACTCCCGAGTGGAGAAATATTGGGTGTGATAAGCTATTGTAGATAGATACATAGGATATTCGATTTGATATGAAGTTATAAATCAAACGAATATAACAGGAAGGTAACTGAAATTTGGTTAGTTTATAGATGAGGCCTGGATGCCACACCTTATCAAATGCCTTTTCTAGATCGAATAACAATAAACAGGATGGTTTTAAGGCATTGTATTGATTGGTAATCATAGTAGTAAGCCGAAGGAGTTGATCGTTAATACAAAAGGAAGGTCTAAATCCTGCTTGTTGGAGAGGAAGTAAGTTTTTTGTAGTCAAGTGTGCATGGAGTCTCTTTACCAGAATCTTTTCGACAATTTCACTGAACACAGATGTAAGTTGTATTGGTCGATAGGAGTTTATCGATTGTGGAGATTTGTTGGGTTTGAGAAACATCAAGGTTTTTGATGCTTTCCATGCTATAGGAAAAAACCCAGTGCGATGGATGAATGTGTATATCCCTGCCAAGATGGTAAGGACAGCAATGGGGCATTCTTTAATAAGTCGGTACGAAAGAGAATCGAATCCAGGGGCAGTATTTCGTCTGTGTTGTAGCGTCAGTTGTATATCTCCGGCGCTGATGGGGTTGGTTAATATATTATCGTCTGGTAGTGTGTGAGTATTTGCAGGTTTTAAATCATCATCATTGAAATTAAAGGAATCCACCGGGTGACGGCGTATTGGTGGTTCTGGTGAAATCGGAGTGAATATGTCTTGCAGATTGCCAGCGAATGCGTCAGCTTTTTCTTCATCAGTTTGCAGAGGTGTTTCTTGAAGAAATACAGGGTATGAGGTGGATGATTTTTGCCCAGTTAGACCTTTGAGTCTATACCAGAATTGGGTTGTATTTGAAGATATATTCAGCTGGTTGCAAGCATGAGTCCAGTTTAACCTTTTGTAAGCAAGGATATAATTGTGCACAGTGCGCTGTAATTGACGATGATGTCGCAGGGAATCAAGGTTACCGGTTTGAATATAGTCCCTGTACAGCTGACGGGAACGAGTTATCATGGTTAGATATCGAGGAGGAAGATTTGGTTTGTTGGGAAGAACTTTAGTTCGTGGCACATGCAGAGAAGTTGCAGTTTGAATTTCTTGAGTAATCCGATCGACCACCTTGGTAAGGTCTTCTTCTGTGGTAGAAATTATTAAATCCGATGTCGCTTCTTGGATATGATCTCTGTAGGCTGGTCAAATTCGCTTTATCGTAATGGAGAACATATCCAGAGCGTGATGGACCAGTGGTTACATTGTTTCTGCAGCGAAGTGTAAGTTTTATTGGCAGGTGGTCACTACCTAGTGTACCAAGAACTTTAATGGTGCATTTCTGTGCGAGATTTGCAGAAGTGATAACAATATCTGGAGTTGACAGATATGGGTCTTGTATGCTCTGGAATATGATGTTTTATTCCAGTGGTTTGAGTGGTAATGAACTGAGAGAATTGCGTTCGTTCTAGGAGAGGTCGACTATGTATACTGATGTCGGCCATTATGATATAATTCCGAAATTTTAGTGATACATGCTGCATAAAGTCGTAAGGAATTGGATGTTTTGGTCGCACGTAAATTGTGACCAAGGTAATACTCATACTTTTTAGATATAATAATGTAGTTACATTATATTCTGGTATATTCATAAGTGGAATTTGGTGATGTCGAAAGGGGATTTTTGGGGAGAAACCTATTGCAGTACCTCCACTTGCCTCAGTCCTGGTTGTGGATTATCACATCGATGTAGCGTATAATATGGTATACAACAGGGTGTCCATGGTGTGAGGAAGGTTTCATTCAAAATAAACGCTGTTATCCCTTCCTCTACTAATAGTTGTTCAAATAGAATTTTATGGAATGGAAGTGAACGGATATTCAAAAATAAAACCTTCAAATCCATTATCAATGTATTATAAACAGCTTCAAACTGTAGTTTCATGTTGGTTCGAGTAAAAGAGCACATACGGACCAGAATAGGTAGCATGAAATTGAACATTAAATATGCTCTTAGCGGCATAGGTGATTTGTTGTAATATAAGGGGTCTTATAAATGGGTGGATATTTTGAAGAGTCACCATCACAAAGTTGAGCATTTTGCCTAGTGTAACTGGTGTGTTGAGAAGGTCTTCCGTGTTTGATTCTGGAACTCGAATTGGAACCGTCAGCTCTGGGTGATCTTCTTAAGGTTTCGGCCTGGATTTGCAGCGGTAGCTGTACGTTGGGTGCTGGTCGTTACACGTAGCGCATTTTGGTGGTTGTTCCAAGTTTCTACATTCTTTAGTGCTATGGTCATCTGCACAGTAGCCGCACTTGGGTTTTTTGTGACATTGGTTGGTATGGTGAGTATTATATTCTTGACAATTTTCGCAGCGGATTGGAAGTGGTGCTTGTGATTTGGATGGTTCCACTCGATATTTTCCTTTATATACAGGGTGTTGCAAAATACCTGTTACAACGCTTGGGAGGTGAGTCTACAAGTAAAAACAAGGAAAAAATGTCATGTGAAAAAATGTCGAAATCGGCACCGTTTTTGAGTGACAGGCGTGCGAAAATCGCCTCACACCATGTGTAAAGTACAATAACTCAAGAAGGAAGAAATATATCAATGTCGGAATAAAATAATACAAACAAAATCGTACCTGGTGAATACAATGGTGCATCAATTGAGGCCCAGTGTAAATTGCGCAAGGGGACTCTCAAAGAAAGTGGGGAATCCCCTGATGGAAAATACAAGAAATTTACTACTATCTTCTACATAATGTTGAGATCGGAATGTAGCCAGTAAAAAATGGCGACGTATGTCCACATGTCCCACTACTGCTGGGACACCGTCCCACACCCGGGAAATAGGAAAATAACTGCAAATCTCCTGTTGTACACGGTTCACATTGCGGTTCGAAGAAAAGAAACCAATTTGTCGCATGTCTCACTACTGCTGGGACACCATCCCAAATGGAAAAAAATACTGGAAAATCATAAAAAAAGTTTTCAATCCCTTAATGTTGACACACTACTTTGCAGTACGAAAAACAAAAGTTAAACAATGGCCACATGTCGTTAGGCTGTACATATACTACAAGAGAGCTCCCCAAAGAAAGTGGGTAATCCTCGAAGGAATGAAGACGGAGAATGGCGAGAAAACGCACACAATGGCATGTAACATTTCCAGGCACAGCACATCTGGAAGGGATTCCACTGAGAAGCGCACAACCTCCGCACATGCAGATCGACGGTATGAAGTACAGCGATATCCAGCATCTTCACTCGTACCTTTCACTAAAGGACACTATGTGGTGCTGATAGGGGCTCACACAAACACCGGTATACTCAGAGACGTTGTTGAAAATGTCCGCCATTGACTTCAAGACAAAGATGGCATCGGCGAAGCACTGATTGTCTGGTACGTGCAAATACCTCTGGCATGTCACCAATTGTCCCAGCAGCGGCACTAACACGAGCAACGAGATCCTCAGCACTTTCCACAGGGGTTTCATACACGAGCCTTTTCATTTCTCCCCACACAAAGAAATCCAGTGGTGTGAGGTCGGGGGAACGAGGTGGCCACGGTAAAGGTCCACCCCTGCCAATCCAACGATCGCCGAAAATATCGTTGAGTAAGGCTCTGGCTCCCCGGTCGAAATGTGCGGGGGCGCCGTCGTGTTGAAACCAGATACGTTGTCTACCTGCCAGTGGCACGTTTTCCAAAAGTTCAGGTAATACGTCATGTAGAAACACCCGATAATTCCCACCACACAAAGTAGATGGCAAAATGTACGGGCCTATCAAGTGGTCACCTACTACGCCACACCACACATTCACTGCGAACCTATGTTGATGATGGCGCACAATGATTGCATGCGGATTGTCCATATCCCAGACGTGGCTGTTGTGGCTATTGAACATGCCGTCCCTGGTGAACATTGCCTCATCGGTCCACAAAACTATTGTTGGGAACTCTGGAATGGAAAGAGTTTGTTGCACGTACCATTGGCAGAAATCCATGCGTAGGGGAAAGTCCGTGGGCAGTATGTGGTGCACCTTATGCAATTTGTATGGGTGCAATCCCTCCTCTCGAAGAACGCGGAACACATTGCTATGGTGGGTTTGTTGAGTACGAGCAATGACACGTGTGCTGGTGTCAGGACGGTCTCGTATCGCGTCCAACACGTCCTCTTCAAATTGCACAGTGCGCACAGTGCGGGGTCTTCCACAATCCCACCTACGGGGTAGTAGAGATCCAGTTTCACGCAGTCGAGCATCAAGTCTTTGAAAGAGTGCATGTGCTGGTAATCGCCTATTGGGAAAACGTTCGTGATACAAACGACGTGCTTCACGGCTGTTTCGGTTTGCCTCTCCATAAACGAGATGCATATCAGCAAGCTCGTGGGTAGAGTACTCCACCATTGTCTTGTTCGAGAACTGCCCAGAAACAGGGGCACTTTCCCTCCGAGTGACGGATCACAACTACCGTGATTAGCACCCACGTAATGTCACACAGGTGTCCACGCAGTTGTTGCAAACCGAGAAAGAACACGGGAATACGTACTCTACGTACAGTATTCCTTAGCGCAATTCAACCATACACACACGCCAGACTAAACTCCACGCTGCGAGACGCAGAACAAGACAGGAAAAACAACGGTCGACTACAGTCTCTACGTAGTATCCACCAACACTAATACGTAACAGGTGACCTACACTCACAGCGCCTCTAGTGGAGCTTTCTGTACCAATTAGCTGAAATCAATCTGAGCGTAATTTGACGGCATAGCGTCATTTTCGAGTGAATTTCCTATTTCCCGAGTGTGGGACGGTGTCCCAGCAGTAGTGGGACATGTGGACATACGTCGTCATTTTTTACTGCCTACATTCCGATCTCAACATTATGTAGAAAATAGTAGTAAATTTCCTATATTTTCCATCGGGATTCCCCACTTTCTTTGAGAGTCACCTTGCGCAATTTACACTGGGCCTCAATTGCTGCACCATTGTATTCGTCAGGCACGATTTTGTTTGTATTCTTTTATTCCGACATTGATATCTTTCTTCCTTCTTGAGTTATTGTACTTTACGCATGGTGTGAGGCGATTTTCGCACGCCTGTCACTCGCAAACGGTGCCGATTTCGACATTTTTTCACATGACATTTTTTCCTCGTTTTTACTTGTCGAACCACCTCCCAAGCGTTGTAACAGGTATTTTGCAACACCCTGTATATAAGCTCCAATTTGAAGAAGATTATCTATGGTGTGTTGATCCGGTGTTAAAACCCGGATCATATATGTAAACCGTGGTTATTGTGGATTCGCAGGCAGCGAGCAATGGTGTGTCCTTCTTCAGTTACTTCTTCATCGGTAAGGGATGGATCGACTCCTCGAATGACTACAGACAACATTGGTGTCCGTTTTGGTGGGGAAGCTTTTTCTTGAGTAGCCTGCTCGAGTTGAGAAAAGGTGGCCTTAGGGCCGAATATTTGGTAACTGACCTTGTTCCTTATGGTGGTCATGAGGGTTGCATCACTTTATGATAATCCCGTTCCTGCTGAAAACTATATGTTCAATCATGGCTCGTGGCAGATACTTTAAGAGCTGGTTTAGGACTTGTTTTGGATTGGAAAATTTAGGATCGTAATTGGTGAGTAAAAAGTTGTGAATGGGATTGACTTGGTTTTCATGGTATTGAGTGGAAGTCGTCTGATGGCTGGGTTGTTTGGTTTCTGTTGTCACTATTTTAGTTGGGGACCTGGATCGAGATCTATCTGTCACAAGTGATCGTTGAGAGTCTCTTCTCCTACGTTCTTTTTCATGGGAACGCTTCTCTTGGGTGCCACTTCCAGAAGGTGGTCGGGGAGGTGGTTCTGGCATGATGGCAGGTAGTCCTTTATGGTACCCGTAAGGTTCCATGTATGCTGAGCCGTCGGGCTCAAAGCGGAATTATTAGCAACTAGATCCCAGGAATCTTTGAATTTCTTCTAAACAAGACAGAATTCACACAAGTGCTGCAAACGGGAATTGCGTGCACAGTTTGCTCCAGATATAAGTGGGTTGCAAACACAGGTTGCTCCTGTACAAGCACGTGTAGCAAGCGTGGGTTGCAAAACACGGTTTGCTTCAAAATAAGCAGTATTGATATCTCTAAGTACTGTGCCCTGGAGGATTAGTTACTGGTGACCAGAGCTCCACCGGTGAAAGTTTGGGGCTACAACCTAGTTGCTGCCACCTGAAAAGTGTCGTTCGAGCCAGATATTCCTTCCCAGCAAGGCGTTCAACTAGTGATGGGTCGTTCGTGAACGAGTCGTTCAAAAGTAACGACTCTCTCTTGTGAGCGGTGAACGACTCGTTCACCAGATTTGAACGACACGTTCAAAGAGTCGTATGTGTGCCACGACTCCTCCGCCCGCCAAGCAACTATTATTCCATTATTCCCTCTCCTTTCCACGAATTTTGCGAGGAAGGTGCATGCGCAAGTGTATACTCGCCTGGCGGCCGGAATTTTTTAAAGAAAGCAAGTCGATTCTGCGGGCAGCAAATGGGGACTGGAGAGGAGAGGGAGGGGGGTCCTCTCTGTTCCTTTTCCCTACCCCTAGTTGAGTAAAGCTGGCTGAAACGTGCCGTGTAAACGATGAGAGGGGAAGGAGCATGCTCGCGAGTCGACTCTTTCCTTCGTTCAAAGAGTCGTGGCACACTTTAGCGACTCTTTGAACGAAGGAAAGAGTCGACTCGCGAGCTCGCGACTCGCGAGTGTTGTTTGCAGAGAGAGAGAGCGCGCAACCTCAGCCCATGACGGGCAGCGAAGAACAGCCAACAAATTTGTCCTGTAGTTTCAAGTTCGGCCAAACCATTAGCGCTAAAATTACAAGAAATTAAATGTTAGTAAAAAATATTAGGGGAGTCTTGTAAAGATTTTGGGAAGGTGTTAGGCACAGACCTCTTGATTACAATATTCCGATTAGCCTATTTTGAGTTGTTATTGTTTAAGTCCACTTTATGTGCAGATAGGATAGTCGGGACTGGACCTACAGTTTAAAGTGGGATCCGAACCTCCACTTTGTATTGAACACGGTACCCCTTGATTACCGGCGACGTTATAACTACGCCATCGGGGAGACCCGATTAGCCTATTGGAGCATAAAAGTGGACTTATAACAATTTTTTGCCAAGCAAACCATTTTAATACATGACAGCGTTAACCACTATGCTATTAAAGTGAATCAGAAAAGGGAGGCAGTAATTTATAATTTGCAACACAAAATACTTAGTGTGGAAAGCGATTGTTACTTTTAATTATTTTCTAAAGCGCCGGCCTCCATGGTGGAGTGGTTAGTACACCTCATTACTCATCCTGATCTTCGCGATTACCCAAAAAAAAGTGACAGAAAGGCGAAGTAAAATAAACCAAATCAATCAACCAATCATTATTTTCTAAAGCAAGATCAAAGACAATAAACACCTTTTGTTTTATGTTACTCCAAATCCAAAAATGACGTAATACAAGCAGCAAGCACAAGTTCAAATGATAAACCTTTAGTGAAAATAACAAACATGTATTAAAACAAAAATTATAACTTACAATTTTTTATATTCAGTTAAGAATTACCTAATAGAACAAACCACATGATAATGAATTAATTATAAGTGGACTCGTGAAATGAAGGTCTTTTTATATTTGAATACTACATTATGTTCTGTTTTTCTGATTTTTTAATAAAGAACCTGAGAGACAAACACACGCTCACACACGCTGCAACTTAGCTGTAAAAAAAGGCCCATCTCATTGTAGTCACGCTCAAACTCAACTGCATGAAAACAGGATCTACTGTATGCAGAGTACCAGTGAAAGTAAGCTGTTGTCCCAGTCCATTCTTCTAGGAAATTATTTTTACGAATTCAAACCAGAACTTAGATCTTTCCCATTTTATTTTTAACAATGCCAGAATATAGAATTCTAATAAACAAATAGTTTATATTTCCCTTTCTTTTTATATCAAATTCAAATAAATTAATATCCTAATACTTAATAGATTAATAATTGGGGGACAATACGTGAGTAGTGCACGCGGCCATACGACTGAGAATTATAGACTAGGTTCCTGGATACTGATTCTAATAATAATCTAATTATCCATTGAAATTAACAAATCTAATATTGAACAAATAAATAAATATCTAACTAAAGAATTAGAAGGAACCCCAATCTACTTACATATCCCATCGGATAGCCACACTCACCATTCACGTGTACAGTAAGAGTCACTCCACTCTTTCCCCCTTAACGGATGCCTTCCCACTGAGCAGGCTTGATTCTTCCTCATGGATCTGAGCATGCTAGCCAATCAAAATGAGGCAAGACGTCATACAATGATGCCAACTCACTTCGTGGGCAGAGGGTTATAACGCAGTTATACATAATTTCTTATAATCCGATCTATAATAGATATTCAATTTGTTATAACATTAATTTAATATATTTTGTGTAATACAAGGAACAAATTTGAAATTATGCGGGGAACGGTGGGGATTTCCCCTCTAACGATCATATCATGCAATTTCCCTCTCTTTCTCTCTGTATGCATGTGTACATACATATACTTATATATTATACACGTGAGATTAGAAGATTAAAATTTAAATCACATTGAAATGATAACGTTATTAGAGACGAATCACAAATTTACACCAATAGAAACACAGCATTATATACAAAATAAAAGTAAAACACAAATGAAAAGCAAAGATAAATATGAAAATTCAGTGCGCAAAATCATTGCAAAACAAAAATGCAATCAATAAAATTAATATTGACAAAACTAACTCAAGTATTCTATAATGTATGCCGGCGTGGTTAGCACATCAAGGGTCTCGAGAAATATAGTTTAAGGGATGTAAGGGATGATCCTTCCACGTAGTACACCCTGGACTGCATTTTGCAGACTAACGAGGCTCTGGCGTCTATACCTACGGCCAGTAAAATTTTCGTAGGAATGTGTGTGTGTGTGTGTTGTCCTGTGTTTTGTCCTTATGTGTGCAGAGTGCCTTTACAGCCTCAGCTTTTAACCGGTCAGATTATTTTAATATTTTAGTTACTACAGGACATTACAGTTATGTTATTTTAGTTCTGGTAAGGGGCTGGATCCCGTATAAAGTGAAGGGTGCAAAATAGCCTAAGTGACGCACACAAAATTTTAAATTCATATTCAATCATAGCCTTTAGTATAAAACAGAGATGTGATGGGGAGGGCCGTCCCCCGTGGCGGAGTGGTTAGCACATCGCGGCACGAGGGCAGGGAATCCTGAGGCCGATATTCGGTGGAAACACATAGCGGCTCGGGATACCACTTTTGCCCAGGCTTTGCTCTTCTGCCACTTTGGCTAATCGCGAACATGAAAATCAGTGATGATATAATGAAATTGATGAAGTGACACTCAATTCCGAGATTCCTCTTAGCGCACTGTTCTAACCACTCCTCCACAGAGGCGACTGAAATTGTTGGAAGTGAATCAGTTTCACAAGTAGCAGGGCATTACAAAATCGCAATGAAAACAGGGCCAACCCTTCCAAAGTTGGTGAGATGATGAGAGACACTCTGTGTAAAATCTACTGTCCGAGAATCTCGTCTCATTGGAGTAACGATACCGATTTATGCTTTGAAATCGATAAGCGAACAAGACCTGACAGGTGTTTTTAACTTGAAATCAAATCACGAACAAGATATGCATTCTCATTCACGAGTTGAAACGATGTGCCAAGTCATCTTGTCTCACCACGATACTCGATCGAGTTGCTCTTCCGCTTCCTGCACATGTAAACCTTTTAATTTACACGTTCAATTTTATTTATCCAAGAAAACAAATCTGTTAACATGAGAATGAACAGAAGAAATAAGCTACTAGTTATTTTCCCATTAAGGAACAAACAAATTTTAAAATGCTATAATTTCTTATAAATTAGCATGCAGTAATTATATTTTATAATTTATTGATTCAGTTTTAATATTTTAACTGCCTAACACGCTTTGTTGTATTTTATGCATCTTTTATACCTAATTACTTAGTATTGACAGCGAGGATGAATGAATTTTACGTACAGATAAGCTAATCGGGACTGGATCTACAGTTTAAAGTGGGATCCACCAGGTATCGTTACAAGGCAACGACGGAGGATGGATGGTGATTAGAGTAATTGACAAGAGGTTAAATACAGATTACCACTCATCTCTGGGCTGGGGTTCGAACCCGGAACTTTCGGTGTCAATAGGCTTACTTTGAGGAGGGCGACACCACTTATCTGTCACTCCAAGATTATTTCAAGCTGGCCAATATAGAAACCAAGAAACAAAGAACATGCACCATGGAGTATGTTTTATTTATGTTATTCAGCCATCCTTTCATTCCTTGTTAAATCCTGGTAAGGAAATCGCTTCCTGTCTCGGATTCGATCCTCTGTGGAGGCACCTTGCCCAGTGATTTAGACCCCCAGTTTAAAATGTAGCTTCAATCCCGAGCATAAAGTGAACTTTAAACATTGTCTGACAAAATCGTTTTCATATGACGTGAAATATTTCATTAACATTAACGTGTAAATATTTTACTAATGAAAACAGCATTAAAGAATAAATATAGAAGTTTAATCATAAATCTCATCGTACATGATACTGCAAAAAAGCTTTTATTGAATGACTGCAGAATTAGGAACAACTACGTAAGATGGACATGGGTCATGTTCACGAGTGATATAAACAGCTGTTGGCCATCTGCGGTGAGCCTACGTGTTAAGGTGTTTTACTAGTAGAAAGCAACATTAAAAAAAAATACATACGTATAATTTGGCCCGCTTTATAGAAATTCGATCATACATTATGATATTGGCAGAAACTTATATTGAATGACTGTAGAACAACAAAAACATGGATATGGGATGGACATGGATAATGTTCAAGAGCGATATATATTTCTTAAACACAGCTGTTAGCCATCCGCGGAGAGCGAGCGGGTGGATCCTACTTTAAACTGTAGATCCAGTCTGCTGGCGAGACTGCCGCCGCCGCGCCTTGTGTAAGAGAGCTCGCGACTCGCGAGCGAACGATGAGTGAGGAGAAGAGTCGCTAAGGCGAGCGAGTCGTTAAGGTGCTTAATGACTCTTCGTGCCGACTCGCGAGTCGTGAACGATGAGGGAGGAGAAGAGTCGCTAAGGTGCTTAATGACTCTTCGTGCCGACTCGCGAGTCGTGAACGAATGATGGGGAAAGAGTCGTGGGACTGTGCTGTGACTCTTCGTGCTGTTTCAAGAGTCGTGAACGAGCGATGCTCGTGGAAATGCAAGCATGTGTCGCAGCGCAGATCTGGAGTGCATTTTGTTGCGATATTAAAACCAGTGATCGCATGCAAAAAAGGAAGAATATGTAAATGCACGTTATTACTAATAAAAGGTTGATATAATTATATAGCATTTCTGTGTATGCTATCGTACTGCATAATTTGCATTATCCGCAGCATGAAATGTAAACTGAAACAAGATACAAATATAGAAAATCTCACTCATGAGGCAGAGTAATGAAAACAAGTATGTGTATAAAAAAAGTATAAATTTTGTTTGTGTGTGTGTGTGTGTTTACTGTTTACACATATATGTATATCCACACACATACAGAATCGTATTTGTATTTTTCTTATTTTATGCCGCTTTTCTTCAAATTTTAAGTAATCGCGACGATGAGGATGATGCGTGATGATATAGATGAAGGGACACTCGTAAAGAATATCCTTGCCCAGACCGGGACTAGATCCCGGGAACTTCTGTGGCAAGATCAAATGTCGATTACTTCAGAATCTTGGCCATCTAGTCGGCTACACGCACACACACATACACAAAAATGCAATACAATTTATTAATCTTGAAGGACGTACGTTGTGTTCGTTTACTTAAATACAATCATCTGCTTCAACACCACCTACCCCCTCTTCAGGCATGTGTTTCGAGAAAAAGAAGCTTGGCGACTCATTTGAACGACTCTTCTCAGTGAGCGAGCGCTCATGAGTCGACTCGCACAAATGAACGGCTTGAACCCATCACTACGTTCAACAAAGTTCCTCGGAAACACCAAACCACTGTGTAGACTGCAATTACCTCCAGTCGTCCGTTCCAAACGTACTGAAATTGCAGTCACAGCGAATGTTCCAAGGGGGTTTTCTCTCGACGCACTGACGTGCAAAAAAAAAAAAAAATCGTACATGCAAATTTGAAGGAAACACTATAATAATGTGTTGCGGGACACGAAACTAATGCATGGAATTAATAAAATTATATTAAAGTACAGATTTTATAAGTCCTTGGTTTATCGGAAGTATTATAATGCATCAGAAATTGAAAATGTTAGAATAATTTCTTGTAAATAACTTAATTAAAATGGAAAAACCGTAATTTGCAATTGTGCTGCCATCTATGGAGCAATTTTAACAGCAAAGTTCAACTTCGTAACTGGGCCAGTTCTGTTGGAGTTTTGAGAACCAGAAATTCTGTTTGCTTAGGTGATCTCTACCATATGTAGTCATTTAAAAAAAAATGATTACTTGACCTGACTTGTGGTCATTTTCTAGAAATTTCCGCAATCTTGTATTTTCGATGGATTTTAATTTTTTTAAAAAATTTGGAGTAACTTGTGCGAGTAGTATGTGATTTTATATCTTATCAAGCACGATGAGCTAAAAATAAAAGGGAAGCATAGAAAATGCTCTAGAAAGAAGAATATATGCTATGCGACCTTTACATGTTGAAAGAAGAAACAAGTCACATTTGTACAAGTTAGAAAGGTAAGTTGCACAGTTGTCAGGTTGGCCGAGCGGTCTAAGGCGCCAGACTTAAGTTCTGGTTCCCGAGAGGGAGCCTGGGTTCGAACCCCACACCTGACAGAATAGTTTTAGTTTATTTCTCTTAATTTTATTGTGGCTTAACATTTAGATGCGAAGTATCTGTTGTTGTCAACTGTGGTTGGTAATTGTGGTATTTGTTAAATAGCACTAATTAACAGAAAGTAAAGATTATGAATTATTGAGGCGGACCTGATTGAATCTGGATTGGATTCAGTTTGCCCAACAAACTTGTGTTTCTGCGGTGTATTATGACGTTCGATAGATATAGATATACATCAGTGGCGTGCCCAATGGAAGTTTGTGGAGGTCATACCAACCCCCTTTGCACTCTGCGAATTAAACGTTTTGCTTTGGGGGGATGCCTACTCCAAGACCGCCAGCAGGACTTTCAGGGAGGAGGGGGGAGGCATATTGAGATTTCATATCCTGCACATCAGTCATAGAAACGTGTATGGTGGTTGTTTTTGCTATTATTGTTATTACATTATTATTATTGCTGTATTGTTATTATTGTTTTGGTTATTATTATTATTAATACTTTACAAATCATAACTGCAAATTGAATTTAAAATAGTTTGGCTCTGTATACAAGTTCAGACTCCAGTCTGTTATCTACGAGATAGAAACTGAATTTCCCTTATTTCCATTCCATAAACATCTATCACTTTGTTGATCGACAGTTCTTCATCTTTTTGTACTTTTTCACAAAAGATAGATGTCAATCAGATATCACTTAATCTACTGTCCTTCATGGTATTTACCTCTGATCCATGTTTTTACATGCCAAAGGGTAGTGTAAAAAAAGTGATAATTGAAAATGACGGGGTGTAAATTATTGAGGTCAGATGCTGACTTTTCGTAATCCTGAACAGCTGAGAAATTCCAAAGGATCTTATTTGAAAGAGGCTAATTTTTTATATTTTCTGCCCTATAAATGTGTGAAATTTCTTGAAATTAAGTTTTTATTCCAGAAGTTCAAAGACAATCTCTTGAAGAGGAAATAGTGTGAACAATTTGAGATTTAAACAAAAAAATTCGAAAATTTACCGTTCCGAAAATTTTTGACCTGATCGGGAAATTGAGAATTTTTTTCAGTCCCAGACGTCAGACTTCCTTTCAAATCCCATCCCGGTCAAAATTTTTCCATCCTGCACACCCCTAGTTACGGCAGTCAACACGATTTTAATGTCTCTAGTGAAAAACGTTCTGTCGTTATTTTGTTGCACATAACAAGCAGTTAATTGCTGTAACTGACATCCTGTAAATCGCAGAAAACAATATTATTTGGAGTAAAATTTTGCTACAATTTCCCCATTGGAATTACATAAACGTTTTCCACATATCTCGTGGAAAGATGGGAAGTGCCCCTCCCACCTGCTGGCACCGTTGGCCCACTCGATGGCATATTTGTGATTTCATTTTGGGAAGTAAGATTTTTGGGTGTGCAAATTTGTATGTACATATGCTACTAGTCAGTAAACTAAACTGTTGCTTTGCAGTTCTAAGTACTTTAGAAAATTGGTTCTAACCTAGATCATTAAATCTTACTTAATACTTAATTATGACTTACTTTAGTTACATTCAGTCTAAGAAATCCCAAACTCATACACAAAAAGATCTATCGACATAGTAACACCGAAAAATTATTCAAAATTTCCATTGCCAGGTTCAAACTTAATGTCTATGTAATCACCTACGAGTTTCTTGTGAATACTTGAACACATATTTGGTGAGGTTGGTCAGTTGCAGAATGGTCCTCCTTTAATCCACAAAGCTGCATATTTTTCGGAATGGAAATCTTTGATAACTAGACACTAGTGATTTGTCAGTTGTGTTTGTTACAGTTAAGAAATGGTATACTGTATGCTTTTAATAACATTTCTTTGAGGGGCATAAAACATCCCTGACAGGGATAAAGATAATTTCCCTTTGCTGGGGATAAAATGTTTTGTGTGTGAGGGCGGGGGAGGATCCCTGCATCCTCCTGTTAATTTGCACACTACCCCTTTGGCCCAGTATTCCTTAAAAAAAACATCAAAGGCAAGAAAAGATGGCAAGACGAGGGCTCAATTCAAAAGAAAAAAGTATATGTAACCCCTCCTTTTCGAATATCCTGGGCACGCCACTGCATAGCTTGTAGGCACTTCTGACAGGTACACCCAACGGCAAAAGAAACAGCAGGTGAATTGTCCAGCACCATTTTCATTCGGTCTGACTTACACAGTGTGATGACAATGAATTGAAATAAAGACGTCAGTTAGCAGAGAACAATGCATGCTTCGAATCAACATAGTTTCATTCCTTAAAATAGCACAGGATGTAGAATAAAAAGGTAATGAAAATAGCGGTGGACAATCTTTGCCGTTGACTGTACAGGGTCGAACAAAATCAGGTGGTCTTAAATATTATGTTGTAGGGTTGTACAGTGGGAATCATTTGTATTCCCAGACCACGGGGAAGTTTGTCCTTCCAGACAGGTAGGACACTGTCGCTGGGTATGAGCCAGGTGGTGTCGGCAATGAACAGTCTCCCCCACCTGGCGTGCTTGAAATTGCAGGAAAGCTGCTCACAACACTCCTCCAACAGCATTCACCAAAGGAAATATATATATGGATTTCGATAGGGATGAAGTACTGTATTTTTTACTTTTAAAGCAGATGTGATTATATCGATTACAAAAAATATACGATCATAAATCAACACTACAGTGCGAAATGTAAAGTCAAGATTGATAACGCATCTGCCAGTAGACCAGAATCCTGCGAAATGATCATTTTTATCCAATATCATCAATTAGTTTTTATGTGTAGAAAGGAAAGTTCATAGATTACACAACTCAGTAATTCAACAAAATCACCGTGCGGCAACCTGAGAAGCGCTTGTTAATTTCCATTATTTTCCCAAGTATTTTATTATCAATAGTTAAAACACAAAGTTTGGAAAGTATACATGAAGCATATGCACGTAATGCAACAGATCAACTTTGCTAAAGGCGAAATACTAGATTATTTTGAGCTAAGAACTCATCAGGCTATCACACGATACGTTAAAAATTCGATTCTCCCTGGACGAGTATTTTACATATAAATATTAATGTAGTTAACTATTTTCCAACGTGTGACACAAATGAAAATGAATTATTGAAAACGGAGTTGAATTTTTTTAAAACAACATATCCTCTCCAGTGTACAGACAGATGAAATATCATGTGCTTGTTGCTTTCAGTATTGTAAAGTTACTTCGTAAAAGTTAGCCAGTTGTAGTATTTTGCCCCAAAAAAGACTAAGACAGTTACTTTTTTATGGAATGGAACTGATTTGCAGAGTTTACCGTTACTTTAAAGAGTAACGATGTTATTTGTAGATAAGCTAAACCTCGAAGAACGTGTAACATGCTTGAACTGAAGGCAGGCTTTCCTTGACTTTATCATCACAAATGAAAATTCATTTTCAATAAATTATGATAAACGCCCATGAAAATACAGACATTAATTTCAAAGTGAACCTGAATAACCACATCATCTAAAATAATCCACGTTGCAAATGTATACACTTCACTTCACTTAATTCCTGTTGTTCCCTGTGGAACATAGGGCATCAACAAAGCATCTCCACCTGGTCCTACTGACGGCAATTCTCTTCACTGCATTCCAGCTCTTTCCTTCCTCCAAGGCCTCAGCGTGAACAGATCTTCACCACGTCTGTCTAGGCCTCCCTCTTTTCCTTCTTCCCTGCGGGTTCCAGTCTAGTGCCTCTCTCTCGACAGCCTCATTTTCCTTCCTCAACGTATGCCCTATCCAATTCCATTTTCGCCGCTTTATTTGTATGGACACCTCGGTTTTTCCAGATTTTCTCCAAAGTTCTTGGTTTTGAATCACTTCTGGCCAAAAGATATTCAAAATTTTTCTCAGGCAGCGATTGATGAAGGTCTGTAATTTAGAGGTAATTGATTTTGTTACCTTCCATGTCTCAGACCCATATAATAGTACAGACTTAACATTGCTTCGCAAAATACGAAGTTTGGTCTTCATAGATATCTTCTTGTTTTTCCATACTGGATAGAGCCTCACAAAGGTACCATTTGCTTTTTGGATTCGTTGAGAAACATCCTGTTCAGCCCCTCCGTCTTTTGCCACCACACTACCCAGGTACGTAAAGCTATCCACATTTTCAATAATCTCTTCACCAATATTAAACGGGTCTGTTTTTGTGGAGTTAATCCTCAGTGCCTTGGTCTTCTTGGAGTTAATCACAAGTGCCACTTTTTTTGCACTTTCTATCAGATCTGCTAATTTTGTTTGCATATCACCATGTGCTTCAGATAAGAAGCACAAATCGTCTCCAAAATCAAGGTCCTCTAGTCTGTTATTCAATCCCCATTGGATATCACGTCTTTGCCCTCCTATTACATTTCGCATCACTGCATCGATCACGATCAGGAACATTGTAGGTGAGAATATACAACCTTGCCTCACTCCAGACTGCACATCTATTGGTTCAGTTACACGGCCTTCATGTATAACTCTACATGTATAATCACGATAAGTTTCTCGGATAAGATCAAGAATTTTTGTGGGCACTCCATATCGTTTCACTTCCTTACACATTGCATTTCTGTTGACCGAGTCAAATGCTTTCTCGAAGTCAACGAAAACTGTATAGATACGAGATGACCATTCTATACATCGCTCCAAAATTATCCGCAAGGTGTTAATTTGATCAATGCAAGAGCGATTTGGTCGAAACCCTGCCTGTTCTCTTCTGAGTCTCAAGTTAACATGTTCCTTAATTCTGTTTAGGATAACTCTAGTAAAGATCTTACTCGGAATGGAGAGAAGTGCTATACCTCTCCAGTTGTCACACTTTGATGTATCCTCTTTTTTCGGTAGCTTCACCAACAGGCCACTCCTCCAGTCCTTAGGCATCACTCCCTCTATCCATATCTTCTCAAATAAGGGCTGAAACATATTTGCTGTGGTGTTTATGTCACTTTTCATCACTTCCGGTGGTATGTTGTCGACACCAGCTGCTTTACAATTACGTACCTCTTTCAGAGCCTGTTTAATATCTCCTACTGTTGGAACACCCGTCCTAATTCTTACACTGGGGCCAACATCATGATCATCTTTTTCGTCCCCCTGGTCTATCTGAGCATCCATAGAGCGATTAAGGGTTGCAGAGAAGTGCTCCTTCCAATGTTTCAGTTGGTCCTCAGTGTTCGTAAGGAGGGTACCATCCTTACTTCTCACTGGTCGATTTCTCTGCATCTGTTTCCTTGACAGAACTTTTGTGATGTTGTATAGTTCTTTAAGATTCCTCTTTTTTGCTGCTTCCTCCGCCTGCTGAGACAGATTGTCTACCCAATTTCTTTGAACCCTACGAACACTACTCTTTACTTCTCGATCCTTCTCTGCATACTTTGTTTGCAATTCTGCCTTCCTTGCCCTTGTCCTGCTTGAGTTTACTGCCTCAATTGCTTTTCGCTCATTTATTTTTTCCCAGGTCTGCAGAGACATCCAATCTTTTTTCCTCCTATTCTTAAAGCCCAGAACCTTTTCACTTACTTCTGCGAAGGCAGATCGAATTTTTGTCCATTTTCTTTCAATGGTTTCATTCTGCTCACTTTCATCGGTCAATATTTGGAACCGATTTCTCAGTTCAATCCTGAAGGTTTCCTGGAGATTCTTATCCTTCAACTTACTAACATCATACCGCTTCCTTGTCTGTTCCATTCTCTTCTTCTGAGCTTGAATTTTCATTTTAAAGTTAGCCACTACCAAATGATGATCACTCCCAATGTCTGCACCTCTCTTGTTTCTTACATCCTGTAGCGCCACCTCCGTCCAATTGCCACGTGGTCTATCTGGTTTTCTGTTTTATGATCTGGTGACACCCACGTTACCTTGTGAGGAAATATAGTACCACCAATAACTAATTCATGGCTAGCACAGAAGTCCACAAGAAGTTGTCCATTCTCATTTTGCTCTCCTAAGCCATGTTTACCCATGACATGCTCAAAGCCTTCGTTGTCCTGCCCAAGCTTTGCGTTTAAATCTCCTCCAATTATTATGATATCCTTCCTTTTTTGCTTCTTTATTGTTTCATTGAGCTGTCTATAAAATCTCTTGTTTATCTTCAGGCTCTGCTACTTCTGTGGGTGCATAACACTGTATCATAACCATGTTTCTGATATTGGTTTTGAAATGTGCCACAATTATCCTCGCAGACACTGGATACCATTGAATAAGTCTCCTTTTTGCTTCCTTGTCCATCAATATACCCACACCATCACGGCTCACACCTTCACCCTCAGGTCTTCCGGAATATATGAATGTAACTCCTTCATGGGTATTTACCTATCCAAACTCTGACCATCTCACTTCACTTATACCTAGGATGCTCAGACAATAGCTCTTCATGCAGGCCAGCCACTGCCTGCCGTAGTTTTCCACTCTCCCGCAGGGTTCTTACATTCCATATTCCAATTCTCGTTGTCCTTTTCAGGCCAAATGTCGTCGTCTTAGAATCAGTTCGGCTTCCTCTTGTTGATGTTTCATTAATAGTGTGATTTAAAGTGTGCGGGTAATTGGCCCACAGCACCCGATCTTGGTGATAACAATTAACTTTTTTAAAACGTTTGAGCAAATCATAGTTTTGTTTTTTTATTGATGAATTCCTAACCATGGTCGTCGCCAGAAATTTTTGTGATGGGTGGGGGGGGGGGTGGTCAGGCAATCAATGGTAGAAATAATATAGAATTGAATTTTTTGATTGAATTGTTGTTTTAAGTCCGCTTTATGCACAGACAGGCTAATCGGGACTGGATCTAGAGTTTAAAGTGGGATCCAAACCACTAAATGCCTCCACCGGGAATCAAATCCAGGACCCCTTGATTATCTTTTTACATTTCGTACAGTTCGTGCACTGAAATGTACAGTTATTCTACTACGTTATTAACGTTTACAGACCTCGTTCAAGAGAAATGTTTAAAAGTTAGATGGATATTTTACTCATACACTGTATGTTGTTTGTCTTTCACATAACACTAAAGTTTGGAAGAAAACTGTGGAACCATTTAATATTTGTATAAAAAGGTAGAGTATGAAAAACAGAACCTGGTTACTGCATTTAGCACTGAAATTTTTCGATCTAATTCCTCTTTTAATTTATAGTGTGTAGTTTAGATGGAGCGAGTGATGCTAAGATGACGTCACCAATTTTGTGTCCACGATAACTGCAACAAATGTAGATCCATTTAGCTGGAACTGTTATAGCAGTTGGATATTCCGAAGGATGGTTAGCTATTGGCACACTTTAAAGCAGCGGTTCCCAAAGTGTGCTCCGCGGAGCACTTGCTCTGCGAAACATCTTCTAGTGCTCCTTGAAGAAATTGGAAGAATAAAGAAATAATCAGGTTTTAACATTTTGAATTTTGTGCGGCCATGAGTCTTTTTTCGCTAAAAATTGAGTAGAAATAATTGAGGTGCATACTTGACCTTCAGCAGGTAACAATGGAAGTCGGACGTTGCCGCAAGACGATAAAGCCATTCGCCATCTTATTTTGTTGTGAACCTTTGGCCGCCGACAACTTCTCGGAACCGCCGGAAGCACAAAGCATATAGACAGCACGCGGCGAAACCAGATACAAAGACACAAATGGCACGCGTGAAGTTTCACTTCTCGTTACTTCGGCCATCCAGTCAGTTTAAGTTCAGTCAAAATTCAGTCGAGAATCGAAACAAATCAGTGTTGTTTATTTACGAGTGCTTTAGTGCGTCATTTTCAATTTAATATAGTAGTATGATTAGTCCTATTACTGGGACACAAAAAGTATGACCCCCCTCAGACTGGTTTTGGCTACACTTAAAACTAGGTCAAGATGATTATATAAGCTTATTGCCTACAGTGTGCTACTCTGTCTAATCCAAGACTTTAGTAAAAAGCCCTCGGGGATTGCCTGTACAAAAGTATGACCCCCCTCAGATTGGTTTGGCTACACTTACAAAAGCTGCATCTGTCAGATTGTTGTCCATAGGATCGTAAAAAATATGCCCCTCTTGGCATTGGTTTGGCTACACTTAAAACTAAGCCAAGATGCTCATATGAGCTTATTGCCTTTAGTATAATACTCTGTAAAGTGTGCTTAAATACTTGACAGTCAGTTCAGAGTATTAATATGTTAACCCGAATATTTTAATTGGGCACCAGGCTCAACTTGTATATCTAGTACTAAGACAATGCATTATGCAGAGGCTTTCTAGAATTGCTCTGTGACTCTTTGTTCCTTTTCAGCATATACGAACAGTGCATGATCATCACTTATTTTTAAAATTCTTATACAATTCCTCCATAGCGCATTGTATAAAGTGTATGATCTTTTTTGTATAGATCAATCTGATATTTGACCAATCCAGCTTATCTGTTACAATCCAAAGCATGTGTGTTAACTTATACTATCCCAGTTTGTCATAGAGGGATAATATGTGCTGGCATCATTCATTGTAAGAAGTTCAGTATCAAGCACAGTAGGTAATTTCAAGACTGGTTAACTTTGAAATGTGCCTAGCACTTGAGAAACTCAAGTCGTGCTGTAAGGTCAATACTGCAAGTTGCGTGCCGACAGTTGTTCAGTTCATTTGAGATGTGCAAGCCCACGTGGTTATTAACATGGTGCCGTGTCGACACATCCAGCTTGTCGTGTACACAGAAGATCAATGCTACATGATAAGCCTGTGCGGACACGCATTTGCAGTAAATTATTGCTTCTATAGATCAACGTAATAGATTATTAACTTTACGACCCATCATAATTTGTCAGACACATGCGTTTTTTTTTAAAGTGTATAGTTTTATTAAGTATATAGTTTTTGATTTGAGCCCCAAGAAATTATATATAAATACCAAAACCAAAAAATAGTAACACACTAAGTATACACACTAAGTATACAAAGCACACTGCTGAACCCAACTGATATTTTTTATTAAGTATATAGTATTTGATTTGAGCCCCAAAAAATTATATATAAATACCAAAACCAAAAATGCCAAATCAGAAATATTGTAATCAATGTGATAAGAATATATCTAGCCCTAATTGGGCCAAGCACCAACGTAATTGTGATCCTGAAAAACGCAAAATGCCCACTAAAATATGCCCAAAATGCAATAGAAAATTTTGCAAGGCATACTTCAATAGACATATAGGCTCTTGTTCTGTACAGGCATCAACATTGCCCCCACAGCCATCTACATCTGGTCTAAAAAGAAAGCTTGTTACATCCGATAATACTAGACCGGCAAAGCGACCACGCAATGCACCTATTCGTAGTAGTTTTGACGGTCAACTTAGTGATTACAGTTTTGTATCAGAGCCAAGATGTGATATTAAGAATTTTTTAAACAGTAAAAATCCTGATATGCTAGCTAATCTAAATGCACAAAATGGCTCTTATAAGCTATATCTTAAATTGTATACTGAATATAAGAAACCAAACGGTACAAAATTTTCACACCCCCACATAACAGAAACTGTACCCGTATACTCAAATACAAACTTAGACGAAATACTAAGCAGGTTGATAGACCAATTGTTTATCAAACATTCTGAGTTTCCTGCTAAAGAATTAGGATGGAGTCTTCGTGGATCTCCACACAGGCTTTATGTTAATATTTCTGAATTCAGACCTCTACAAGGTTCTACATATCTGCCTTTACCTGACAATATCAAAAACAGAAAAGCCGTGGTTAACGTAGAAAATACCGACCAGAAATGCTTTTTGTGGTGTATTTTGGCTGCTTTGTTTCCAGTTTTAAATAACCCACAGCGAATAAGTCATTATAAACAGCACGAACATGATTTTGATGATGGTATGGAGGGCTTAGAATATCCGATGTCTATCAAGAATATTGATAAATTCGAAAAAAGGGCCAAAGATAGCAATGGTATGCTATTATCTATTAATGTGTTTATTTGTTCTGCTAGTCGTGGCGATTGCTTAATAGAGCCTCTTAGAATCAGCAACCTTGATGATGACTCTGCTGTCCCGATCGATCTGCTCTTAATTGATAGAGACGGTTCTTACCATTACACTCTGATACGCAATCTTCAGGCTTTAGTCAGAAAACAACTAGGCAAATCCAATAGAATATACAAGTTGTGTCGAAGATGTTTAACTGTGTTTGATGGTCAAAAGATAGTAAATAGTGTTGATAAAGAGAATACCGAAATTGCTAAAAACAAGTTGACTGAACATTTAAAATACTGTGGCAACCATAAACCTGTTCATATGGTTATGCCCAAACCAAACGAAAATGCCGACTTCAAAAAATTCGAAGCCTTGTTGGGGCACCCAGCGTATATAGTCTGTGATTTTGAATCAAATCTCAAAGCGCTTGCATTCTGCAGCCCAGATCCTGAAGAATCATCAAGTACAGCGTATCAGCTACATGAACCTTCTAGTTTTTGTTATGTGGTTGTACAGGATGGTGTTATTAGTAAACCATACTTATACATGGAGCAAGATGCTGTTAAAGAATTTGCACGTAAAATAGAAAGTGAGTGCCGTCGCATAGCCCATGATATATTACTAAAATCAACACCTATGCTACCTTTAACAGAGGATCAAATCGAAGATTTTAACAGTACAGAAAAATGCCCGGTATGCAATTCTGAATTTTCGGATACAAATATCAAGGTGTGTCATCAATGCCATATGGACGGTCGATATGAACAGGCTTTGTGTAGTAGCTGTAATATTAAGATCCAGAGAGCAAAATTTGTCCCGATATTTTGCCACGGTGCATCTAATTATGATTTTCATCATCTGATCAGATACGAAGGGTTTGACAAGCAGGATTTAAATATTTTAGCAGAAAATGATGAAAAATATATAGCTATTAGCAAAATAATTAGTGTTAATGGCAGGCCCAAATACCTAAGATTTCTAGATTCATATAGATTTCTAGCCTTGCCACTCTGGCCAGTCAATTATCTGATGCCCAATTCAAAATTACATCTGACACGTTTCCAAATTTAGACCTGAAATTGCTTAGGCGCAAGGGTGTATATCCATACGATTATGTTACTGATTTTTCTAAATTTAACGAGTGTGCTCTGCCACCGTAAGAAGCGTTCTACAGCAAACTCAGAGCATCAGGAACTAGTGATGATGATTATCGCCATGCCCAGTTGATGTGGACCAACTTAAATTGTCAGAATCTTCGTGATAATCATAAATGCTATTTGGCACTCGATGTGACGCTCTTAGCTGATGTCATTGAGGCATTTAGAGCATCCTCAATACAAAATTATTACCTTGACCCGGTCTATTTTTACAGTGCTCCAGGCCTAGCATGGTCTGCGATGTTTCTGAACACTAAAATGAAATTGGATCTGATCCAGGACCAGGACATGTATCTGTTCATCGAACAATGTATACCAGGGGGCATAGTACTATGTTCTCAAAGATATACCAAAGCCAACAAGTATGTTCCCGATTATGATCCTGCACAACCATCAAACTATATATTTTATGTAGATGCCAACAGCCTGTATGGTTATGTCATGATGGATAAACTGCCATATCCAGGGCTTGAGTGGGTCGAAGATTTCAACATTGAGGATCTTCAAGACTTTGATGACAGTGACTATGGCCTGTTCTTAGAGGTCGATCTGGCAATTCCTGATAATTTGCACAGCCAGTTTTCTGATCTGCCGCCAATTGCTGAATTCCAGTGTCCGCCTGGCTCTAAACAGAAGAAGCTGATGATGACTCTAAAGCCAAAACAGGGTTATGGCATATACTACAAGAATCTCCAGTTCCTGAAGCATCATGGTGTTCAAGTGACCAAGGTTGGCAAAGTCTTGAGGTTCAAGCACTCAAGGTGGTTGAAGCAATACATTGATACAAACACCGAGCTTCCAACACGTGCAGTAACCCAATTTGATAAGACCTTGTTCAAATTGATGGTCAATTCGGTGTATGGTAAGACCATAGAAAATGTCAGAAAGCATACTAATGTCAAGTTGGTTACCGACACCAGCCAAAGCAAAAAATTGGTAGCAAAGCCTAATTTGAACTACAGAAGAATTTATGATGACAATCTGGCACTCTTCAACATGAAAAAAACTAAGATCAAGTTTGATAAGCCTATTTATGTAGGGGCTGTAATATTAGAATTGGCCAAATTACATATGCTGGTGCTTTATTACGATGTGCTTAAGCCTTTTTATGGTGATCGTATAAGACTGATGTATATGGACACGGATAGCTTTATTCTTAATATTCAGACAGATGATGTTTATAAAGATATAGCACAGCCTGCATTGCTTGAATATTTCGATACCAGCGAATTACCTGCCATCTGAATATTCAACCACACAACAAAAAGCTGCCTGGCAAGTTAAAAGACGAGACACTTGGCAATGTTATTGTAGCATTTGCTGGGTTAAGAGCCAAAATGTACAGCTTTGAAACATCCAGTGGTGCTGTCACCAAAAAAACCAAGGGCGTTGGTAGAGTAACTGTAGACAAAGAGCTCAAATTTGAAGATTACGAAGATTGTCTCAAATCATGTAGCACAATCAGAACATCAGAATGCAGAATCCAGAGTGTGGATCACTTGTTGACCACAAATATTGTAAGAAAGGTTGCTCTGGACCCACATGACGATAAGAGATGCGTTTTATCATGCGGTATACATACTCTACCATGGGGTCATTGCGATTTGATAAGTGGCAATCAATGCCCAATCACAGAGCATGCCTTGCAATAAATAAACATGCCAATGAACTTATTTGGGTTCAAAAACAGGCTATTATGGACCTGCCAACACCAGCACCCTCTCCTGATATACAGTCTATGCTATCTAAACGAAGTGGTTTGTTAATTATTCATCTGAATAGCATACTTACAGATGTTGATGTTAATACAGGTAAAATATTGTACATATTTAACAATAACTTAAACTACTACCAGTTACCTGTAGGTGGTCAATTACAACTTATTACAACCCCCGAGGGCAATGTCAAGGTTTGAGTAGGCAGAAATATTTACAGAATTAAGCACTCAAACATGGTTTCTGGCACTGTATATACTGTCTCTGCCGGTGACTGTTTATATATTGAGGTCCTGGGACACTAAAAGGTAAAAAAAAGGTAAAGTGCTCCCCTGTGCATAGCACCACGGCATGAAGGCGTATAGGGGGTGTGGGGGTAACGCCCCACACTTTCTTGATCCGGTCGTGAGTGGGGGTGACTATGACAAGCTTATACCTCTTTTTATAGAATTAAGAATCAGATACTCTATAATAAATAACCGCTAAAAAACACAATGCCTAACGATATATTTGGCCATACAAAGCGCGAAGATCACAGCGACGAGATTCTGATGCTTGACGTCACAGTCAAAAAATTAAGAAGCGATTTACAAGCTCTACAAACCACACTTAATGCCAGTCTTCAACTTGAGATTACCAATTTACAATCACAATGCATGGACCCTCTTCTTAAAATCGACTCAGAACTTAAATTGCTGCTTCAGAAATACACTGACTTGGCTACACTAGATAATTTTCAGAGTTTAGAGGAGGCCATAGCAGCTCTTCAAGCCAAATTTAACACTCAGGCTACCAACTCTGAGCAACTGAAACAGCAACTAGAAGAGCAGATTGGTAGTGTCCAGACACAGCTCCAAACAATTGTCAAAAGCATAAAGTCATAAGATGATTTTGATCTAGTGATTTCTACTTTAAAAGAACAGATTCAATCACTACAGATACCTAATCT
Organism: Lepisma saccharinum; assembly: GCF_977018435.1. Taxonomy (NCBI): domain Eukaryota; kingdom Metazoa; phylum Arthropoda; class Insecta; order Zygentoma; family Lepismatidae; genus Lepisma; species Lepisma saccharinum. Next base: position 57,478,642 of record NC_139230.1, on the reverse strand, counting down.
GGACCCCTTAAACAATGCCATAGCCGAGGTCAAAGAAAAAATTGAGACACTAGAAAATTTTATGAACAACCTACCATCTTCGGATGCTCTGAGTGCTATTACTCGTAGTGTTGCCAACATCAAGCTACAACTAGAGACATACGAGGATTTTGGCAAAATTCAGAGTACCATAAGCCATCTTGAGGGTATCATAGCAGCAGTACGCAACGATCTGACAAATGTACAAGAAACTCTGGAGTCCCGTTTACCTGGTATCGTAGACTCTCTTGCCAGTGTCCAGCAACAGATCACCAAACTTGAAAATCTTAATACCGAATCTGAGCTATCACATTTTCATCACTTGATCGATGATATTCAAACAAAGCTTGAAATTTTACAACAATCGACACCTACTCACGCAGACATAGCCCTGCTCCAAGATGCTATGCGTAGTGTGGCTGACGCTAGTAAATTAAATGATGTAAAATTGGCCCTTGAGTCTCTGCAGAATACGGTGGCCAATCTGCCTACATCACAGGAACTTAAAAATATTAAAAGAGCCGTACATCTGAAGACATCAAGAATATTCAGACAGAGATCAAACAGCTTACTCAGACAGTGGCTACTCTTCCAACCAATCAGCATATTAATGAACTGCATACCCTGTTTGAGGATATCAGAACCCAAGTCCATGATCTTACAACCCAAAGTTCAAAATTGGCTGTTGTTGAAAATCTACAGCAAATTGTAGCCAACATCAAGCAACAGCTAGGGACCATGGAATCCAACCAAGCAAATGTTCTGTCTGTTTTTTGCCACGCAGCTTCAAGAGATTGTGCAACAATACAAAAAACTTGCTGTGGACATAAGAATCAAACCAGGCCACGACGAGATTGTTAGGACTATCAATGAGCATCTTGAATCTGTAATAAGTAGATTGCTTACAGCAGAAAAAGAAATAACTGGCCTAATCGAGAATCCTAAGCACACAGTAATCCTTCAATTGTACAGTGTCCCCAACACAGAATACGAATCAGCGTTTACACCAGGTGGCAAACTGTATATGTTGTCCCCTGCACAATTTTATTACCAGTTCTTCGTAAGAGGCACACTCAAACCGGTCAAGATCAAATACTGGTTACAACCACAGGCACACCACTACCCCACCTTATCAATAGCCAATGCTGACAACATACCAAAAATCACCAGTGTGGAGTTGGAGGATTTTACAGACCCCGATACACTAGAAACAGCCTATGCTGAAGATGATGGTTCTTTGGAGTTTGACATACAAATAGGGGATAAGCTGTATTAAGAAAATCCTGTAGTATCAGCTGCTGAACACCCCATAGTTGCAATATTCTTGTTTACGTACTATGTCTAGACAAACCATAGTTAACGAGCTACACAGACCAGCCAGACGTAACTATAAGCGACTGCCAGTGGTCACAAAAGGCATCGACGATTTGTGGCAGGCTGACTTGGTTGAGATGGCAAGTGGACAGCTGAAAAACATACACAAGATCAACAAGAGCTACAAGTATCTACTTACTGTCATAGATACATTTTCGAAATATGCCTGGGCTGTGCCACTCAAATCCAAGACTGGAGCATATGTGACAGAAGCTTTTAGGACAATCATCAATCAGAGTGGCAGATTACCACGCTATCTACAAACAGATAACGGTAAAGAATTCTATAATTTTGTGTTTCAACAATTTGTTAAGAGCCAGTCAATACGACATTACTCAAGTTACAGCAATCTCAAAGCCTCTATTGTAGTGTGACAGTCAGATTTACCATCGTCATTATTATTATTATTATTACTCTAACAATTAGCCGTAAAAAATGTGTTGAATCAAAGTGTTGAGTGTCTTAATTTGTAAGAATATATATTTGATTTGCCAAGCCGACGGGAGAATGAAAGGAAGTCCCGAGACTGACGGGCGAGCACCTGAAAGGTCACGTTATGCGTCTAAAGCTTAAGAAATTCGACCGTAATGACAACCATTTAAATATATCGGGTTCCGGCGGCCAGATTTGTGTGGAATTTTTACCAGCGCAGCAACATGTGTGCAAGGACGGACGTGTGGAGTTTCGTCGCGATCAAGCAAGAATTACGGATGCCAGATCGAATTGGTTGTAATCGATCAGTTTATGGGCACAGATTGTAGTTGAGCTCTGGGCGTCAGCAAGACGGAAACTTAATCCGTATGAACCAAACCTCTAACACGATCCTGCTCAGCCTAGGAGACAATAGAGCGAAGTGGAATACCTCTCCGGAAGCGTCCCTTCAACGAGCGCCGAGCGTCCTTTTTCGAAATCGGGATAAAACGAAGGACATGCTTTTTCGGCGCACAGTTTTACCGCGATTCTCATAGCGAGAGCACCTCCACGATACCTCTCCGTATACCGTGGACTTTGCTTTGTTTTGCGAACATCAGTGTGTGATAGGCAGTAAGTCGTTACGAGTGCGCTTACCTCAATCGCTGGAGGAAGTCGAAGCGAGACTGTGTTCGCGTGCTAATTTACGCCGTTTATAGTTTTTGTGAAACGAGGAACATCGAAAATCATGGCGGGCTAAGCGAAGAAGAGAGATGAGGGCGTCACCCTCGATTCGCCCGATGCCAGACGAGACACCACGACCCATGCCTACAACATGCCAAGAAACGACGAGCTACGCCGCCTGATGCCTACCAGCTGCCACAAGAGAGAGAGAGAGACGCCGAACGCTGCCCTGTTGACGTCCCGACGCTCGAGATCGTCCGACGGTGATGGAAAAGACGCCGACGAGCCAAGAACGACCGCCCACCGACCAGATGCGACGTCCGAACCGCGCCAGACCACGGAGATGTTCACCGATCCCGAGAGGAAGAGACGCCGAGCCCATTGACGTTCCCGACCAACGCCGACGACCCATCTTCACTGATCCGCCGAGGAACCAGATGTATGAACGCTCTTCGCATCTTCGTCGCCACGTTCAAGGAAGAATAGGAAAACCTTTCGTGTGAATACTATGTGATTTCAATCGCCCATAAAGACGCCAGGATGCACCTTGTAAGCTGAGAGATGGTAATGTATTCATCTGTGTGAATGTCAACACGTGACGGCTCGATTGATTTAGAGAACGCCCTTGAAATTCGTCAACATTTTGAAAACGCCCACACCACTCGGAACTTCGTACCAAACTCCCGTCGAGCTTGTCATTTGTAATTTATTTGTCTCAGGTCAATTTTACTTGTTTCTCGTGATTTTTTTTAATGATCTTAAATTCGTTGTTGTTTGTGCTCCTTTGTATTTGTTTAAAGTGCGTACTATTAGAGTAAAGCGCCGCCGGCTTAATTGTTTAATCTATTTGAGGTTGGTTCATTTTTATGTGTCAGCGCTGTGTCGCTGCTAGCTACGTCAGGTCGCGTATGTGATTATTTGTTAAAGTATTTGCCTGGTAATATGAATTGCTCGTCGCGGCGAAGTCTTGAAGTCCCGCCTGCTTGAGAGTATATGTTGCGTCACTCAACGGAGGTATTGTTATGTTTGGAACCACGTGAGGTCATGCAAAAGGAAAACGTCCGCCCGCGTGAGCGTAATTGCCGTTGAGACGCCTTTGTTTATGCTGGACAAATAATGTATTGTCACCGCACCGACCTAGTTTTTTTAAAAAAGGTGAACTTAAGTAAGGGGTGGCTAGGATTTGAGTAGCACTGGAGCAAAATCACAAATGACTTGATTAGACAAAAATTCAAGGTAAATTTAAATATGAATGCAATAATTAGGGCTTGTCGTCATAAAAACCTGTACATGTCATGTATCATTTTTGTGTTGATGACCCCGTAAGGATTGATTCGGTGAGTGAATGAGAGAGTGAAAGAGGGGAAGATGTAACTAATTGGTTTTGTTTTGTTATGAATAGAATATACTTTTTATTTTTCATGTTAATTTTGGGCTATATCATTTCGTACGCATGTCGCTACCCGTGATTTTCAGGTATGCAGCCAGCCGCCTCCCGGCTACAGGTAAAAAGGTGGTAATAGAAAGTATATGTTTTCTTTTTGTTTGTTCGATATGGCTAATCGCTATGCACTGTTGGTCACCGGTTCCTATACACGAACTCAACCTGGACCGTAACGCTATTTCACTTGTCCGAGGGAGATTTCGCCGCCTCTATCTAGGTAGTGGTAGCATTTGTTTTCCCGGGCAAGGGAGGGTTTCACAGTAGAGAGATTCAACAGAACCCTAAAAAGTCATATGTATAAACAATTTACGCTTCAAGGTAATTATAAATGGCTTGCTATGATACCAGAACTTCTAGATCAGTATAACAACTCGGTCCACATCACAATTAATACGAAGCCATCTGACGTAACCAAATCTGACGAGCAGCGATTGATCAACACTGTTTACTATCAGAGATATCAGCCAACAACCAGAAGACCTAAATACAAGGTAGGTGATCAAGTAAGGATTAGTAAATATAAACACATATTCAAAAAGAGGCTTTACTAGAAACTGGAGCACTGAATTATTTACAGTGGTTCAAGTTATACCTGGGCCCCGTAACACATATATAATAAAAGACCATCACAAAGAAATCCTCAAAGGCCGATTCTATGAAGAAGAACTTAGCAAAACTAACCAGCCTGACACATATCTCATAGAAAAAGTCATCCGCAAAAAAGGCAACAAGCTACTGGTCAAATGGCTAGGTCATCCGGAAAACAGCTGGATCAAAGCAGACAAAGTGATACTATGAACACCTGGGATGTTATAAAGCGACTACCAGAGCCCGAACAGCAGACTAAGAAAAATGGCAATCTGCTAGCTGATAATATTCGTTGTCTTATTGTTGGGCCGTCGGGTTGCGGTAAAACTACGCTACTGGTTGATAATTTTTTACTGGCACCTAACTGGTTAGACTGGAAAAACAGGCACTTGTACGTCTTTTCTAAGAGCTTAGAACAATTAAAATATCAGCAGCTGATGAAGCTATACGATGGACTGGATATAGCCGCTTTTGAATCAGATGTTAAGCCACTCGATGACTGTCTCGATAACTCTGTTGTTGTGTTTGATGACATTATATTAGATAATCAATACGAGGTTCGAAATTTCTTTAAACAGGGGCGGCACAAAGAGATAGATTGCTTCTACCTGGCGCAGACCTTTTCTAAAATACCGAAACAGCTGCTACGAGACAACAGCAATTTCATATGTGCGTTTCGTCAAGATCATACTAACCTCAAACACATACATGACGAGTATGTAGGTGCAGACTTAAGCTACAACGATTTTTCTAAGTTTTGTAGTAGGTGCTGGAACCAGGACAGCTACGGGTTTGTCACAATCGATATGACAAGGAAGCCCAATAGTGGTAAATATAGGAGTAAAATCAATGATTTTCTAGACGTAGAGACGTATATATACAGGCATGAAACGACCAATCGTTGACGATCTTAAATTAAGACTATCTTGTAAAACGATACAAGGGATGGAAATCAGAGAACCGAGGTTTTTATGTACAACACAAGCGCACAGAACAGCCTATTATTGATGCTATTAGTGATCTGGGTAAAAATATCAAAACTGTTACAGAGCAGAACCAAAATTTGATCACAGAGCTTGTGCCGGTAGCTGCTCGGAACATATTAGATTATCCAATCACCCCCCTTTCTAGTATTCATACACCTAGTCCTATTCGTCCTCAAAGAATCGAAGCTAGTCAGGATCCTATTGAATTGGGCCTTCTTGCTCAAAAATATTTAAGCACACCTAAAGACAACAAAGACGAGGTATTCGGTTTATATGCTGACACAGAGCGTGACGGTATCATCATACATAAAATTGGCAATTTTAGGGTAACGTTTATGGGCGATGATCTGATTGTATATTCAGAATCACATCTTGGAGAAAGAGGCGGTTTTGTTAAGTATCCTGGATTGTGGGAACTGATGACTCGTCAACGGCCTGACGACTATACAGATCAAGACTATGAGCACTACAAAGAAATACTAATAAAATCGGATGCCTTGTACCAGAACAATGATCCTACACAAAAAAGAGTCAAGTCTAGCAGTGGAGCAAAATACAACAACTTAATCAAGCCCATATGGACACAGATCAAGACAGGTAGCGGAATCAAACAGTACAGCACCATGCCTAAAGAATTCGTCTGGGTTGACGATGTAAGAAAACTAACAGATAGGCTGCTGGTCATAGCTGGCAAAGAAAATGCCGGTAACCATAATTTTTACAACGAAAAAGTCAGAATTATGGATATGATAGCCACCAAATTGTCTAATTTTATAGTCAACGACACTAAGGGGATTGGATATCTTATAAAAATTATTAATACTCTACCGAATAAATTTTGGAATATCTCTGAGGGTCGGGGGCTGGTTAATGACATCATAAACAAGCTGCCATTTGAGCTACACATACCAGGCTATCAGTATTGTGGTCCCGGTACCAAACTAAACCATAGACTAAACAGAGGGGACCCTGGTGTTAATCGCCTAGACGCTGCTTGTAGAGACCATGACATAGCATACAACACACATACCGATCTTGACAAGCGACATGTGGCAGACAAAAAATTAGAAGAGGCTGCATTTGGTAGATTAGTAAGCAGAGATGCTTCTTTGGGTGAAAAAAATAGCAGCATTATGGACCACCATAGCTATGAACACCAAACAAAAACTAGGGTGGGGGTTGTAACAGACTAAATAAACTGGCCCAGCAATAAGTGTTACGACTTAAATTTAAACCACTTAATTAAGCTATGTAATCCCCGAATATGTATATAATATTGATTGATTGATTGAATTTGTGTTTTAAGTCCACTTTTATGCACAGTAAGGCTAATCGGGACTGGCCCTACAGTTTAAAGTGGGATCCGAACCACTTGTGCCTCCACCGGGTATCGAACCCGGGACCCCTTGATTACAAGGCAATGACGCTACCACTGCGCCATGGGGAGGTCCAATATGTATATAATAAACCTACGATGAAGGCCAAGGGTGTTATGTATCAGATAACTTATGCAGGTCTTAAATCTCTTGGTACTATCGATAGTTTTTTAACCAAAAAACAGAGCAAAAAAAATAGCTCTTGTCTTGCCAAAAGCCATGGTATGAAGTTGTTACTTAGTACCCCCAATTAAAAAAATTACAGCAATCCAGAAAAAATCACATGTGGGTGGCTTTATATTTAGTATCCCGACTATCTTAGCAGCACTCGGTGCAGTTGGTAGCTTAGCAGGGGGATGGGCTGCCATAGCAAAAACAGTAATAGATGCCAAGAAAAATAAGGCCGAATTAGCTGAACAAAGACGCTATAATCTGGCCATAGAAAATCAAGGCAAAGGTCTTAAAAGAGTCATAAATAAGTTTTAAAAAACAAGCGCCGCTTACCAACCAAGATATTGAAGCTTTAATCGAACCACTGGGCATCAAAAATTTTAGAGGTGTATACATGTCTGATTCTTTACCAGAACAACCGCTCAGAAAAGAGTGTGGCATAGTCAATTTGGATAGCTACAAAAATCAGGGCACACACTGGATCTGCTATCATAAATATTCAAACAACAAGGCGTTTGTGTTCGATTCGTTTGGGGGGATTCCACCTAATAATGTAGTAATATATCTAAAATCTCATAATCTGTATTACAATCACGATCGTATTCAAAATTTTGAAGATATTAATTGTGGACATCTGTGTTTATCTGTTCTTAGATATCTGTCCCAAATAAATAAACCATCAATTGAAGATTTTCAAAAGGCTCTGTGGTATCTAAAACATCATGGGCATATTCCATCTGACCAGCCAGAATTCAATCTTAAAACTCGAACTACATGATGATATTATGTATCCCAAATCAACAGCTCTTAGAGCATTCTACGGCATGTACTTGATCCCTAATATTACACACCATAACAACACAATCACAGTTGGGGATCAAAAAATTGTCATCACTCCAGGGCAGTATAATATATCTACTTTAAATGCTCAGTTACCTAGTGGTGTTGTCTTAACTCAAAATTCTGTCACTCACAGAATAGAGATTGTGTCTGCTACAGAGACAGTGGATCTGGGTACTATAGCAGAGCTATTAGGCTTCCAGAACAACACAAAACTTGAACCAGCCATCAAACACACTGCCGTTAATATACCTAAATTCTTGGCCATAGAGACTCTGAATATTCATTGTAATGTGGCCGAAGGTATGATCACCAAATCAGATGGCATAGGCACTCACAAACAAACTGGCATCATTGCAACATTCAAACCTAACTCTGAATTTATGGAGCCAATCATCTACACTCCATCACCAACATTATATTTTCCAGTGTGCCATAATAGAATCGACTACATTGAGTTGGTGGTCACTAACGAAAAAGAAGAATTAGTTGATTTTGCCGGAGCCACAACAACCACCATCATAGAGATTAATATATAAATAAAATACATACTAAAAAATGGAGCATATCAAAAGCTACGAGCTACATTCGTTCCCTCCAAACTGTAGGACCTTTGCCAATTTGAATCAGCCCAACACAGAGATTGAGGTTGACCTTGACGTAGGGGATGGCTTTATACACCCCCACAGAGCAGACCTATATATCAAGTTTGATGTTGTCAAGCTCGACTGCACAGATTATTCTGTTAACTCAAATATAAGACTGGTAGACAATTTTGTACTGCATCTGTTTTCTCAAATCGAGATCCGAAAGCATGGTGTTGTCATAAACAGAGTAGACTATCCTGGTGTTACATCTACAGCTTTGGCCACACTGAATTTATCCAAGACCGAGGTCTCGTACAACAAAATCGGTGGATTTGAGGCTGGCGATAAAATAATAACCAAGAGCCACACTGTACTGTTTCCGATGCGCCTGTTACCTGGATTCTTCTCAGATTACAAAGACATTATGTGGAAGGGTGGTTTAAGAATCACATTTCGAAGAGCTGCCAATGATAATAATGCTTTGATGAGGTACAGTACATTAAACTCTACTGGGACAGCTCTGCCTAATACCCTACCTGAGGAAGGCAAATGTCTTATTCAGACTATGGAGCTAACAATCCCGGTTGTTGAATACAAAGCCAGTTATGCTCTTAAATACAAAGCAGATATACTAAAAAATCCACAGGTGCCTTTACAATTTTATACATATCAATGCGTCCAGAAGCCTGCCACTGGTAGCTATTACGAATTCGATGCTACGAATTCATTTTCTAGTATACAATATGACATGCCAGATTTTGTGGTGGTGCTGTTTCAGACTGGTCGAGACAACAACCAGCAACAAAATTCAAGTAAGTTCGATAACTGCAATATCAAGAACATATATCTTAAAAACGGCAGAAACGAGGTGTTTCCTAGAGAAAATTATAATTTAGACATGTCCAAGGATGATTTTCTTAAATTATACGAGGCCTACACAGCATACAAAAGAGTCACTACTGGCAATACCGACATGTATTACTCACCCGATGAATTCAAAGCACAGAGACCAATGTTTTTCATCAACACCTCAAAACGCAAGCAGGTTGTAGTTAATGACAGGACAAACATTAAAATAATCTGTGAATTTTATGATACACCACCTGCCGACACCATATGCAGTGTTATTCTTATAGGTCAGAAATCATATGTTTATGATATAAGAAATGAAAGAGTCACAGGGCAATTCTAGAAAGCCTCTGCATAATGCATTGTCTTAGTACTAGATAAACAAGTTGGGCCTGGTGCCCAATTAAAATATTCGGGTTAACATATTAATACTCTGAACTGACTGTCAAGTACTATTTAAGCACACTTTACAGAGTATTATACTAAAGGCAATAAACTCATATGAGCATCTTGGCTTAGTTTTAAGTGTAGCCAAACCAATGCCAAGAGGGGCATATTTTTTATGATCCTATGGACAACAATCTGACAGATGCAGCTTTTGTAAGTGTAGCCAAACCAATCTGAGGGGGGTCATACTTTTTACAGGCAATCCTCGAGGGCTTTTTACTAAAGTCTTGGATTAGACAGAGTAGCACACTGTAGGCAATAAGTTTATATAATCATCTTGACCTAGTTTTAAGTGTAGCCAAAACCAGTCTGAGGGGGGTCATACTTTTTGTGTTCCAGTAATATTGTATTTTATACTACTTAATATTGTCGAGTTTCGTGCAATGGACCGGTTGCTGAACACTGGGTCCTTAAAAAAGATCCTCAACACTTCCATCACAGTACCTCCAATAGCTGTGGAAGAAATTAGAAGGTACGTTAAATTCTTTATTTTTATTATTCTATGCATTTTTATTAGTTTTGTTGCATGACCGCAACCTTGTGGAACGCTTATTAGTGTCGCTTTACACATGAAACAACTCATGAATCGTCATACATATGGAGATTGAATTAATACTTGTCAAATATAGTCGAAATTTACCAAAAAAATTAAAATGAGAAAAATACTGTTTTTCCCTATTATTTCCCAAGACATGTACGAAGTTGTACAGAATTGAAACATAAAAAAAAAATTGTTGCTATTTTCAAATATTTATTAAAAAGAATTTGTGATTGGCCGACTAAGTTAATTACGAACGAACGCGACTAAATTTCAGCGCTAGCGTACATTTCCCATGTTGTTCATTATTTGCACAACCATTATTTTTAGGTATTATTATTACATATATTTCCGAATGTAAGGCCCACCTTTTGGCCAATTATTGGCTGCTCAAAATCAGGGTGCGCCTTACATTCGGAAATATACACCATACTGTATTATTATTACTATAAATATATTTTACCCAACTGATACGAATACTATTTTTCGATTGTATTTGTGGAGGAAGATGGAGCAGTTGCTGATGTCAGAATTTCTGGAGAAGATGAAGTTTTTAAGACGATTTAGTGATAGTGGATGCGACAGCATCTCCTGAAGCTAAGAACCAAATGCCGAGTTCTTCGGAGATCAGTGGCACAGGTGAGAGAACAGTCAAGCCCGTAGCTAGAATTGATCTCCAGGGGGGGGGGGCTTACGGGTTATCAGGGGGACTTTGTAAACCAATTCCATTTTTTAAAAAATTAACAGTATTAAATGAAGGTAAATTATGTTGGGGGGGGTCATTATGTTACATAAAATTTATAAATATCACACAAATACTACATTTTTCTACATCTTTTAAAATATCTATTGAAGTGTTAATTGACTGGTACTGAAATCATCCCTTATACACTCCATACTGCATTAGATGATACAGATATTTATATCACACAAAAAGATGCACAATTCAATCACAGTGCCTACAGTACATTCCACTACCGGCCGAAGCAATGCAACTCCCCTTCATCCCCAAAACTTGGGAGCTGTTGACCTTTGATGCAGATACGAAGGAAATTTGCATGATGACATCAAAGTCACAGATTTCTGTCTAAATGGAGGCCGCAACAGGGGCAGTGAAAGAAGCTCCCTCATGAAAGAACTTACAAAGTCTAGATAATATTTTAAATACTTGCAGCTACTTAGACTTCAGCTCATAAACAAGATGAGCTAATGTAATAGCTGCTGTTCATGTTCTGTGGATTTATCCTTAAAGTTGTGAGCTATCTAAATTTTTACTCTTCACTGCAAAACAAATTATACAAAATAGTTTTACCTATTGTCAAGGAGGCTGATGACAGTGCCAGGGAGGCTCAGCTCCCCTGGCCCCTGCCTGGCTATGGGCCTGAGAACAGTAAAAAGGAAGTACTGCGATTCCTACTTAGACATTGGGTTCGTTGAGACCAGCGACAACAAATCGCAGTGCGTATTTTGTGGAGAAGTGTTGCCAAGCAGTGTGATGTTCCCAGCGAAAATGCGCCTTCATTTTAAGGGGGTCCATCCAGAATGCAAGGGCAAACCAATTGATTTTTTCAGAAGGAAGGACAGTGAACTTGCAGAAGCCCAGAAAATTATATCGTATCACTCAAAAACAATTAACGAAATGGCTTTGATGTTATCATACTTAGTAAGTTATCGCTGAAAACCTTATCAAGCCTTGTGCAAAGGACATAGTTGAATTTATGCTGGATGGAAAAGCCACGAAATTCATAGACACAATTCCTTTGTCAAATAACACTATTTCACGATGCATCAGGGACTTAGCAGATGACGTGAAACTACTTAACTTTCACGTATAAAATCGATGAATCGACAGATGTAGCTGGGTTGGCAATTTTAATATTTTTTGTGCGCTATCAGTACTTGGGAGTCTTTTCAAGAGGATCTGCTTCTCTGCAAATCGTTACTGACTACCACAACTAGCACTGAAAGTTTTAAATTAATAGATGAATTTTTCACAGTGAATGGCATCCCATGGGATAATGGTGTCGATGTGTGCACAGACGGCACGAAGGCCATGACTGGTGTTATCTCAAAAATTAAACAAAAAGCGAAGGAGTGCAGCAGTAGCCACTGCATCCTCCACCGCCAAGCCCTTGCTGTGAAGGGTGCCGTGCTGTTAGCGAACGTGCAAACTTGTCCTGTCTTATTTGTCCTTGAATCTGGTCAGCATGCAAGTGTTGCCTGTGATAAGCCAACTTGCGTAGAGAAACACCTCAGTGGCTGGTGCCTCTTGACCTCACCTGACTCACCCCTGATCATTCTTCAATTGGGTCTTCCTTGTCGCACAATAGGTTTGCTACCTTGTGTTCTGACGTCAGACGAGGAATACCTACGAGGTTAGGTTAGGCTTGTTAGGTTAGGTTTCATTAGCATAAATACAATGAAAAATTATTATTTAGTTTGAGAAAACTAAACATAGCTAGCTAACCTAACAACGTAGGCATTCAGCCATGTTCCAAATTAGGCAGGGAGAACTTTGAGTCTCTACCGGTAAAAGGAAGAAGACTTACATGAACATCTGACACCCGGATGAAAACAGTTTTGGAACAACTGAAAATTGATAATAACATTTACAAATGTCTTAGGAAGTTGTCCTTTGTACAAAAAGTAACCTAGGTTGATTAACATTTACATTTCCTATGTAAAATTTGATTTTTAAGGAAGATGAAATATATTAATATTTTAACAAAAACTTTCATGTAGTTAACCTAAATTGTTAAGGATCCTTCATTTAGCTAATTTCAAACACAAAATGATTATAAGATATCACTGGCAAGACTTGCATGTTGACCACTTTCAAGGACAAACAAGTCAGGGCAAGTTTGTGTGTTTGCTAACAGCATGCACCTGCAAATCCTTTCACTACGAGCTGTGAAGAAGATGCCATCTTCCCTAAAAGTAATCCTGGACGAAAGTGTAAAATTAATTAATTTTATTAAATCACGACCTAAGAATACCAGGCTATTCAAAGTGTGTGATGACATGGGGAGTTTACATACATCTTTACTTCTTCACACAGAAATAAGGTGACTCTCTCGAGGCATAAGTTTGACTCGGATCTTAGAAATGAGGGATGAAGTCAGAATCTTCCTGACTGACAATGACTTCGCTTTGGAAGACAGGTTATGTGACGAACGCAGGCTAATAAAATTTGAATATTTAGGTGATATTTTTCAGAAAGTTAATAATTTAAGCCTCTTACTTCAAGGAAACATGAGTGTTTGACGCCAGTGATAAAGTGCAAGGGTTCAAAAATAAAATCAAGTTTTGGGCAGAATCAGTGAACAATGGTAATCTTGACAACTCCCCAATGGTAAAACAATTCGTAGAAGAACTAGATTCACACATACCTGGGGATATCTTAAATGAGTTTCAAGTTCACCTACTAAGTTTGCTTGATAGTTTCAACAGTTATTTTCGGGAAGAGCTCAATGAAAAAATGAAAGAAAACTTTTGGGTTGTAAACCCATTCTCTGCTGGTCAGAAAAACCAGCCTCTCTGACAAAGCAGCAATATGAATGCTCGATTGATTTGACATCAGATTTTATGATAAAATATAATTTTTCAAATAAGAAGTCACTATCTGAATTCTGGTGTCAGTTAAAAGACGAATTTAAAGTTTTGTCTGATTAAGCTAAAACCATCCTTTTGCCCTTTGCAACAACTTATTTATGTGAATCAGGATTCTCTGCTTATGCAGGTACTAAAACAAAGCACAGATCTCGTCTCGATGCGGAGCCACATATTCGGCTCCAGCTGTCCCAAATTCAACCAGATATAGCCAAGTTATGTAAATTAATTCAGTCTCATCTCTCTCATTAGAATGGTCCCAAGTAGCATTTTTTGTTTTGCAACATTAAAATGGTTTCAGCTATGTACCAGATCTATGAGGTTATAATTTACAATACTTGCTTTTAGTTCATTTTAAAATGTGTTGCCTTAATATGTTTTTGTTTGTTTTGTAATGTACGTAGTGAAATTAGAGTTGAAAATATATTTTTTGTAATGAAATAAAAACCATGTTTCACATGCTCCGTGATAAACTTTTCTACTGAAAAGTGCTCCATGACCTAAAAAGTTTGGGAATCACTGCTTTAAAGCCTAACTAACAGAATTTTGGAAAATACACTTCGCATGTTTGATGCACAGAAAATACATACTTGTCAATGAATATCTTTGCCCCATCAACGCACAGAGATAGCGACAAATCTTTCTACGCTGTTGGTATTCAAGCACCGGTGAAATGCTGGAATGAGTGCATTAGTGTAGAGGAGGAATGAAAGTATTTTCTATACGTCCAAATGTGTTCAGTTATTCTGAAAAATGAAAACTCTCGATTTGACTTGAATGCCTCTCCTAGCTCATATCATTTATTTGAAGAAATGTAGAGAAAATAGAATGCACTATGTTCACTTACGTATTATTCTAATCAATAAAATTTATGATGCGAAATTTTCATGCTTTCTACACTAATAAACAAGCTAGATTTCGGTTTGCAAAAATCAATCATGTTTAAACCATCAATTACAATCTATAACGTCATAAAATACAGATTCACTGGTTCAAACCATGGGCGGTCTTGAATCACGTCCTGAACAAGTGCTTTCTTTGAATATAATTGTGACTAAACTAAAAGTGTCTGGCTTCATCTCTCGCATTTATGCCTTATCAATTCTTCTTCCCTGTCATCATATCAAAGTATAAATTTTCATCGTTAGTGGAAAAGGAGAAGCTTCCCTCCCAGTCATCCAGGAAATAGAATGGTTCCCACTGTACATATGTATAGTCTTTTTCTATGTAACCATCTCATCATTTAAAGGATCCAGTATTGGATTGTTTTCGCTTTCATGACCTGTAGAAAATTGAGCATTCGACGACCTGACAAAATCGCTCACAACGCTATACCCATAAGCTGCTATGGTTTGTAAGGAAAAATAATATTGCCAGTATTTTGTGTTATTACAGTGTTTTAATAATGTATATTATCTTTCTTCAATGTAAATATGTCCCATCAGAAATGCAAGTTTAATGCCACATAAACATTTCATTGTACAGTTAAGTTAATTATCATTTTTAATGTACTTATTCACTTTAGGGTTTCAAGGATCCTCATGACAATGACTAATCAAATACAAATGTTCTTGCCAGCACATTTTCAAAAATTATCTCAAATCAGTGACATAATAGTACAAGTTACAGATTCTCATATGCACTGAATAGAGAATTGGATTGACTGTTCTGTGACAAAAATACAAGATTAAACTCTGATTCTGATTATTTCAAATTTTCGTTGAACTTCCAAATAGAAGTCAGAACGTCTAAAATGCACCAATTCCTATGACATTGTGTATATTTTTAATTCAAACCGCTGACATTTTATAAAACTATTTTTCCAGCACCTGTATCAATGTATTCCACTCATCGCATCTGACCTTGCGTGGTTGAATACACTCCTCACTACACGCCATGACCTCTCCCCTTCTTTTCCCACCCTCCCCTCATTCGGATTTCAATGCTTTGCTCAGAACCGCGTGAGGTGAGAGAGATCAAAATTTCCCTTGCTGAAGAAAAATTCCCTTAATTTGCAATGATGCATGAATTGTTCTCGACTCCGTCACACGGCAAGGAGTGGAAAGACTGCAACACTACATGATGAAGAGGGAACAGCGCATGTCCATAGCTACTAGTCTGAAAGCCCTTGATCCAAGCCATAAATGTCTTTCTGCTTCCTCTGCCCACTGTCGAACACTCCGCCACTTTGGTGTGCACTTTCCAATTGTGTTCATGCCGTCCATTTGACGTGAGTTACTCAGGTAGAAAAGCTGAGGCAAGGAAGTAATCGGAAGGTGATGTGGCCCTGGAACATTTGCTGTTTTGAAGAAATGGTTTTCGATGAATAAATATAATAAAAATTAATTACATTGCACATTAATTTGGGTGTGCACGTGCGTGAATAGGCAGCAGCCGCTACTGCTATCCCTACTCCCTAGAGAAGTCAGAACATCAAGAGGCCGGAATTAACTAGATCAACCAAGTTCCAAACATAGGCGTGCACATGGGGGCCAAAGAAGGGGCAGTTGCCCCTCCTAATACTCTCACTTAGAAATTTAGTGCAGAGGAATCTTATCACCGTTATTAAACAATTTTATGCTTTTTTTTTTTTTAAAAAAAAAAATAAGTATTTGCAAACAGACAAAAGTTCCAAGCAACTATGGAGGGGGAGGTGCATTATTTCCTATGAAATTGAACTATCCAACTTCGTTCTATAGCAAATTTCTTTCCACACACATTATTCATTCATTCATTGTGTTACCTCTGTGTTTGCAGAATAAACTGCCCATACATTGGAAATCCGATTGGGTGAGAAAAATAGGGGGCCAGGGATAGTTTACTTTATCTTTCATGCAAGGCTTAGCCTTAAAATGCCATAATGCAGGGGCAAAAAGTGGCAAAGAGTGTGGGGGGTAACTTCCCGCATGCCCCCTAATCTCAGTCAATGTTGGAAATGAATAAATTATGTGTAGTTCTTTTGAATCTACTGTACAAAACCATGTATATTGTAGAGATATGGTGATTAAAAATATGAGAAAACCTCGTCAAGAGATTAATTTATGCTTGTTTATTCACTGGAATTGTCCGACCAGCGAGCAATCTCAAGAATGTGCAAACTTCGTAACTTCCTTGAAGCATTGACTGAGAGGCAAATACGTGGATCTAACATGATCCAGCGTGTTCGAAAGGTGTAATAACCTTTCGAAGCAAAAGATTATAAAAGTAAGCTCGTCCTAAAGCTCGCTCTCATTTCTCTTATTTTACTAGTACACATTACAATGAACTAAACTACAACGACGGAGTACGAAGTTTACAACTGCATAAGCCTGCAGCCAATCGTGCGGGATTGCTCAGAATAGTGAGTCAAGGGTCACAGTATCGAACCTTGGCATCAGTCACAATTCGGTCTGCAAGAAACATCTGGACAATAACATCATTCGCCTACCAGTTATGAACAAGCGCAAATAACCTTAAATTCAATCTTCCATATCTCCTTCCTCTTAGTCGAAGCAGGTTCAACTCGCAAGTATATTTAAGCTCTACCTAAATGTGTTATTGAAGCATCCCTGTTACCTCAGATCCCTGGTAAGATGGGATTATAACAATGTTAAATTGTCCCTCAACCACAGAAAGAGGAAATAAAAGAGGAGAGGGAAAGAACATTAGTACCAGAGAAATTTGATTTCTTCTAATACAGAGATATTCGGCGGGTCCGGACACACTATATATGCCCTCTTCCATACCCATCAATACAATAAAACAGTGAGATGAAATTAGTTTTCTTTTCTTTCTCTGATTGAACTTTCATCATGGTTTTTGCCTCCACCCCTAATCAGAGGGTATGCACTCACCTATGGTTCCAAAAGTTTTCTAGATTCTGGCGATTGTTCCAGGTCACCACATACTAGCAACAAAAAGCAGAAATTTCAGGATCGACCATATTCCAAACAAGAAACTCCCCAGCAAACACACAGAGACCAGTACTTTCCAATATCATCCTTCCCAACTATGACACCAAATTCAATACAGCAAAACATGTGTTCCAACGAACATCTAAATACACTTGTGTCCAAAATTAAGGTGACAAATGAAAAATGCAAGAGAACAACAAAATGATGTATAGAACGGGGTTGTGGGTGATAGAGGAGACAGAAAACAATAAAGAAGAGAGAGGATGCACCAAATGAACAGAAAAGAAAGAGCATTTAAGAAAGGAAACCTGTATTACTGGATTGGGTACAAAACTCATACAAAGGAATACAACGATTTAATTACATCCTGGGCATTCTGGTGACCAGGCACTGCCCATTAATAAGGAATATGGTCACCACGAACCGCAATACATGCCGCACAACGGTTTCCCATGCTGTTCATGAGGGTGTCAAGAAGTTCCTGGGGCAAGGCATCCCATTCTTCCAAGAGACGACATCTGAGCTCGTGGAGGGTTTGTGGAGGGATAGGAGGTGCTGCAAGCCGCCTCCCCAGTGCATCCCACATGTTCGATCGGATTTAGGTCGGGTGAACGTGCGGGCTATGGAATCCGTCAAATATCCTCACCTTCCAGGAACTCATCCACAAGTTGAGCACAATGTGGATGGGCATTATCGTCCATGAACAAGAATTCTGGGCCAACAGCCCCTCGGAAAAGTTACACTATTAATTCCAGAATGTCATCCCTGTACCTCTGGGCAGTGAGCGTGCCGCTGTTTAACACATACAGGGGCGTACGTTCACCAATCATTATCCCTCCCCAGACCATGATGCCACCACCGTGGTATTGGTCAACCTCGTGGATGCGAGATGGATGAAAATGCATCCCAGGCTCTCGCCATACACACATATGCCGTGAGTCACTGTGGAGACCGAAGAGCGATTCATCTGTGAAGAGCACAGATGACCACTGTTGTTGGGTCCATTGTCCGTGTTCGCGACACCACATGTATAGCTCGCGTCGGTGATAGGGGGTGAGGAGGATGCACACCACTGGTCGTCTTGCAAAGAGTCCTGCCGCATTGAGTCGTCTATACACAGTTTGACGCGACATTGAGGCTCCAGTCGCAGCATACAGGTCCTGGGAGAGCTGAGTTGCAGTCCTGTTTCTATAGCAACGGGCCGTAATTGTCAAATAACGGTCATCGGCTGGTGTTGTCCGTTGTGGCTGCCCTTGCCCTGGTCGTCTTGTTATGGTTCCTGTCCTCTGGAACTGGTTCCACATTCTGGAGATCACTTGGCGTGACACATTCAACCACCGTGCCACGTCGACCTAGGACTGCCCTGCTTCCATTCGACCGATTGCTCGCCATCGCATTGCATCGTCCAGACGTTGGTGATGAGCCATCATGCTTGTTCACCCACCTACAGCTGTCTACTGACGAGGTTTCACACTACTGACGAGGTGAGCACATTGCTCACCTGCTGTTCCCTTTCCACAATTGTGCAATGACGTCACACACTATCCTTCCCTGGAGTGTTTCGGTAGAAGTGTTGCGACGTGTTGCATATTTCCCAAAAGTGTTGTCCATTTTCATGCACGTATTTGCGACTTTTCCCACTTTTTCCCTTTGTCACCTTAATTTTGGACACCAGTGTATGTGCCAAGAACACAAATTTCACAAATACTGTTCACTCGCAATGGCATCATCCTGAAATCTCCAAATCCTGACTTTGCAAAGTTAATTCGCAAGAAAGCTTCTTTTGAAATATATGGACCCAAAGCAACTCTCCAAACTTTGAATGTCTCCATCAAAAGCAAGCACCCTCGGACACCTAGGTCTCCATTGCTTTCCTTTCTAAACCAGCCATTACTAACTAATATTCCTCTTCTCTTGCAAAAGTTCAGTAGAATAGAATAGTGGGTGTGTTTCGGCCTCACGGGCTGCTTTTACAACAAATCCTGGTCGAATACATATTATAATTGACACTTTCTTAAAATCACCGATACAATAGGAAAATTTAAGTAGAAAAATAAAACATAATATAAACAATTAATGTACTAATGATAGTTACCTTATTCCTGTTCATTGTAGCAAAGACAAAGCCAAGCACTATTGTTTGAACAGTAAATATTTCTTCAGGTTAATGTGTGTGTTGCAGGGTGTAGCTCCCATAAAGTCAGTGGTTTGGGGAGTTGATTCCATTCTTTTGTCACTGCGACTAAGATAATTTCCATAGAGTCTGGTTTTATGTATTTGAATCGTGTTATCTGACAAAGGTTAATTTGTTTTCCATTCTTGGGGCAATCTGGTTACATAAATATTTAGGCTTCTTGTTCAGAATCCTGTATGGTACCGATAATGCCAAAAATATTCTATTTTTAATCTTGAACAAATTAAGTTATTTTAAGTATGGGGATATATCGTCTCTTCATTTTACATTCACTATAAATATTACACAACTGTTTCGAAGTTTCTGTAGTTTGTAGTTTAAGGTACTGTTGACGTTTATAAATACAGGGATGCATAATCAATTTTTGGCATTACAAGTGTGTTGATCAGGTGAGTTTTTGCTTCTTTGTTTAGCATGTGTTTGAATGGAAAAAGTTATTTCAGTTTGGCTACTGTGTTTTTAACTATTTGTGAAACATGAGAACCCCAGTGTAGATTCTTGTCCAAGATTATGCTGAGGTTGCATGCTGTTTCTACCTTCTAAATACTTGGAAGTTTTCAGTGTAGGGAGGAGGTGTTCAAATTTATCTAACTTTTGAGATTGCTTGTTGTGCCTAGAGTTGAAATGTAAGACTTGGATGAATTCAACTTGAGTACCTCACATTCAGACCATTTAGATACTGAATTGAGATCCTACTGTAATGTTGTGAGAGCCATTGCACGCTTTCTTAATGGTGTATGTAAATGTATATATTTTTGTGTTTGATCCTCATACTGATGGGCTGGCATTGCAATGTTTTAGTATTTCATGAAAGTGTTTGATGTTTAGGGAAAATAAGATAGGTCCTAGAACACTTCCTTCTAGTACCCTGTTTGATACTAAGCCATTTTGATATGAACAACTTATATTCTCATGTACTAATTTTACACAATGTTGCCTGTTTGTTAAATAAGACTGAAAATGTACCAACTCATTCTCTCTTATGCTGAGAGATTTCAATTTCTCTGCCAAGAGGTTGCAGTTTATCAAGTCAAATGCCTTGGTATAATCAAGGAGTACAAGGAATGTAGTTTTACCATTATCCACTCCTTTGGCTATGTTGTCAACAGCAGTAGTCTGCTCCAAGTAAAATCTACAACCTCTCTTCTTAACTGTGCATTAAAATCACCAATCACAATTTGTAATTTCTTCCAATCCTTTGCCATATGCCTGTATTAATTGTTACTTTCCTTCTTGCACGAATTTCTAGTTTTATTATTTTGTCATTTATCCTCTCCACTATCTCACACCACTTCTGACTACAAAAACAACCTCATTTTTTCCATACCTTTCATTACCGGACCAATAGTGTTTATAGTTTCATACTTTTAGCGTCTCAATTTCATATCTCCTGGCTGTTTCACTCATTCAAAAAATGTCCATTCTTCTACCTGTTAGAACTATTATCACTTCTGTCACTGTTATGATATTCCATGTCCCTATTCGTAGCCCATAATCTGTATAATTTCTAGTCCAGCTTGCTTTTTTACATCTCAAATTAGATACGTATGTTTATGACATTCAGCTGAAGTTTTTTCATGTAGCTAATGCTTAATGTAAGAAGTAATTTGAACTTCCTGTACTTTGAAAAAGTGCTCCAACTTTCTTAAAAGAAAATAATCACAGTTACAAACATTTACTTAGAAAGTAAAATTTCTTTCGAAATTATATTATTTTAGTATAATCATGTAGTGATTGCTAGAATCATGAGAGTGGACACAACAATACTTCTGCCTAAGATGTTAACTTTCAATCAGGCATTGAGTAAATACATTCCATATCAACAAGTATTCCAGCACATTTTGTATAATGAAACAAACATTTAGTACATACGGATAAGTTTAATTCATAAGAAAATAAACTGTTCTACAAAAACATCTTTTCAAAATCATACATGCAGGCATTCATACACTGGGTTTAGGGGCAGTGACTCAGAGAAAAAAAAGTAGGGGTCAAGAAATGAAATAGCAGCACTGTATGAACACACACACACACACAAACATACACACATGTGCAAGCACAAGACTGCCTGTTCATAGGTCCAAGTGGTGTGGTCCCTTTTATGAACTTGCCTCTCTGCATTTTTGAGAACACACATTCCTGCTGACTCATTCACCCACTCATACATCACACACAGCCACAAATGCATATCATACCAAAACTGCTTCATTGCCATCTTATTGTCAATATGCACACAACATCAATATGCACAAGAACACATTAACAATTTATGTCTTAGCACAGATTTTGGCAAAAAATGTTTATCTGTTTGGCAGCTTATTATAACACATCACATGAGTCTTCACATTCAGGTGTATGAGTCTTGATAAATTTTTCACCTGTACACATCACAGCACAGATGTTTATGGCATCACTAGCAAAGAAACAATTAGTAGTTAACAGCATCCTGCTACCTAATTTTATTCTTTTCTTTCTGGGGCTCTAGGTAGATAGGAGTAATGTCTGATGGTTTGTATTTTCTGTAAAGAGAAAAAGCGCTAGTTATTAAATTGCAGGTGACACATGCACACAAATATTTTTTTTTTTAAATATACACTTCAATTGGCATAAAGAGATACACTATTTATGTCTTCAACCTTATTGAGTGTGCCACTTTAAAGTGGAATCTCAATTTTATGTTGTTTTTTTTCAGAGGACCAAGGTGAAAACTTAAAATATGGGAATTTTCCGGCTGAATACTATGTTGTCGTATGTCCATCTGTACTAACTTTTCATAAGAGCTAATGCAAGTTTGACATATGTGGATTTTGAATACACCACAAGGTTTTTGCTAACATTTTATTAATATTGATAATTCACACCCCTTGAAAGCCAGATACATTGCTTCGGAATGTAATTAATTATCATGTAAGGAACACAATAACGTCAACAACACATCTCCAATGAAAAGTGGAGATACAACAAAACAGCATTCAGCTGGCGAGCTGTAAAATCAGGGTTTCAGTGTATATGAAAAAGAGTGTGATAGTAATAAGTTGGATTCAAATACAGCTCCTTAGCTAATGTTATTAATCCCAATAGGTTTAATTTTTAATGCAAATCCTTTATGATTATGGACTCCTGCATCCTATTAATATCAATAGTGGCATAAGTGGTCCAAGTGCCAGACTCCTAATATCACCACCACCAGTCTCAAGTTTAAGTCCTGACATGGGCATTGTGTCCCTTGCTCAATTTCATCTAGATATTCATCCTCATGAGGCTGAAAAGCAACACAAAATAAGAAAAATAAATAAGATAAAGATTCCTTACATGATTAACAAAACGTTGGCACCCAACACTAGTCTATAGTGTTAGAATATGTACATTTTAACTGGCTTAGTGTTAAGGCTATGAGGGACAGTTTAGCACCAGGTGGGCAATTATTTCAATAACGACAGAGGCAAAAGAGAGCATGAATTGGAAGTGGAATCAGTTTTTTAAGTTGATTATTAAGCCAGGTAGGATCTATGAAAATATGATGAATAAGTATTTATGGGATCCCATATATTTCTTATGGAGAGGCAACTTTAAGTTGTGTTTTGACTTTTCCAACTGCAAATGAAATATTGAGCATGTTCTTTTTCTGTTCATATGTTTCTCTATGCCATCGGAAGTTTCATATTCCAAAGACAACCAGTAAAATAATACTTCCATAAGCATAATGCTAAGTTTTCTCCCTCTTCTACAACCATCCACCCGACAGACCTCTCTTTCCCCAGCTCGCCCCAAGGAAAGGTCAGTGGGGTTGGAGCAGTTTTGGGTTCTCACGACTCCCTGTACATATAAGCTGTCCCTCGTAGCCTCTTAGGTAGACTTTTAGACTTGAAGTTCCCAGATTCAAGTCCCAGTGGTGTGTATTGGTGTTATTTGTGAACATCCCTTCATCAATTTCATCTAATCGTAACATAATCACTACTCATCCTTATCATTGGGATAAGCCAAAAGTGGCAGAAGAGCAACTAAATAAAATAGAATACGTACAACTTATAAGTTTCAATAATGTCATGTAAATATGAATTAATGAATATCTTACATTATTATATGCATACAATTATATTGGCAGGTGAAGACAGGGAAGAGAATTAAGATGACTTGAGGAGACTGGGAAAAGAGGGAAGTGGACAGGGGCTGAGATTCCAAGAACCTGCATGAGTTGTAGTAACACTAAGGAGTGTGTGAGTAATTGTAGAATTAAATCAGTACTGAAATGCAGAATTTTCCTATCATTCCATCATGTGAATTGCATTATCAAAATCAACGTAGCAGGATGATGAAAATATGAACAGTTTCCCTAGTTTTTCTTTTTCCTGCTCATGGATGTACATAGTGGTGATAGGGATTTTTCCCATTCACTTTGGATTAATGTGGGGGCTGCAGAGGCTCCTCAAAATGGAATTTCCTTTTATCCTTCTAGTTGCAAGAAAGCGTTCTTAAACAAAACAAAGATAACTTTAATTGTAACACACCCATGAGCATGAGATTTCATTGATACAAGGAGAAAACCTACACTGCAACTACTATGATCTCTACATGCAGCACTACACAGCAACTTACTTCAGTCCACCTATGCTTGCATCCAATATGTATACAAATTCCAATCAAATTTTCTCAACATACAGCTATATTTTTTCTACAATGGGTTCTTTCAAACAGATGACTTCTAGAAAAAGAAAATGCTAATATGGTGCAAGAAGCATGGACTCTATGTATTTCCTTAAAAAGCAAATCCCTCACACATTTAAACAACAATTAACAAAATTGTGGTTGTGGTTGCTAAAGTGGCAATAAGAGAGAGTGCATGAATGTGCATATATAGAATCTGTACATTATTACTATTCAAGGTATTAAGTAATGCATGAAAAATCAATTACATAGAAATGCAAATCAATTTTACCATAAATCATTGTTGTGGAAAGTTTACTTACGAGTATTCAGAGTTAGGGACACCAATGACAAGCATCTGGCTGCCCTTCATGTGCATTCTCCACATGCTTTTATGGTAGCCACGAGCATCAAGATCCCATATCTTGAAGCACTAAAAAAATACATAAATAAAGGATCAGAGTGGATCAGTGTATATAACACATACAAAATTACTTTAAAATTATATCTAGCACTTATGTGAATTTATTATTAGTCTCTATGGTGGTGGTGGAACTTGCCATTGAAAATTGTTATTAAAATCCACTAATCATCATAGAGTTAATCTAAATCTCAAATGATATATTAAAAAAATGAAACAGCATCTCATTTTTTCAAATTATCATTTATATCTTTAATTTTTTAAAAAAAAACTTGTTAAAATTCCTCAATTTCTAATGACTGTTCAAGAGAGTAGTATTGCCCAAGTTTGACCTTCTTCTGATTATATTTAGGTTTCGGTGCTTGTTGAGTGTTTGGCAGAAAATTAGTCATATGGTCAGTTGGTCTTGCTCATAATTATACAATTTGTATGCACAAGAACACGCACACACACACACACACACACACGAATAGAACGAGGAAAAGTGCCAGAAGGGCATTGAAAAAAAATGTGAGGTAGGAGACAGTAAACACTTATCACAAATGAAAAATAAATCCTATATTTCGTGGTCAAGCCACATGATCACAGAGCAGAGTCGCAGACTTTTGAAGATGGAGTCAGTACATTGCAGTGTAGCCAGAGAAGAGATAGTTGAGGAAAACGTGTTTATGCCAGTGCTTACTGCATTTTGGTTGTGAGTGGGTTTCGGGAAGCTAGGCTGTGCACCCTGATATGTAGGCCCTTTCCCAATGTCTGCAGAATGAGGTGTCTGTGCATGGGGGGTAAGAGACGGATAATGGCCACATGGAAACAGTTGTTAAATGTGGTGTTATGGCTGTTGGTGTAGGTGGCAACAGTGAGGTCTGAGTTTTGGGTGGGAGAATGGTGGTTATTGATTTCCCTGCCCTCCTGAAACCCACCCACAACCAAAATGCAGTAAGCACTGGCATAAGCACATTTTTATCAACACCCATCAACTATCTCTTCTTTCTGCCTGAACTGCGATGTACTGACACTGATCATTTGACATGATCCGTGATCATTTGGCTCGACCACAAAATATAGGATTTATTTTTCATTTGTGGTAAGTGTTTACTGTGTCCTCCCTTTGATATGAAGACTCCAACATATAAAAATTATGTGGGATAAAGCCACTTTCATGAATACTTGAGTTGCCTGTCACTAATTGTTCACTGTTGTTACTAACTTTGAGGTTAGTGGCAGCAATAGGGCAGTCTTGTGTATCCCATCCAGAGTGCAGAAATATCAGTCACTTTGGGAACAATAGAAAATATAAAATGCAATTTATTTTAAAAAGAAGGACATATCCTCAGTGACTCATATATATCTGTGAGAATTGACTGAGTGGATGAAAGGAAGGAAGTAGTCCACCTCAAAGGAAAAAAGAATATGCTGTTCAAAGAAACTATCAGTATTGTATCTAATTAAAATTGATTGATTGATTGAGTTGGTGTTTTAAGTTCACTTTTTGCACTGTAAGGCTAATCGGGACTGGACCTACAGTTTAAAGTGGGATCCGAACCACTACGTGCCTCCACCAGGTATCGAACCCGGGTATCTAATTAAAACAATCTTATTTTGTTGGGCTAAAATCATGGGAACTCGACTTTGTTGTTCAGGGTTATGCAATTGGTTAATGCCAATATTTTAAATAAAGTGTGAAGTATCACTTTTTCAACAAGTCTTGGATGCCATAATCATTTTTTACAAGGTCAAGGTCATAGAATTGTTATCCACAAGCAAAAGAAAATATCTAGAACACATTATGATCAAGATTTTTTTCTGCTCTAAACCTGTGCATTCCTAGGCCCTGGCCTGATGCAGTAAAAGCTAGATGGAAATAGAAATAGGTGCCACAAGTGACCATTATCAGAGTCAATATTTTAGTTCCTTTATTATTATTATTATTATTATCTTTTTTTTTTTTTTTTTTGAAGGGCCACAGCCAAATGGTAAGCACTTTCACCTCTGGTGCATGCAGTACCAGATTTGATTCCCAGTAGACCCCCTCCCAAAAAAAAATAGTAATAATAATAATAATAATAATGAGTTGACTCAGCATCGCAAGGGCAATTGGGGAGTAAGTTGGAAAAGGAAAAAGTAGCAGGATCCAGTCACAAAGGCCAGAAAACAGCAGCAATGGATCTCAGTATGCTGACCATGTGCGAATTTATTTTATTTCAACTTTTAATATCAAAATTCTTGCATTCATTCATGTATAAAGTTAATAGTTTCACTCACCAGAACAGGTCTATTACTGACAAATCAAAACAACACATAAAAGCAAGTGTCATTATCTCAATAACTGAACACTTATTATTGTACCATAAGGAAATATTTCTCATTATTTATATTGACAGACTTTCCATCTACTATCTGCTGATGCATTCATACAATTTCCAACAAATAACAACAAATCTGCTGAAAATATAATCTTGTTGCTGTTCATGGACATCTTACTTCCCCTTCCTTCCTACTTCAGTAATAAATAAAAAGATACAGCAAGCACTGAAACCAACCTTGGCAACTTGCAGCCATGTTACAAAATCTTTAGGTTCCTCCATTTTGATAAACATAATGTAGACTTCACCCTGCAATAATAATAATAAAAAATGCATTAATAAACTGGTATTTACCTCACAGTATTTCAAATGCAAGAAATAGATGTACAAAATTATAAACCTTTGTACCATATGATCTGGAAACAAAATAGATATAACTTTAGAAGTGCATTAACTATTCTTAATTATGACTATGAATTAGAGTTGGAAGTGGTTGGAAAAAAACAGGCTTTTTGGAAGAAAAAAACCTGAGTTTTTTCGCAGCTTTTTGGTTGGCTTTTTTCGACTTTTTTTCACAAAAGTGTCTCAAATCAATTAAAATACAGGAGTTGGCAGTATTTTTCCTATTCCATGGTTTTTCTTTATCTCCCTAATGTAAAATAAACACTCACTTCTAAATATACAATACAATTTACAATATGAAATTTGTAGCTACACATAAACAGTGTTTTCAAGAAAGCTGGATTTTTTGAATGAGCGGTTCTCTCCAAGGGTTATCTTCATATTTCGGTAGGCTTATTAAATATGTCAGTGTAGTATAAACATATTTACATAACTAGAGTTGTTTTGTAGCTATGTGTTTTTAATAGAACCTAGTAGTATGCAGTGTTTGGAAGTAACTAGTTACAAGTAATTTTTGAGAAAGGAAGAAATGTGTTTTTTTTGTTTTTTTTTTTCGACTAAGAAACGGTTTTAGAGGGCAACCCCCCTCAAATGTCAAGATGAGGAGAAATTGAAGTGGGGATCTGACCCCTGTGTCCCCCTCCGATATCCATGAAACTTGGCAGGTGTATAGAGGGGCCCAAAGGAAGAAATACACGTTTTTTTGATTCGGTTAAAAAACGGTTTTAGGGGACACGGCCCCCTCAAATGTCAAGATGAGGAGAAATTGAAGTGGGTATCTTCCCGAAAGGCCACCTCCATTTGAGAATCCGGTGGCATTCTGTTTTGGTGACAGTAATCCGATATGTGATGTTTGTGATGCAGTGGCAGTAATCAGATGTGCATGGTGCAACCGAACATTATGTTTACATCATTTTTTTGAGGAGTACCATTACTGTGACGAGTATGTACATTGACACTGTGGAAGCAACAATAGGGGCGGTTTGGAATGTGATGCATGGGTGCTTGTCTTTACTTTGTGTTGGCAGATCGGTTACCATAATGTTGTTTTGTGTTACTTTCTGGAGGTTAGTAAATGTTTTATACATGCTGTGTATTCATCTATGGAACTATCCTCTTGTGTCCTTGGCTATGGATATCACCTATATGATATCAAGGTCATGCTTGATAGGGTTATTATTTCTGTGTGCGGCTCTTTTGACGCTCCATTACCCTGCTCTGGTCCATCTATTGTTACACCCATGCCTATCCGGGAACAAAGGTGTGTATGAATTCGGCATCTCTCTACAATTGCACTGCATTTGGCACTGACAATCCTACAGTTCTGTGCTGTGTGTGTTCCAATTATATATGCGTGTTCTTCCTATGCCATATTTACGTGGTTTTGGGGCAGATCCCCACTTCAATTTCTCCTCATCTTGACATTTGAGTGGGGTTTTGTCCCCTAAAACAGTATTTTAGCTGAAACACAAAAACACGTATTTCTTCCTTTGGGCCCCTCTATACACCTGCCAAGTTTCATGGAAATCGGATGGGGACACAGGGGGTCAGATCCCCACTTCAATTTCTCCTCATCTTGAAATTTGAGGGTTCCCCCCCTAAAACCATTTTTTAGCCAAAACAAAAGAAAACCACTTATTTCTTCCTTTGGGCCCCTCTATACACCTGCCAAGTTTCATGGAAATTGGAGGGGGACACTTAGATAACCTCCCTTGTAAGTTCCTTTTCTTTGAAAGTGATTGGATCTCTTGCATTCATCCTGCATTCCTTTCCTCTCAAAGTAGCAGATCTCCAATGCCAAACAGGAAGGAGGATTGGTTACGGGTATTTTTGAAATCAATATCTAGCCCCTGTGCAAGACATGCAGAATAATGGACTTGAAAAGTTAAGACATGTTCGAGAACTTGATACTTCCAAATGCTCATGGTACAAAAGACCAGGAGTTCAGGAGAATGATCTGAAAGTCAGCTCTGGGGTTGTGCACTGGTTTCCGTACATAAACTTGATTCTGACCAATGGCCAAATCAGTTTGGGTATAAATTTAATCAAATCAAAGTTCACCCAGGTTGAGAAGAAATGGAAGATCCATGTCCTGTCCCATCAACAATATAATCTTCTACATGGCTTGAGGCCACCAGCCTGTCATCAAAGCAACTCCAGTTTTATTTCTTGTATTTTCATGGTGTAAACACGATTTACAGCTCCTTAATATTTTTGACCTGATACCGGTTTCTGTGTGGTTCTGAAATCTGGATAAAAGAAAACAAAACACTTTTGTTTAACTGTTTTCTTTCAATATTCTGAAAAATCTGTCCAAAGTTCGGGGTCTGGATAGTTTGCCAGCACACTTTTTACCACCAGACGTTTTGCCACCAAAATCGTAAAAGCGTACATTTTGACACCAAGAAAGCAGACATTTTGCCACCAAAGCCGAAGTAAAATTGTAACTAACCAATATTATCCCATAATGAATGTGCAATGTATTCACGAAGCACAACATTTACATTTATATTTCTAAAAAATGAACATGGACAGATGAAGAAATTTCCATCCATATGCCACACAGTTGATCGAGCTAAAAGTCTGAGTTGTGCTTCGGATGCACGAGTTTTTTGAAATATTTTTGGTGTATTGAAACCGCTCGCAGTATAGCATATCTCGGCTTCGAGTTGTTTTAATGACTTCCATTGTTTCAGCTGAACTGTATATACAGAAGAAGGGGCCAGCTATTTATACTGTCAGTTAGGTTAGGATAGGTTAGGTTAGGGTAGGTCAGAGGTGAAAGGTGTAACATGATGAAGTGTGATTGGCCGGTGGCAAAATGTCAGCTTTTTCGAATTTGCTGGCAAAACATCCAGTGGCAAACTGTCCTGCACCCCCAAAGTTCAGCCTAAAGCTAGGAAGCAACTTTATTTACAGTGCTTTGCAAGGAAAGGTCATAATCATGTGTATTAATAATAATTATACAATATTATAGGTGGTGAGCTTACCCTTTTATCAGGAATAAAATTTTCCTCACACGGTGATTTGCTGTGGTCCAGAATGGTTCCTTGTTTTATGAGATTTATAATACGTTCTTCATAATTATCTTTCTTGACACTGTAAGAAAAAGTAGAATATTTTATAGAGTACAATGAAGTATTTATGCATTTCCACTTACAATGAAAAACATTCTAGTCCGGGGCCATATGTTAATATTTCTACAGCCCGTGGGTTTTTGAATGAAGGGAAAATATGACTACCGGTCGGTCATACGTTGCTAGTGTGGTACACAATAACGTACTACCAGGTGTTTTGCACACAATTGTGGCAGAAGGCCTGTGTGACGTCATAAATCCAAGATGGCTACCACTTCATGCACTAACTAAGAAATTCCATCATAACTCCTTTAATATTGGTTTGGAAAACTTTTTATAGATACATGTTTTGTTCAGAATTGAAAAAGGATCAAAATTGATTCTTACAGGGTTTTTTTCATATCTCACACTGTTATGGAGATATATCTAGTGAAACAATTTCGTGCCCTTTTCTGCAAGGATTCTATGCATATTTTACACTTTACTTGACATTCTGGCATATAAAGGGTGAAATTACTGCCTGTGATATTTTGTTGATGCCTACTATTGTGGTGTATTGCCTGTGTGACATCATACATCCAAGATGGCTGCCTCTGCAGACATTAACAAACAAAATCGACCCTATCTCCTTATTAATTCCTTTAGGAGTAATATTGACCATTTGTAAGTTTGTTGGGTTTTTACATGAAGGGAAGAAATGAAAAGTGAGATTAAATTTTACAGAAGGTATGTTGATGATATCCTGATCATCAGGGAGGAAGAGGGTTTGGAGAGGATTAACTTCACCAAAGAAGAGATGAAGGATAATAAGGTAAGTTTTTTCGACCTTTCGATCTATAAAAAAGGGAGGAAAATAATAACCAGGTTTTTTCACAAAGCTCTATCGGGGGAATTGTACATCAACAATGAATCTGCCCACGCAAAAAGAACCAACAATAACGTATTCCAAAACTTTTTTGTTCGAACAATAAGGTTGTGCAACAACAGGGGGGAATTGAGAAAAGAGTTGGAATGGATAATGAGAGTAGGGAGAGAAAATGGGTATAAAGAGTTGGATTTAAGAAGGAACCTAAACAAGGCAAGAAAAACATGCAAAAAAGAGGTGGATGGCAATGGTATGAGGAATGACACGAAGGGAGGGGAGGAGAAAGAAGGGGGATGAGGAGGATTTTAGGTATATAGGAATCCCATACTTCCATGGGATATCTGAGAAGGTGGAGAGACTAGTAAGAGGATATGGGATAAGTGTGGAATGAAAGCTCCGAGGACCTTGGAAAAACACTTTACGGAATATAAGAAAGATGGAAAGGAAGGGGAAAAAGAGGGGGTAAGAAGGGAGTTTATGGCATAAAATGTGAATGTAACAAAGAATATATTGGCCAAACAGGGAGAAGTATGGACATAAGGTGGGGAGAACACGACAAAGATATAAAGGAGGGGGTCCCCAGAACAGAGCTCTCTGAGCATATCATTGACAATGGACATGAAATAAGAAAAAAGTAAAGTAAAAAGTAAAGTAAAGTGCTCCCCTGTGCTTAGCACCATGCCATGAAGGCGTATAGGGTGTGTGGGGGTAACACTTTCTTGATCCGGTCGTGAGTGGGGGTGATGTGATCAGCATCACACCCCTGACCGACTTTACCCCCCAGGGTTTCCCCCAGGTACCCATGTCATTCAATGCTGGGTGGGCACCGGGGCCACTTCCAACGTTAGAAAAGTTCCCGGATTTGAACCGGCTGGGGATCGAACCCGGGACCTTGAGCATGGTAGTCAGACACGTTACCGACTGAGCCACCGTGGCCACTCATGAAATAAGAAAACAGAAGATAATCAGGAAAGAAAGTAAACCAATCAGGAGGAACATATATGAAGCTTCCTATATTTGTAAGGGGAGGGAAAATAA
Organism: Lepisma saccharinum; assembly: GCF_977018435.1. Lineage (NCBI taxonomy): Eukaryota > Metazoa > Arthropoda > Insecta > Zygentoma > Lepismatidae > Lepisma > Lepisma saccharinum. The sequence goes on along the minus strand of NC_139230.1, from coordinate 57,445,883 downwards.
ATTAAACAGGGATGATGGAAATGTCGATGAAATGTGGGTAGGGATGTTTAAGAAATGGGAAAAGAGGAAGTATAAGAATATAGGGTTCCATGTTACCCGGGACATATTATGCAAGGCTCAAAACAGACAAGACTTCAAGTTAGATATTATAACACCATTAAGCCTTGTTTCCATGATTATGAAAAACTAAATATGCTGACCAAGGCAGTAATTTATTTTATTAAAAACATAAACTAAACTAAACTTAACGTTTCAACCTTCTAGCAAGGTCTTCTTCAGATACTGTGTCAAGTACTAATTTAACAAGATACAAAAACAGGCCATTATACAGGGGGGTCCAAAAAAATGTACTCACTGTTTGATAGTCCATATCTTCTGACAAAATTGACTTGTGGGTACAATTTTTGGCACTGAGAGAGAGTTATCTTAGATGTTCAAAATGACCACCACTAACTTGTAAACAACTCTGATGGCACCGAACTGCAGACCGTACTACGGCCGTCAGTGTATCTGGCATAATGGCAGCACATGATGCTATTATTTTTTCACGTAGCTCGTTGAGTGTAGTTGGTTTTTGTCGATACACATCATCCTTGACGGTACCCCACAGGTAGAAGTCCAGTGGTGTCAAATCAGGGGACCAAGGTGGGTACTCAATAGCACTGCATCGACCTATCCACCGTCCGGGGAGAGTGTCATCCAGGTACGACCTGACATCATGAAGGTAGTGAGGCGGGGCTCCATCTTGCTGCAGGTAAAACATTTCATCGCCAAATAGGGTTCGGATGGCAGGCAAAATCCTTGACTGAAGTATTTCGAGATACACCTCACCGGTTACGGTACCCTCGAAGAAGAAGGAACCAATCAAACCACGCGATGACAGACCACACCACATGTTAAGCCCCGGAAGATTCACCGCCTTCTCCACATAAACGTGAGGATTGACGGGCGACCAGTAGACACAATTGTGGTGGTTCACAGTACTGTTAAGTTTGAATTGCGCCTCATCAGACCACACAACTGTCCCTGCAAATTCCCCATCCTCGCGAACCATGTGCTCAAACCATTCACAGTATTCGACCCTACGATCCGGATCGTCCTCGTTGATCACGTGTAGCAGTCTTGGAATGTACACTTTCCACTGTGCACCCTTCAGAATGCATCTTACGCTAGACCGGCTCACCCCACTTTCGCGCGCTCCCTGGTTCACTGATTTTTGCGGTGATCGGGTGAAATGTTGCACCACAGCAGCACTGGACTCTGGACTTGTAGCTGTTCATGGTCGACCGGATCTTGCCTTGTGCACATCATGAACAGTTCCGTCGGATTCGAACTTATCACGAATACGGGCTATTGTTCGTCGTGTTGGAGGCCGTGTTCCAAACTCATTCTGCCACTGCCGTTGAACCTCTTGAATGTTCTCGTACTTCCAGAACCATTTCAATACAGTCTTGCATTCCACAAATGATAACCGTACCGCAGCCATTGTTGCTACTCGACTGTCTTCCGCTGTACTGGCGTGATCGCTCCAACACTCACACATACACGGCGAAAATTGCCAGTGCCACCTACCCGCGACAAATTAAACAGTTAACACTACACGTCCACATGAGATTAGTACGTGTAAGTCTGTTTGTTTCTAAATTATTGCATTACAAACAGTGAGTACATTTTTTTGGACCCCTCAGTATATACACAAACATTACTCCCTCCAGACTATTAGAAAGTTGTGCTGGAACTTTCTAGCAGGTGACTTTCCCTTGTCAACTATACTTTCACCTAAAAGGCTAAACGTATTTACTTCCATATAGAATGTGGTTGCAGTTTTTATCTCACGCTCTCTTTCCTTCATCTCTCCTCTTTCTCTCTTGTCCTTTCCACTCTTTCTAACACCTTCTTCCATTCTTTGTTTAACTTCAGTCCCCCATTCCAGTTCATTGTGTCTTCTTCACCTTTCTTCTCTATTGCCTTGGACTCCTTCCATTTTCTCACTAGCATTCTCTTCTCCCTTCCTATCTGCTTAGCCTCATCCCACTCACTCTATGTCATGTCCTGTTCCTCTCGTGTGTTTAAATATAAAATTTCTCTCTCTCTTAAGTCGTACATCATCCCTATGTTGTTTCAACTTGTCTTTCAGCCTCTTTTTCGTTTCTCCTATGTACACACTCTGACATTCTTTACATTTCACTTCGTAGATAATCCCTTCCTCTTCCTCTTCTCTGTTTTCCTTTTTCTTGCTTGCATTCTTCGCTATTCCTAAGATGCTTCTCCCTCCCTTCCTGTAAGTTTTAATGCCCGCTTTCCTAAACACTTTGCATATATTTTCTGTGGTCTTCCCCATACTCCTTATTCCAAACCTTCTCTCTTTTTCTTTCTCTTCCTCTCCTTCTCTCTCTCCCAATTCTCCCCTGCCCCTTTTCTTCCTTCTTCTGTTTATGTCCAGTCTATCCTGCTTCTCATGGGCATTCTTTTCCAGCTGTTTCCATAGGCTATTTATGTTGTCTTCTTCTTCACATTCTTTAGTGCATATTTTCTTTATTCTGTCCTCCATATTCTTTATAAAATTTATTTTTGTCATCTCACTTACATCACTTCTTTTGTGGCAGAATACCCCTGCTGCACACTTCTTCTGATGCCAAGAGGTTTCAATTTCTTGTCCTCTCTTCCTTTTCATCAATATATCTAGGTAGCTTAACTTGTCTTCTTCTATTTCAAGTTCCAATAACATCCCTCTTTCTTCATCTTGTATTTCTTTGGCAAAAATGTCGAGCTGCCTCTTCGTTCCCTTCCATATGCTGGAAGGAAACAGCTGGAAAAGAATGGCTATGAGAAGCAGGATAGACTGGACATAAACAGAAGATGGAAGAAAAGGGGCAGGGGAGAATTGGGAGAGAGAGAAGGAGAGGAAGAGAAAGAAAAAAGAGAAGGTTTGGAATAAGGAGTATGGGGAAGACCACAGAAAAAATATGCAGTGTGTTTAGGAAAGCGGGCATTAAAACTTACAGGAAGAGAGGGAGAAGCATCTTAGGAATAGCGAAGAATGCAAGCAAGAAAAAGGAAAACAGAGAAGAGGAAGAGGAAGGGATTATCTATGAAGTGAAATGTAAAGAATGTCAGAGTGTGTACATAGGAGAAACGAAAAAGAGGCTGAAAGACAGGTTGAAACAACATAGGGATGATGTACGACTTAAGAGAGAGAGAAATACGACATTTAAACACACGAGAGAAACAGGACATGACATAGAGTGAGTGGGATGAGGATAAGCAGATAGGAAGGGAGAAGAGAATATAGTGAGAAAATGGAAGGAGTCCAAGGCAATAAAGAAAGGTGAAGAAGACACAATGAACTGGATTGGGGGACTGAAGTTAGACAAAGAATGGAAGAAGGTGTTAGAAAGAGTGGAAAGGACAAGAGAGAAGGAGGAGAGGAGAGGGAAGAAAAATGAAGGAAAAAGAGTTGAGATAAAAAGTGCAACCACATTCTATATGGAAGTAAATATGTTTAGCCTTTTAGGTGAAAGTATAATTGACAAGGGAAAGTCACCTGCTAGAAAGTTCCAGAACAACTTTCTAATAGTCTGGAGGGAGTAATGTTTGTGTGTATATATAATGCCCTGTTTTTGTATCTTGTTACATTTGTACTTGATACAGTGTCTGAAGAAGACGTTGCTAGAAGGTTGAAACGTTACGTTTAATTTATGTTTTTAATAAAATAAATTACTGCCTTGGTCAGCACATTTAGTTTTTCATAAGTTAGATATGACGTAAGTATGTAAGGGAAATGGAGGGGAAGTGGGGGAGGAGAAGGCAGCATGCGACAGGTTCCTGCTTTTGTTGAGGAGGCATCCCACAGTCAGTACAGGGTCGTGAAATGGAAGTTGCATTTCTATAATTTTATCATTTTTATTGGGAAGTGTTCTTTTAGCCTGAGATGGTTTTAAATCGTGATTTAACAATAACAAAGGGCTTGTAAGTTTTAAAAGGTTTTAAAATGGATTCCAATTTTTCCATTTTTAATAACCAAACCTATATCCTTGTTCCTGGAATTTTGGGGAAAAAGAATTGGCGTGGCTATGGTGTATTTTGGATAGCCTATGTAACTTTAGAACCTGAAGAAGAGAACAGTTGTTCTCGAAACGTCATTCAAGGAAAACCAGTAACTCACAAAACGTAAGTAAAATAAGTCTTGTATTTTTAAAATACGTGTTCAATTTTATAGATAGGGTGTACAAAAATCAGGCATTGTTTCAAGAAATACTTCAGCAATTGAAAACATTGTTAAGGGCTTACTATTGTAGCAATAACAGCAATTGTGAAACAAATTATTTATGTGTATCAGTGTAAAGATTAAATTCTGGAGAATAGGAATGAGTAAATAATTTACTCATTATTTACTGATAAGGAAAGTAAAAAATAATGTAAGAAAATCAAGTACTTTTTACAGAACTGCATCATCAATTTACTGTAGCAACTTCGATTGTTGAGGTTTGTTTAAGAACAGATCTCGTACATATATTCTTCTGCAAATACATGTGTGTGTATATAATAGCAAACAATGACTCTTAAGAATTAAATTTCTAATGTCTTGTTAACTTTAGGATATTTATCAATTAAGTAATAGTTGCTAGGAACTAACCTGTCAACATTTTTAATTTCCACATATGGTTGTGTATTGAAGGAATGCTTTTTGAAGTATACGTCTTGAAAGTATGAATTCATGTTTAGACCTGAGGCTCCAAAATGGTATGTTCTGGAAACATCCGGTACAACACACTCTCTTCCCTTGCGTATTTCTGGCAGTCTCATCCACATGTCCCAGTCCCACATCTTAAAAGAAAAATAAGTTGAATGCATTTATCACACATAACCTAAACAATGTACAACAGTAGCTATAACTTAATAAGGTACCTTTCCATTTTTACCCAACATACAATAGCTTGTGTGCGAAAAACTAAACTGTTGTGTGGGATTACTAGCATATATATATATACATACATTATGTAAAATAATGAATATTGATGTTTACAATTTCAACAAACATAATAAGTAAACATTTTTAGATACAATAATATGCTGCTTCAAGCTGTTTTAAATGTTTATAGAAACAACAGCTATCTGAACACAAGAAAAAAATAAAAATAATGAAATTTTGCAGTAATTATAATTAAGCTAACTAATGAAGGTTCTGACTATCATCAACAAGCACTGGTTATTGTAGATGGAATATAATAAACAAAAATTGATATTGCACATTCCTATATATGTATCTGAATCATAGATTTAGAAACTTAATGATAAATGGCTATGCCTAACATTTGAACTACAGAGAAAATCTAAATTATAATATAAGTTTCTTTGGATTTTATGACAATAAGTAAATTATGTCTTTTCATATGGCAAAATAGAGTCAAATTATGCCTATGAAACTACAATTAAAATAATGACACAAAACTGAATACTTACCAATGCCACGGCAGGTTGGGTATCATTTCCTGTCATCCTCCGAGTTAATGACATCTTGCTTTCCACGGTGATGTTCAAAGTTCTTGTTGTAGATGTGCAATCAGTATTGAAATCAGAAACTTCATAATCTCATGATCCTTAATTCCTTTTTAAAATTGACAACTGGTATGTGTTTAAAGCTATGTAATCCCATTATTACAGTCCATCAGTTATGTAATGCATATTTTTCCAAGCAATTTTAACATCTGCAGTCATGGGAATTTATTTGTTCCCCTCTTCACAGACGTAACTATTCTTCATAGGTAAATATCTAAGATACTCAATATAATGCATGTGAATTTATGTTGTAGATTCCATTCTTGATATGAAATATTTCAGGAAATAAGAAAAGATTACCTCACTTTGCAGGAAGGAGTTTCTTGACACAGTATTTATTTTCTTTTCTTGAGCTAATTATTGCCAGCTTTCTTATTATGATGAATACAGTGTATATGGTAGATTCTAATATTACTCCAACAATATCAGTTCCAGTATTATTGCTACATCTGGTTTGATATGCCATCTTTGAAGGTTCTCTTTCACTGGTACTTACGTCATATTAATTTTATTTGTTCTTTTTTATTTTTCACTTTAAGGATTTCTAACCAATCATAATAATCAAATATTCTGTGATTTCTTAATTTCAAGTTGTTTTATATACACTATATGCCTTTAATGATAGTGTATCACAACATTTTGTGTCAATGAAAATGAAAGGCTTTAAGAAAGTTCCATTGGAATTTTGAAGTTTACTTACATCCATCTCAAACTCTTGACATTGATAGTTTCTTGCAATTACAAGCAGGTAATTGAAATATATAACTTATTCCTGAGTTGTATATTAAATTTAAGGTTATATTCTGCAAGTGTAGCATATGCTTTATTTGCAAAATAAGAAGATTATTGGTCAGGCCTTCCAATATCTTATTGAGAAATAACAAATTTATACCTTAGATTCCTTAATTAACTTCATTTCTCATTGCAGTGCATTGAGGTTAATCATCAAATGTCATAAAATGTGAATGTAAGATTTACTTTTAAATAATGATTTGTGAAGTTGAAACATGTATTGGTATTCACATGTAATTTTGCTATATGCAATTCCTGATGCAATTTAAATTTCATTGTTTGTGCGCATGCTAAATCATTAAGATTTTTGCTATTAATAAATCAATCATATTTGCTGCTGTCATTTAAGTATTAAGTACACAGCACAAATTTACTACTGATAATCAGTAGTTTCCTGCCAATGATTGCATGTGTATATCTGAAACATTTAATCAAATAATACAAATATATCTGTTTTGCTGTAGGTTTTTGTTTTTGATGCTATTACTTCCTCTTGTACAGTTTGTTATTTACATAAACTCATTCAACTTTCCATTTCCTTGTTGTGTCTATAAACAAGTCTTTTTCAGCTGCCCTTTGACATTTTGTAAGTTTGATTTTCCATTTCATGTGTAAAATAATTCAAATTTTTCAGTATATTGCATGTCCATCTGCAGTTTTTTTGTTTCTTTATAAGACTTCACTTTAAAGAAAGGACATGTATATTTTGATGATAATTATAATATACGTAGTTCATGGACAATAGTTTAGAATATCTTGTAAAATAAATTTGATTCTACATTGCCATATGTGTTTTATGAATCCTAAAAATATGTAACCACCAATGCTTTTTCACTAATGACTAAATTTGAAAGAACGTTTTGCTTTTAGCCTCTGGCATTTACTACTCATGTTTCTTACTCCAGTAAAGGTTTCAATGTAATAATTTAAAGGATCTGCTTTTATATTTACTGTAACGAGCTGTCCACTAATTGTTATAATTTCACTTAAAACATGACGTCTTGAAGTAGAAAGCTTTGATTCCTCTTATACAAAATAAATTACTGTATGGAGTTTGTGCTTAATTTGAACTAAATCAACACTTTCCATGTAGTTTGATTCTAAATTTGTAATAATTTTTTTGTAGTATAGTTGAACAATTCTTGATGGAAACAACTTTAGTAGCATACAGGTAATCAAAGTCTATTGACAACAAAATGGAAGTTTCAGCAGTAAATAAAATTATCAGCAGTTTATTAAAGCTTTTCTCCTCTGTTTTGTTATGAAACTGTATTTTTATATTAAGCAAAGTTGAAACTATTTTTCTCACTAAAAAACCAGTGCAATGTGAAGACTATTATGGTCATTAGCTTGTTTTTATCTTGTTCTTGTGGATAAGCTCTTTTTTTTTAAAAAAAAAAAAACCTATGTACCATGCTGCTTACTGCAATATTTCTAGAAAAAAATATGCCTTTCAGAACTCCTGGTAAGTCTGGATTTGTTGATATCATTTTAGCATATTGTTTTACTGCAATCCCATAAAACAGGCATTTTTCGCACACTACTTCACATGATCAACTACAGATGTAGTTCCATTTTGTGAAGTGTTGATTGATTCAAACTATCAACATATTTCATGATGCATGACCACTTCAAGAGACTAATATGTAACTGACCTTCTCAGGTGTGGGCCATTTGGATTCCAGTTCATCTTTATAGAGGGATCGCTTCAATATCCAGCCAAGTCCTGGCATTGTTTCAACTCTATACAACAGACTAGGATCTTCACTTGTATGTTCATATCCTTGGTCATTCCATGCAGATATGCAATATATGCTTTCATCTTCCTCAAGTAAACGTTTTGTTTGACTGAAGTAGCTGAAAAATTAATATTATTTACAGAAAACAATTATGACAAGTTGCTTTCTCTGGTTTATGAATATGGTTAATATTATTTATATATACAAGGGATAGTCTGAAAAAAAAAGTGTCAATAGTCTGCCATCTGCAGAGCTTTTTTTCTAGAGAAAGAACATGACATGAGCAGAAAGAGGAATCATTACACTAATTTTCCACATAGTCCCCAGCAACATTCAGGCACTTGTCATACTGCTTCACAAGTTACAAGAAACCCTGTTCGTAAAACTGCATCTCCTATTTACAGATGAAGTTTTGTACGGCAGCTTCCACTTCTGCTGTTGTGGTGAAATGCTTCCCTCCCAGTGCCTTCTACAGAACAGAAAAAAGTTGTCCATTTCACACTTCATCTGTAGTCCACGATTGCAACACACCTCTGTTCTCCATGCCAGCCAGGCACACACTTCTCAACTCTTCCTGTCTTCAACACAGCAGTACGTTGGCACCTTTGCAAGGAAAAGGTCATCGTGTGTTGGACAACAAAAGAAGGATGATGCATAACCATAACATATTACAAACTCAAAATCTCCACGCTTTCTGGAAATACACATATGGAAAACTTTTTCCAACTATCCCTCGTATAATTAATAAGACTACTCCTGAAGCAACGAAAGAAGAAAAAATATGCAATAAGTTGCAACAAAAGAATTTCAAATTTAGGATTGACAGTAAAAATCAGTGATGTCTCTCAGATAATGTAGGCTTTTTATTTTATATTTTCATTCATTAATTTATCTTCTTGATTTCAGTACAAAACAACATGATAAAAAAGGATGAAGAACACCCATTACTAGGCTGATATTCCAACCTGAAATATTTGATAAGTAGTATCTTTCTGATAACAGGTTCTCAATTGTTTTGCTTTGACAGGTTGATTGATTGATTTGCTTTATTTTACTTCACTTTTTGTGCCACTTTTGGCTAATTTGCGAAGATGGGGATGATGAAATTGATGAATGGACACTCACAAATATCCATGCCCAGGCTAGGATTCAAACCCAGGAGCCCTGGCATCATAGCACGATGTGCTAACCACTCCACCACGGGGGCCAGCTCTTTTAATCTGAATTTCCTTATACACACCAAAAAATTATGAAAGATGTAAAGAATGTACTAAAGTTTAGTACTATTTTTACAAAGTAGCCTTCAATATATTTACATTGAGGTCTTTCAGCCAGAAACATAATTGCTTTCAGGAAGGTTGAAGGATTAAAATCAATTCTTTTCTTGGCTACAATTCACAACTGACTTGTTTTGAGAAAGAATATTTTGTGTCGATCCGAGTTGAAATGCATCACAATGGAATAGGGACAATCTCATGCCACATGGCAATTACAATGCTTGCACATAATATTGTGATTATATGTGCCATACAAGACTCCACTGTTGAAATCACTGCATGATACTGTTTGTGAAAGATGTTCTACTAAGAACCAAAGACTTGCAATGATACCAGTTAAACAGTCAAATTTTACCAAGGGGCAACCATGGCAGCAGCTAAACAAACATCATCTGGACACCAATGCATCATCAGGTATGTGTAGTTGAGAACAAGCATGTTTACAGCTGATGACAATTTATCTTGCAATCCAAGTTTTTTTTTTCTTTTATTCTCACTGCACCTCAAATTTGATGGCTGGCCTCCCTGATGGCACAGTGGTATTGTCGTTGCCTTGTAATCAAAGGGTTCCAGGTTCGATACCCAGTGGAGGCACATAGCAGTAGCGGCTGCTGCCTATTCGCACACACGCATGTGCACACCCAAATAAATGTTCAATGTAATTGATTTTTATTATATTTATTCATTGAAAGCCATTTCTTTAAAACATCGAATGTTATCGGGCCACATTACCTTCCATTTACTTCCTTACATCAGCTTTTCTACCTGAGTAACTCGCGTCGGATGGGTGGCATGAACATAATTGGGAAGTGCACACAGCTGCACCTGGCTGCACAATGAAATGGCACTGTGTTCGACGGTGGTTAGAGGAAGCAGAAAGGCTCTTATGGCTTGGATCAAGGGCTTTCGGACTTGCTTCGCACAAGGAATTGTGACATAGTAGCAACGGACATGCGCTGTTCCCTCTTCATCATGTAGTGTTGCAATCTTTCCACTCCTTGCCGTGTGACAGAGTCGAAACTAGAGAACAACCCATGCATCATTGCAAATTGAGGGATTTTGTTTCTCAGCAAGGGAAATTTTGATCTCTTTCACCTCATGCGGTTCTGAGCAAAGCATTGAAATCTGAATGAGGGGAGGGTGGGAAAGGAAGGGGGAGGGCATGGCATGTAGTGACAAGTGTATTCAACCATGCAAGGCCAGATGCAATGAGGGGGAATATGTTGATACAGGTGCTGGAAAAAGTGTTTTATAAAATGTCAGTCATTTGAATTAAAAACATTCACAATGTTGAAGGAATTGGTGTATTTAGATGCTCTGACTTGTATTTGGAAGTTCAATGAAAATTTGAAATAATCAAGAGTTTAATCTTGTATTTTTGTCACAGAACAATCAATCTAATTCTTCATTCAGTGCATATGAGAATCTGTAAATTGTACTATTATGTCACTGATTTGAGATAATTTTTGTAGAGGTGCTGGCAAGAACTAGTTGCATTTGATTAGGGTTTCGAGGATCCTCATTACAATGACTAAAGTGAATAACTACATTAAAAATGGCAATTAACTTATGATGAAATGTTTATGTGACATTAAATTTGGGTTTCTGATTGGACATATTTACATTGAAGAAAGATAATATACATTATTAAAACACTGCAATTACACAAAATTCTGGCAATATTATTATCCTTTACAAACCATAGCAGTTTATTGGCATAGCGTTGCGAGTGATTTTGTCAGGTTGTCAAATGCTAAATTTTCTACAGGTCACGAAAGAGACCAAACAACACATCTTCTGTCGTGATCGATTAAAAAAATCACTAGGGTATTTCGATTTTGTAATAAACCTTATTTTTTAAAAATTTTCATGAAATATAACTCTGCTATCGTCTCATCATCAGGGAAAGGTGTGCCATAACTTGGATTGCAAATGCGATTAGCAGAAATGGGCAGGAATAATTGAGTGGGAATAACAATTCTTCTGGACACGAGGCCAAGGTGCACACCCATAGACCCAGACCACGAGCCGCCACTGGCACACAGTGGTTCAGATTCCACTTTAAACAGTAGGCCCAGTCCCGATTAGTGGACTTAAAACAGCAAATCAATCAATCAATTAAATTTGACAGAAAGGCTATTAAAAGTTTTAAACAGCAGATCTATTTTCATTAAGTTTCCTCAATAACAATGAAAAGTTTTGTGCACCATATTTATCATTATGTAAAATTGATGACTTTAATCGCAAGACATTTCCTTGCGCATTATGCCTTCAAATTTTTACTGCACATGCCTTCTGTCCACCATCTTGCAACTAGAAGACTAATGCTGACCAGAGGTAGCAGAGAAAATTTCTGTTAGCTGAGGTAAAAGTTGCTACCTCTCAATATTCAGGTAACAAGTGATTTGCTCGAACATAGAGCATTCCTGGAGGGACCTGAACATAGCCTCAAAATATTTTGGTGTTTGGCTAGGCATATCTTCCTGGTGAAGCACTTTCAGCAATGAAAGAAGTTTGGCACGCATATCTCACAATCTTCTGTGCTGTCTGGAGGTACCTATTAATTTGTGATTCCCTCTCATCCAATATAAAATAATTTTTGTCATTCATCCTTCTTGTAAGTTAATGATATAGAAAAGCTATCCCAACAAGGAAAATATAAAAATCTACAAATGAATTTACAAAAAAAGAAAGTGCAAAAAAAAGCGAGAAAAAAAACAATTGAAAGACAATTGAAAAGAATTTGCACTACATGGCAATATTTGTGTATAAACAGAAATTATCAAACAAATTTTTAACTTTTTGAGAAAGTCAGGCATGTAAATTTTTCAATTCCCTCTTATAGTCCCGTGAGGCATTTTATTTTTCTGCAGCCAGATATTAATACAAATAATAACATGACTTTGATGTACGATTTGTTTGTCTGAGCACAAGCAATAGCAAAGGAAATCAAATGATAGTGGCTTAGCTAAAGGTGCACAAGTGAGATATGAGATAAGATAAGGCAGTGAAGAAAGTTGGCCACTGCTGGGAAAAAAATTAAAGAGTTTTAATTTATGGTTTGAAAGTGGTTGTTTCCTTATATTTAAGAAAAATATACATTTATGAATGTTTTTAAAATTACCTAAAGAAGTCTGGTGACACATCCAAATCCTCTTCAACAATTATAGCATATTTGGCATTAGGAAATATGTTAAATGTGGCAGTAAGGGAGGCCTTGTAATGCTGTGATATTCTTGCATTTTTGACACCAATAGGTGTGTGCTGAATACCTCTCAGACCAAATAACTTTGTAACTTCCAATGGCTCTTCAAAGTATCCATCAATAAATACTGTTATCATCTCAGGATTGGCTCCATGTGCTGATAGTAAAGACCTCAACATTCTGAAAAAATGAAACTTTCACAGTTAGAAGAATCTAGAAGAAGTTTTTTAATTATATATTTGAACCAGCTAACTTTGATATTCCAATATTAATAGTAATAATTAGGGCTGAGTCGATACTGATGCCAATGTATCTGAATTGGCTAATACCAGTGGTATCATGTATCAGAAAATATCAGTTGGAATTCATCTACAGACACCAGCCAATACTTTTCCAGCATATTGGTCTTACATAGGGCCCAGAAAAATGTTGTGCGACACTTTCGCGGAGTCTAATTGTCCTGGAAATATGCAAAATTCAAACTTTCATTTTATTGTGCACCAATTTTGCATGAAAAACTGAATGTTGTGATTACATAACATCTATTTTAACATTCTGATGCAATTCTTGAATATTCCAAAGCAAATATCTTGGTGAATTGATTTACACACCAATATTGATCAATATTTTGAACAAATTTTAATTATTGCAATTTTTTTAAGTATGAGTGTTGGTAGGAATCTGTAAGAGTTTAAGCATTGGCATTGGTTCAAAGTGGTATCTGCTCAGCCCTAGTAATAATGCCTACAACCATCTTTCTAGATCCTTACATCAAGGAACTGTTTTTTTATTCATTTATTGCTATTCTTTCTTTCTTTCAGTATATGCAGTGTTTGAATTCAACTTGCATTGGTCACACATGGTCTCTAGTCTGGGGTCGCACATATAATATTGAAATTTTCGTTATGCAGAAAATTACTTATTTTGTCTTGAATATTTATTTTTATCAAATAAAATATACGTTTAATAGTTTTATATAACCTCAATTGTTTGTAAATAAAGATTTAATTGTAATAATAATTGATGGTTTGGCATTGTAGACCATTAATTGAATGCATTTAAAAAACCCAGTCTCTGACACTGAGCGCAACCAACAATGTACTTTTCTCGTGTGACCCATGAAGGGTTAAACACCCCTCCCCCTAACTGACATTTTTACTCCAAGGCTTCACATTTCTAAATCTGTTCCCAACAGGAAAAGATCCTCCTGTCTGACAGAAGGACACAAGCAAGAATTGATACTACAGAAGACATTGTCATTCTCACTAGACAACTACATAAAAGCATTTAAAAGATATTAATATAGGTATACATGTAGACATTATATATTATATTAAATATAAACCATTAACTGGAATATTATTTGTGGCTGATGTATAATTTTGAAATCTTAATTTTCAACATTTCAGATGAACTCTTAATACAAGGAGCATTCAATAAATAACCGGAAAAATTGTATAAAAAATCTAAAATACGACCGTGATTGTTATATGTTTGTTATTTTGTGAAGGCACCTGTAAGCTATTCATAGCTGGGGTTAGCATGCCTGCCTCACGCATGAAACACTGGGAAACAGTTACACAAGATGGCGGCACCTTTACAGGAGTGCTCCAACCTGGAGAAGCAAAGTGTCATGAGATTTTTGTTGAGTGAAGGCGTGAAACCAATAGAAATTCATCGCCACATGACAGTTCAGTACGGTGACAGCTGTATGAGTCGATCACAAGTGTAAGAGTGGGCTGAGAAGTTCCAACAGTGTTGAAGATTCTCCGTGTCCAGGTTGCTCTGTCACTGCAGTCACGGAAAGCAACATTGCTCAAGTGGAGGACTTGATACGGGAGAACCGGTGTATTACTGTCAGTGAAATTGCTACCCAGATGGAAGTAAGTGTAGGATCAGCCCACCATATCAGGCAGTCATTACATACTGGGGTTCAGGAAAGTGTGTGCGAGGTAGGTTCTGAAACATTTGACACTGGAAATGAAGGAGAGATGTGTTGAGGTGTGCAGGGAGCTTTTGCACCATTATGAAGGTGACGGTGAGGCATTTTTTCATCGTATTGTCACTGGAGATGAAAGTTTGGTTCATTTCTATGAACCAGAAAGTAAGAGGACAACAATGAAATTACGACATCCTTCGTCTCCCAGACTGAAGAAGATGCGTGCTTAACAGAGTGCCAGAAAGGTCATGTAAACTATGTTTTGGGACCACAAGGAGCCAAATCTTGAACATAACATGCCCAGAGGTCATAATGTAAACAGTACCACCTACTCCAACCTTTTGCGCTATAAACTGAAACTAGCCATTGTGCAGAGACAATGTGGTCTGGTGTCCACTGGTGTGCCTTTGCTCCACACTGCCAGTGTCCCATTGTCTACCATCAAGGACCTAAAGTTTCAGTGCTTACCCCACCTTCCATATTTGCCCAATCTCACACCTTCTGATCTCCACACCTTTGGCCCACTGAAAGATGCACTAAGTGGATCGAGGTTCCAGAATGACGATGAAGTCCAGTCAGCGGTGCATGAGTGGTTACGCATGCGTCCAAAATAATTTTCTCCCTGTGGAATCAGTGCCCTTATCAAGCGCTGGCATTGAATTAGGGGAGGGGGGGCTATGTCGAAACATAGTACTGTAGTTGCTTGTAATAAATATTTGTTACAACATATTTCCATTTATATATTGAATGAGCCTTGTATTATGTGATAGAAACTGCTCTCTTTACACTATTTAACCTGTAAGAATGCATGTATGGGTAAACATTACCCAAGCAAATTTGAAATATATTCTTTTATTATTATTTCAAATGCATGTCAGAGGCCACCCTTCTCAATACCTATCCAGTGAACTCTTTGGACTATCAGAACCTTGAATCAGCTGCAAGACTTTGTTAATTCTGTTTTCAGGGCTGTAGAATCACTGGCTGGGTAAATTTCACGCATACATGTGCTAATATGTTTCAGTTTGGTATTTCAACATATTCTTTTTTTTCTCATTTTCAATTGCACAATGCAATTAAAATGTTCGAACTTAATAAAATTAGTTTAATCAATAAATGTATTGTTATCCATGTGCTTTAAAACAGTTATAATGTGGACTTAACAAATAATTTTTGCTTGCATATTTAGCAAGCACATGTAGTTGCATCCTGACAGGAAGTGCTCGTCTTGCAGTCTTCTTTTCTTAGTCTTTATCAATAGCGTATTACAATAAAAAATGATCAAAGGGAATAAAATTAGTTTCATGAATGAGGGTGTTATTATTTACAGCCTTTAAAAGAATTTATAATCCAAACTTAAGAAGTAATTCATGATTGGGAAAAGAGAGACGCGGTAGTATATAAATACGGAGAAACTAGTACTCACTTTTATCCGCGAAGCTGTTTTTTCTTCTTTTTCGATTAATTTCAGTGGCCACTGCCACCATCCTCGTTGGAACTTGCTGCGCTGTCGCTTGGCGTGCGTCTTTTGTTCGTAGTTGAAAAAGAGATACTCCACACTCCAGAACTACAACACATCCGATATGGAAGATACGCGGATGACACAATAGTTGTATACAAAAAGGCAGAAGAACTCAACCTCCTAGTGAACAAACTAAATAACATCCACCCCAGGCTCAACTTCACCGTAGAGCATGAAAAACTTGGTAAAATCAACTTCCTGGACATCACCATCAGCCGTGCACTTAACAAATTCACAACCACCGTCTACAGAAAACCGGATGCAGGCAACCAGTACATACATGCTCTCTCTAGCCATCCCCCTAAGCAAAAAGCCAATGTGTGGCTAAACTTTTATCGAAGAGCCTTCTCCTACTGTGGCAAAGAAGATGATCTACGAGAGGAAATAGCCACCATCACAGAAATAGCCCTGAAACATGGCTACACTGAATCACAACTTTCCACTTGGTGCAGTAAGGCGGAAATACAGGTCAGAC
The DNA here is from genome assembly GCF_977018435.1 of Lepisma saccharinum. Lineage (NCBI taxonomy): Eukaryota > Metazoa > Arthropoda > Insecta > Zygentoma > Lepismatidae > Lepisma > Lepisma saccharinum. The sequence continues at coordinate 57,429,375 of NC_139230.1, read as the reverse complement.
ACCCTAACCTACCACAATCAACCCAGCCACAACCAACCCCCAGCGACCAATATAAATGGTTTGCCTTCCCCTACCATCCCACCACTTCCAACCGCATAGCCAAAGCCCTTCTCCCATTTGGCATCAAAGTAGCGCACAAACCCAACTCCAAAGTAACTGATAAACTGAACAAGCACAAACGGTACTTCCTCTCCCCCCTTGACAACCCAGGTGTATATGATGCAGAGTGTGAATGCAAGGCTCATTACATCGGCAGGTCCATCAGATCTGTCAATGAAAGAATCAACAGCACCTAGGAGATGCGAAAAAAGCCCAACCCACTACTGGTCTTGCTAGACATATCAAATACAATAGCCATAAAATTCAAAAGGTTCGAGTCAAACACACTGCCCACACGCTCATAGACACCAAAATCAAGGAAACGCACGCCATAATGCACTTCCCGCACGAACTAAACATCGATAGCGGGCAAGCGCACCATACTTGGATTCCACTACTGCAGCAGTTATCGCCCGGAAATAGCAGACGACGCACCAAGATGCACAGCGCACCTAGCAGCGCACCTAACGGCAGCCAGAAAACTACGAACAAAAGACGCACGCCAAGCGACAGCGCAGCAAGTTCCAATGAGGATGGTGGCAGTGGCCACTGAAATTAATCGAAAAAGAAGAAAAAACAGCTTCGCGGATAAAAGTGAGTACTAGTTTATATTTTTAAGAAGTAATTTTACAATTTTGTTTGTGGCACCCATTGTGCCTGGTGGATGGCATGCAGGTTAACAACATACCTGGTATTACTTCTATAATTAATATTTTGAAGAAAATGTGAAGTGCATATCTTGATGTCAAAACCCATCTGCCAATTAATAATAACCAGTTCATTCTTCTAAATCTCAATATAATTAGTTATTGTATTTTTGTAATATTATTGAGTCTTTCACATATTGCCTTACCTATACAGATAGTGTGGCCTGTTACTTGCTATAATTGCTACCGGGACATCATGGACTTGGTTATTCAACACCTGAAACATTAATTCATTGTTCAGACAAGGTTATGTATTGATACTTTGATTCTAACATACGAAATTCTGACATTCCAATAAAAATTATTATTATTGTTTAACATATTACACACACACACTATGTACATTTAAATAAAAATACTTCTATTATTACTTTGACTGCAAATAAGAGAGCATAATGAAAAATAATGTAAGACTAGGACATGCACATTGATCAAATACAAGAGTTACAATGCTAAAGTTCGTAGGGCATCTGACTGCATGCAAGGTTTAAATACAAGGGTGGGTAATCTCAAGCAGTGTTGTTAAAGGTCTACGAACCCATAAATTCTATTGGGTTCCACTGCAGGACTGGAACATTTTTCTCGCTCAATTTGAATTTGGTCCAAGTTGCGAATTGTTTAATTGAAAAAAGGTTCCTGGACCATATATAAATTCACCCGGAAAAAAGGTTTCTGAACCGAATTGAAATACTTTAAACATAAAAAGGTTCTTTACGGTCTAGAACCCATTTACACTTGTTGATTTTCTCTCCAGGATCGGAATTGAATTTATTTACAATTCCTGGACCTTTAACAACCCTGATCTCAAGTCAAGAATTGATCTCTTGATGTCCCTGCATAAGAAGCCCTGGGACTCACCCAACTTCTCATCAATGACATACCTAGGGATTAAAGGCAGCTGTAGTACACCATATCAACTACAGGCAAGATCGAGAATGTGTGGAGGACCTTTAAAATCACCTTTGAGCTTTCACGATTTGGTGCCAAGCACAAGGAACAACTTTACTTTTTATACTATTGAAAATATAATCAGCAAGTTATCACAATAATTTTCTTTAATGTATTTGTATGTTTGATTTAATGTCTTTTCTTTCCAACAACCAATTTTACAATTAATAAATGCTGTTAACAATGTAAATAATTATTACTCTAAATGTGTAATACAAATACACCAGAATACAAACATATTATTACACACAAAATACAAAAAAAAAAAAAGAAGCAAAGAATATAATATACTGTGTGTTCATTTCGATCTTCAGCCGAGAGATCGGGAGATCAAACGATGCCAGGAATGTGTGAATGTAGCTGGACATCACTTTGAACAACTCTTTATACAAGGCACGTCCAGAAAGTAAGTTCCGTTTGGTAATAAAATTAAATTGTGTACAGATACAGAAAAGTTATTTATTGCACAAAATTCTACAACTCTTAAACTACTTTTCCACATAACTGCCAAAATTTTGCAGGCATTTGTCATAGCGTGGCACAAGTTTTTGTATACCTTCTTCATAGAAATTTGCCGCCTGTGTCTTCAACCAGTTGGAAACAGTTTCTTTCAGCTCGTCGTCATTGTTGAAGTGTTGACCGCCAAGGAAAGACTTGAGATGTAAGAACAGATGAAAGTCGCTAGGCTCGAGGTCAGGGCTGTACGGAGGATGGTCAAACACGTCCCAGCCAAATCCCTGTAGGAGGTTTTTCGTCACATTTGCAGTGTGTGGTCGTGCGTTGTCGTGAAGAAAAACAACACCTTTTGACAGCAATCCTCGACGCTTATTCTGTATTGCGCAATAATAATAATACAGAATAATACAGAATAAGCGTCTAGGGAACAGATTTCAAGGTCCATACCTAATTTTTTTTGCTACGTTCTAGACATGTGCTATTTATAGATCTTTGCATTTCATGTACACAGTACACATCTACTGAAATTCTATAGGAACTAAAATACCTAAATGAACTATAAATTCCTATAAATGCCTATTTTCACTAGAAAAATGCCTTTTAACCATTCGCTTAACTTTATTTTTTTTTTATGAAGAACGACCCTTAATTTCCACCACAAAGGTTTGAGAATACCCGATGGTGCTGTGGTAACATCGTCCCCATGTAATCGCTACTGGGTGGAGGTACATAGTGGTTCAGATCCTACTTTAAACTGTATGTCCAGTCCCGATTGGCCTTACTGTGCATAAAGTGGACTTAAAACACCAACTCAATCAAACAAAGGGTTGAGACACTTGAACTTTGAGACCTTGAAATCCGAGCAGTAAAAGAAGCAATGCAAGAGCAAGGGGTGTCAACAAGTGCAAATTTTCACCATCTTCCAGCTTGCATTGTGAAATTGAAAAAATGTGGAGTGAACTGACTGGATGAGATGTTCTTCATTGTTAAATGCTGTACTTCCTAGGCAATTAAAGGGACCATAGGTGTAACACACCAAACAAAATTTGGTCTGTTTTGGGATGTATCCAGCTACAAAATGATTCAGTTGTTAAAACAGGGCCTGCATTATTCTCGGTCTCCAACAGTGTAAGAGCATGGGAAGATTCCAAGAATACCTCCATCTGATTGGCTGTTTCAAGTGCCTGCTGTGCCGACTAGAAATGGTAAATCTGCAAGTGACCAATTGACCAATAATGTCGCCTATTTCCTCCACTGACACAACAGTTAGGTGAAAGGGGAGGGTTTGTGCCAGAAACTACAACTGCCCTAGTATAGAGGCTGTTCATCAAGGAGAGAAGACCACTTCAAACCTGCCTGCTGTTTGAGTTTTGATGTTGACTTTTTTGGGTACACTTTATGAATAGATAGACTAATTGGTAGTTGACCTACAGTTTAAAAGGGATACGAACCACTATGTGCCTCCAATGGATATCAAACGTATGACCTCTTCGTTACAAGGCGACGACGTTACCACTATGCCTCGGGGAGAACCCAATCTGCCTTGAGAATCAGGAGAAGTTGCATTTTAAAAGTTTGCACCAATAAGTTCCTGCGGCATAGAGAGATGGTTCTCCATGGACACTTCTGGTTTGTAACGATCACATTGAAAGTTAATGGGTTTGTTACAATCCAGAAGTGTCTGTGACTGTACATTGAGGAACATTAAAAAAAATCTCTCTCTTCTCTTAGTTAGATTGCAAGGTAGTTGGAAACACTTCATTACTCCAGTATCTTGATAAGAGAGTGAAGGGGAGGAAGATCATTGCAGATAAGACCACCCATACTGTGAGTCACTGAACCTGAGGTGTAGGTAGGCTATATTCACGTAAACTTGTTTCTTGAAAGTTTTCTCATGGAGTCATCAGACATCAACTTGGTAGTTTATGGAAGAATTTTAGGTGTTCCTTCCTCTGTCTGTGAGAGTATGTGTGTGCACCAACACCTCTTTCTTCATAAGTTTCACGTATTTCTATTGCATCGATTAATTGCTGTCATGGGAATGAACCAGATTAGCAATGAATAAATAAGGAAGGATAAAAAAATATCAAAATTCCTGACATGAGTTTCTTCTCTACTCTTGATTTTTCTTATTCAGTTTGAGTTTTAAGTCTACTTTTATGCACAAATAGGCTAATTGGGACTGGACATACAATTTAAGGTAAGATCCGAACCACAATGTGCCTCCATGGGGTATCAAACTCGGGACCCCTTGTTTACAAGGCAACGACGTTACCAAGAGAAGAGAAAATAAAAATGTTTTACATTTTGCATATGTGGCAGTATTCTTTAGATGTTGTCTTGGGAGAATCTGTTAACCCTTTAACCTTCATTATTTTGAAGGATAAAACTAGTTGAAGCCATGTTCACTCATGGTGATTTCTGAGAAGTAACGAGGAAATGAAGTCACAGAATGCGCAATAGTTTCCCTCGCGTTTTTTGGAGAGAAAAAAGAATGGTATACAAATCTATTCTACAATAAGTTGTTGTGTCTCTTAACTGCATTTTGCAGACTAATGAGGCTCTGTCGTCTGGGCTCATGCAGTGGGGCTTCTGACCTGTCCTATTCATATTTGTTTGTGATTCTCATTTCACAAATTTCATCACCTTTAATCCTAATCTTTGTGATTATCTGAAAGTGGCAGAAAAGCGTGGTAAAATAAATTAATTCAATAAATCAGTGTGTCACTGTGTTTCTCACTTTTATTTCTCTTCCTGATCGAAAAACAATATTCCAAAGATATAGCTAATGCATCATGTGAATTATTTTCCAACATCATCATGTGCTTAATCATTCCTTAGAGCATAGACTGAACTCTAAGTGAGGCTCTGCACTGTCCGCCCTTAGTGCAATCGACACATACGAACTGTTATAGTCTGATGTCAAGGAACAAATTTCTCGTATACATTAAAAAGATCCCAGCCTCTGTGGCAGAGTGGTTAGCACAGCACGCTACAACACAATGGGTCCCAATCTCGGCCTTGGCATGGGTGTTCATTGTGAGTGTCCTTTCATCAATTTCATCATATCATCTTTCATTCTCATCACTGCGATTAGCCAATGGTGATAGAAAAGCGAAGGAAAATAAACCAATTCAAATATTTAAAAAAAAATAGCTGAAGGGCTAACCAAATATAAACGTATATAAAATACAGTAATTACTTTGTTTGCATAGCAGCCTTTGTGGCAGAGTGTAGCTGCCTTAGAGTCATAGGTTCGAATTAGCTGTAGGCGTAATGCATGGATAGGTTTTGTGTTTGTTCCGTCATGCTTACATCTTTTATCCATTCATCACTTATCCTAGCCATCACGATTAACCTAGAGAGGTAGAAAAATGTTCTGAAAAATCATGAAACTACAAAAATACTGTGACCACAAAATTTACAAATAGAGAACGATAAATGATATTACGGATGCACATTTCTATTACTTTAGTAACCGTTCAGTCTTAAATTTCGTGCACACTGATTTTCGTGCAAGGAAGTATTTGTTCCTTGGGACTTGAGCCGGTCGACGTTTACTTGTAACGTTTAGTAACATTTAGAAGTGTATGTATGAATTATCTCGTCATCAAATGCAACACATGTCTATGGTGATGGGTATTATTTTCCTTTTTATGAGGGTCAATATAGTGTAACAATAACCATGTTTTGTGTTTCTCTATGTTTGTGTGTGTGTCTCATAATAATTAATTCAATGCAGTTCCATTGCAATGAAATCCATTCATGAAATACGTAAAATTCTCATAATCATCACTTTCCAGGGAAGGGCTGTAATACTTTCTCACTCAATTGTATTACTGAACTGTAGTAAATAATGGGATGCAATCTTCGAGGTTGCAATTAAGCGAATGAGAGAAAAGTGACTTATATAGAAGGTAATAATAAAAATACAAAATGTGAAAATTGTGACTTTGAACACTGTATTGTATTTATATTTTTGTTATTTAGCGTCAGTTTTCTATTATTTTTGGCTAGTCACGACGATGAGGATGAGTGATGATTAGATGGAACTGATGAAGGGATGCTGATAAAGAACACCCCCCATCCTTTTTCATGCTGAGTCCGAGATTCGAATCTGGGAACTTTAGTGGCGAGATCTTAATATTGTTCAGTTCATACAAAATATTTTTAAATGATTGATGCACATTATTTATTGACTTAATTTTTGCAGAATACCATACTATATGTCACATTCTGTGTAACGTCTTACTGTAAAAGTTAAAGTGAACGAATAAAACTGGCTTTTACTAATTTTCATATTACTTAGACATAGAAATGTTTTGTGTGTTTGTTTATGCAATTTGCTTGAGTATTGAGTATTGTCATTTTCTATATCTTGAAATTAAGGTTGACTAGAGATGAGAAGACACCCGTGGTGGAGTAAATGTGCTTCGAAGCCAGAGGTCTTAAATTCGAACCATGAATAAGGCATGGATGTATCTCTATGTTTGCTCCATTACACCCATATCATCAGTTGCTCATTAATCCTCATCACCACATATTAACCAAGAGGCAAAGAGGCAACGTAATATATCCTAAATAGAAAAAAAATTAAGAACAGAGACAAGGGAATGCACATATCGAGCTGAGTCGAGATTATGTGTTGCAAAACGGAAATGTGTAACTATGACAAGAGCATATTTAATCGTTAGGGCAGAACCATATATCACACAATACAGGTGAAATTGTTGTTGGTTGACGTAATTGCTAATCTGCCTAAACTCTGAAAATATTCTAATATCAGGTTTTCTGATGCAATTATTATATCAATTTTGAGGGCCTCCATGACAGAGTGCTTTTTGTATACTGCTCTATGAAACCGAAGAACCTATGTTCAAAGCTTGGGTAATATTTAAGAGCTTATGAAGTTCGTTCATTTACTTGGTCACTCCACCATTCGTTCTTATCCTTGAAGTTAACCCAGAGGGTTGGAAAATGATCGTAAAAATTGCAAAGTTACCACATGCTTATCTTGTGCCGAAAGCAAGGAATGAAGGAAATAAATCGCCAGCTCAGAACCTGACTTCTTGCGGGTTCAAAATTAACAACAAATATTTCTTCTGAGGCAAAATGGCCATGGAACAAAATCCTATGCTAATTCCTTGAGGATTCGTGGCTAGTATTGTTCTCTTGTGTAGTGCTGATGACCTTAACAGCTGTGCGTGCAGCTCTTCCTTGTCTTGCATACAGTGTTTCCAATTCAATATCGGTTTTTGTTGGGGTTTTTCGTAAGAGATGAGGCCTCAGTCATGCCTAATTTTTGAATTCCTGTGTACAAGCGCCCACTCAACGAGGACTGGAGTTCACCTCACCATCGAGAACATTGAAAAGCATATGGTGGTTATGATAAGTTTTTTACATTGAACAAATTGTAGTATATTTTTTTATGATCAAAAAGTAGTATTCATTTCACAAAAATAGTAACTTTTGTACACAAATTACATAATTATTTCATAAAATTATTATTAATTAATAATTATGCCTATTAACTTAATTTATTATAAGCACCAAAAAGTCCTAAAATGGAGTTTATAAAGTCCTAAATTCCTCTTTTTTAGCACCTAAAAATCCGTTCCCTAATATTGACCTATAACATAGGATACCACTTTAATTTCAATATTTTCATTAGGAACATTTATAACAGTTCACAATTTCATTGAGTAGTTTGTATTTTATTTTTACACTCTGGAGGCAGAGATTATGAAAAATTCCAGAACAACTTTTATCTGTGTGTAAGAATGACCAGCACAGTGCATATCACAAATAAATGACAAAAATCTGATGTGCTGCATGATTCAGACCAGGGATAGTTTTCCCAAGTCTCTGTACACTTATGAACCATATTTGGTTCAAATATTAGATGCATGGTGACGATGAAATTTTCTAGCAAATTTTCACTTAATGTAAAATTTAAAATTAATAGTACTTAGTACAAGGGAAACCTTGCTTTCCTGTCATCTCATTCCTAAATGGAACTCTCATTATAATGGCAAGGAAAAAAGTACAAAAGCCTACTCCATGAAAATAACAGTGCCTTGAGCCATAAGTTGTAGAATTTTTTAAGAGCACTTTTACCAAATTAAAATTGATTGATTGATTTATTTATTTTATTTTACTTCACATTTCTGCCACTTTTGGGTGTCGCAAAGATGAGGATGAGTGATGATATAATGAAGAAAGAACACCCATGCCCATGCAGGGATTTGAACCCATGACCTCGGGCATCATTTCAGGCTATGCTAACCACTCCATCACGGAGGCCGGCTTCAAATTCAAGCTGGTAATAGCATTTGAAGAACTAAATGTTTCACTCTAATTGTACATAGTTATTCTCAAGTCTAAAGGCAAGTCTTAAGACAAATGGATTAAAAGCTGGAAATCTTTTAGATTCTCATATTCTGTTCACCACGCTTTCATGTCCTTACCTCATTCCTCTTCCAGCCGAAACAATGTGTGCCAGTGACATGTATGCAAGGGTGGGATGAAGACAGGAACATTAAAAACCAAAGGAACTGAACCTAATCTTTCGCCACTCTCAAAAAAATGCTCAAGGGAGCAAGGGAAGAACATCCACCTGTATCATCCTCTCCCTGTCCTGTTTTAGGGGTGGGGGTGGAAGTGGCAAGACACTTGGCAACTCCAAACTACCTATTCTTTGTCAGTGTGCTCTATACCCCTAGATTTATGGCAGTGGTTTTCTCTCGGATTGGAGAAACGAAGGACGTTTTAGCTTGGCGAACAGACTATTCAGTCTTCATCCCCACTTTAACATGTTCCTCCAGAGTTTCTCAAATTTTCATCACTATAGCTCTTTCCAATCTTATGGCGGGCACCCCATAAGTTGGCAAGGGAAGTGGGGAGTGGGGAAGCAACCAATCCAGCATGATAAGAAATGCAGCAGCCAGTAAGACGAGGTTCAAGTAGTACTTCTTCCCGCCACGTCGTGTCTCTCAGCACCACTGCTGTTGTCTGGTTGGTCTGCGGCGTAATCCCGGCTCCCCACTACCCTTGCCAGAACTATGACCAGCCACCGTAAAAGTGGAAAAGACCTTTAGTATCCAATCAATATGCACTTCACTAAAAAGATAGTGTGTTCAGAGAAGTGTGAAAGTGAAACCATACCTTTCCCAGTTATGAATATATAAATTCATAAATATGTTCAAATGTTTTTTCTATTGTTATTATTGGCAATCAGATGAGAAGTGGGAAGAGAAATAACAGATTTTTATCACTTGCTGCTACAATTAGATCTGATAATGCAGTACAATGTAGTAAGCGACTCTCAATTAAGTAGGCTACATCCCAAAAAGACTGACCAAAAAAATAATTTAATCAAAGATCTGTTTAAAAATATGACTACCTGTGAGTGTTTCTGAAATCTTAATGTACCCCTACTTACTGGCTCAGGATTGAAAACCAGAGGTGCAGGGTCTGAACAGCTGCATACACTGCCATAGCCTTCAATGTGGTTGCAAAATTCTTGCCTTCTACGATTCTCCTCTGTGTCTGGCCAATCACATTCACTTTCTGAAATAATGATGTAAAAAAATTAGGAAGCAGTCTTATGTATGAAATATCAAATTCATAACTATAAAACAAAATTAGACTAATTGCAAACAAATGACAAGATACACTTCATGACAAAGGGTAATGAGGCAGAGTGGGAATATTTAAAGAATAAAAACTCCACAGTGCAACAGCCCTCCAAGGATAATGGTATACAGAATGGCTTTTTCATTGTGATACATGGTAAGTGCATCAAGCCCCATTGCTTCTTTTTATTGACTTTCGAGATTAGCCTACCACTTTCAGTTTTCAAGTAGCTCCCCAATTGACCTCATGATGCAGGATCATACTGAAATTTTGGGGGCTCTCACTGGGAACCAGTGGCAAAGCGTGACATTTTTACATATTCATCACAAGGCTTGCCAAATGTCAGGGTCGATCTTTCAACTAGGGGAGAGAGGGGGGCATATTTCTCCATGGTAAATGCCAAAGTCATGCATTATGTTATGCAATTCATACTCTATCTGAGTGTTAATAGTTTCTCAGTGCTGTAAGCACATGTCCACACTATCTCAAGAAAACTAAAAATTCAGAGTTTGTTTACCATACATTTTCGTTCAATGAGGAATTCTGAAAAATTGGGAGAGTAAATCCTACCAAAAATACAAAATTTCAGGTTGCTAACATTTTTTTACTATAATATTACGAATGTGATTTAAAATCCGAATTACTAGGAATTCCACCAAAGAAGAGACTCAAGAAAGGTGCTATCCCTACATTGATAATGGTGATAACAGTGTTTGTACATGATGTGTGAAGTAAAGATGGACAAATCCGGATTTTTTTCCTACGGAATAATGATTGTAAAATGAGGAAGATTAAACTTTGTTAAATTCTACTTGAAAAAATGGAAAAATTGTTAAACCTCTGTATCCGAAAATAGGATTGCCTCCGAAATCCAGGTAGTAAAAATTCCGAATCGAGATTTTAAATTTTCCGGAAATCTGATATTTTTTTGCCATTCCTAGTGTGAAGGTCCACGCTAGGAAAAAGGTTGTCTGATTTGAACCACAGGATCCAAAAAATTAAAAGGAGAAATACTATGAAGGGAATACAATGGATCCAGAGTTGCTCTTCAGAACTTCATGCATTTGTTTGTTTCAAATGATGCATTTACTTTTTTCTGTGTGTAGGAGACACTCTGAGAAGTTTCATCTTGACCACATCACAGAAACCCTGCCGCGGTTGTAAACATGGGGGCTGAAAAAAAAAAAGGTCTCTTTTGATCAGACCGGGAGAAACTAGTGGTAGACTGACCTTGCCTGACACCATTGTACTCAACTGGAAATGTAGCAGGGTGGTTGGGCAAGGGGGGTAGAAGTAAGCTCTCATTTCAATGCACTAAAACTTAGCAAATCTCTTGCATATTTCTAGTTGTTTCATGGTGTCACTTGACTAATTTCGCACAAATATGTGAATATTTTGACTTATTTTTTACTACTTCTCTAAAATATTTAATGCAATAGTTTTTTTATTATTTTACTTTGTCATTGCCACATCTCCCGATGACTGGATGCCTCGCCTCACCTCGCCTCTGCTGGGAACCAAACCTGGGACTGCTCAAACCAAAAGTGAGAGCACTGGCTACTTGGCTACACAGGAGCTCAAATAATTAAACAGCAGGGTTATTTTCCTGTACAAGCATTAAGTCTGAACAGATATCAATTGGTGGTATCGGCATTGGTTTAATTTATTCATCAATAGTCACTGATCACTTCTTTGAGTCTGGGTATCCTGAGATATATGTAAATTGCTGATTAGAGTCCAAACATTCTGCAAAATTCAGAATTTCTGCTAAATGGAAATTGTGTGCCAAAATGAAGTATGTGACTGAATTACAGCTGTTTTAATACACTGATTTGCTTCAAAATTGTAGATACAATTCCTGCACACTGAGAACTATGGCATAGTTGCAGTGTAATACACATCCTGAACTCTTTTAAATTGCTACAAGTATTTTTTCAAGTACTGGTTCACGATTTGGTTTAGCCCTTACAAGATTTGTAATGTTAACTTATAATTCTTTCATATTTGATGAAAAAAGGACAATTAACAGCACATATATTAAATCAAATAGAAAAAATATATCAATGTAAGGTTGTCACATTATCTTCTCAGGGCTCCCACATGAACTCAAAATGTATTTTCCCTGAGATTTCCCAGAGTTTTCCAGAATCTCCACTTTTCTTTTTCCCAGAGTAGTCAATACAAAGTGAAATACTATTTTAAATATATTTTACAATAGCCTACATTTTTCCTCATAGCCATTCCACCCTCACCTTCTTTGATTATTATTATTATTATTATTTTTAGATATGATTTGATTTTTGTTATTTAGCATCGCTTTTCTGCCACTTTTCGCTAATCTTGACTATGAGGACAGTGATGATATGATGAAGTTGATACCTAGAGAACACCCATACCCAGATCAGGATTGGAACCCGGAACTTCTGGATATTATAATTAGAGATGGCAAAGATTGTTATATTGGTATCGGCATATCAGTGTATCAGTAATGCTAGTGATAATTTTACCAATCTGATATATTTATAAGTAGTCTGTAATTTAGTGTAATATTCTGCCATTTTGTTATTATTCTTATCATACAATTCGTACTTCACAGTTTTGTAAAGTAAATGTCTAAATACACAGTTCTTTATTAACCCTAGGCCAGAAACCCATTGTAATTTTTTCCGAGCTCAACTGTCAGAACTTGCTGTTTTGACGAAAGCATGTTTTCCTGTTTGCCACCCTTTCTTGAATTTTCCTAACTTTCTTAGAAAATTTATGCCAAGCTACCACCCCGATGGGTTGCAATTGTCAGGTGATGTTGAGGGTGGCATCAAATTTTATGAGGGGTTAGTGACTATGTATATTTTACTTATGCGATCTAAGGGGTTTTGTTAGTGCTGTTTTAAGTGCTGTGAATCCAGGCACTAGACTAATGAGACTCTAGCACCAGGACTTCCAGTGAGTATTAGTTTGTTTTGTGTAGAGTTCACATGCATTTGTTCTTTAAGTATTAGTATTCTCATCACAATTCATCCCCATCATCACAATTTGTCGCATGTGGAAGAAAAACAATGTTAAATAAACAAAATCAGTCAATGAATGATTGGGGAGGTCTGAGGGCCAATACAAGGAAAATAAAGACTACCAAAAACAAATTACAGTAGGATGTAATGACTTTTAATTGTAATTTCAATGTAGAATCTAATCGATAATTTAAAAAATATTTTACATTTTGAATATTAGAGAGAATTGTTTGCACTTTCATTATTGCAAAGAAAAAGTTTAATTTGCAAAATATTTTTTTTTTAAATCAAACGTCTGATGTGATATTTTGGACCCTAAATTTTGCATTTCCAAAACTGTAAGTAAGAACAATTGTAAATAAAAATATAAAGCTAAATGAGAAACTAACAAAATTACATTTTTAGACTTGCATTACAATGTACAAATGAGAAAAAAATATTCAGTTTTGAAAATTACAAACTGTTTTGTAGATACATAAAAAATAAAGTACAATCATAAAATTTATGAGGGGTTAGTGAATATGTTCACTCAGTAAAAGTTAGTGTTCTAGAGTTAAATCAATTCATCACACAAATTGAAGAGGTGAAAGAACCAGTTGATTTTTGGTTATCTGAAAAAAAATTCATATCAGTTCAATTTCTTATACTAATAACAAAACTAATTCAAGAATAAAATGGCATCCCTGTGTAAATATAAGTAAGAACTAAGGTTACAGATATTTGTGGGAGTTCAACACCTTTTCAAACTGTATTACAGAACACAAGATAACATTTCAAACATATCATACATACAAAAAGTATTGGTAACAGTTCCGAATGTTTAATGATTTTTTGCAAGTTTATAGGACTACGAGGGTCACTATTTATATTTTGAGCCTAACAATGAAAAAACAGGAATTTGGCATTGAAAACTGCTTTATTGTTTTTCGAAGTATTCTCCTTTATGGACAATACACTTTTGCATTCGTTCGAACCATTTGTCAAAGCAGTTTTTCCAATCTTCTTGAGACACCTCCATAATATGGTTTTTGAACGCATCAACGGCGTCTTCCGCCGACGAAAATCGTTGTCCACACAATTTATTCTTGACATTCGGGAACAAGAAGAAGTCATTGGGTGCCAAATCAGGACTATACAGCGGATGATCCATCAATTTGATTTTTTGACTGTTCATAAAGTCGGTTGTTAGACGAGATGTGCGACAGCTGGCATTGTCTTGATGAAGAATGATCCGACGGAGTTTGTTTGTTTTCCGTATTTGACCGAAGACCTCTGGCAAACAAATTGTTGTGTACCATTCAGAGTTGACAGTTCTACGTTCCTCTAAAGGCACAGTTGCCACATGACCAGTTTTCCCTAAAAAACAGGCGACCATTTGTTTCGATGTGCTTTGAGCGCGAACAACTTTGTTGGATTGGGTTCATCTTGAAACACCCATACAGTCGACTGCTGTTTACGTTCCGGCTCATATGCATATATCCATGATTCGTCACCTGTTACAATCTTATATACGTCTTTTGAAGCACCACGATTGTATTTATTGAGCATTTGTTTGCACCAATTGACGCAAGCGTCTTTATGAGTTTTTGTCAAATTGTGTGGGATCCAACGAGAACATACCTTCCTCACAGCTAATTGATCATGTAATATTTTATATATGCTGGTGGAACTAATGCCTATGGTTGCCTCAATCTCACAGTATGTCACATGATGATCTTGCAGTATTAGGTTTTGCACAGCATCAATGTTTTCTTGAACAACAACTAATTTTGGACGACCTTCGCGAATCTCGTCTGTGAGTGAATGGCGGGCACGATTAAATTCGTTATACTCGTACCAGCGTTTCACAGTGGCAAAGGATGGGGCTTCATCGCCAAATGTGGAAGTAAGTTGATCGATGCACTCTTGTCTTGATAATCCACGTTGATAAATCGTAAAAAATCATCACAGAAAAATGTTCACAAGTTAATTCCATTTTATTGTTATCGCGCAATCTCCAAGGCAACATAAACAACACAAATGAAGCTATTGATAAAACATTTGAAGTACGTTATGGTCAATAATGCCAGCCGATTCCGTGCAAACATCAAATCGTGCCTAACTTCAATCAGTGTTGCCAAGGCTCAAAATATAAATAGTGACCCTCGTATTTGGAAGTACTTTAGAATACTGGAAATTGTTGTGGAAGTAAGTTTCAGGGTTGGACAAGTTAATTAGCACAGTTAAAAGTTTCACTAAGTAGTACTTACTAGAGAAATTATGATTTGAAAAGTAGCATATGCGAGCATCTGAGCTTTGCATCGAGCAACAGCTCTTGGGTGTCCACTTGTATCAGACAAGGAGTTTTAATGGATTTCATGTGAGACTTGAAGGGCGTGTTGTGCTTGGGACCAGATTTGTTATGCGATTAGTTGTTGGAAGCATTCAGGGAAGTTATTTGAATGCTAAGAGCACTAAACCTGACCAACCTAACATTTAGGAATGTATTATTAATGCCAAGAGACCTCTACCTAACCTAAAACTGAAAGTATTTAGTCACATAATACTTCCTTGCATCTCACACACGTTATGTAGATGCCAGCAGAAACCTGTACCCAGATGAAAGGATGGGAACAAAAATTCATACTGGAGCATATGGAAGGAAAAAATTGTTGTCAAGACAAGATGCATTAATTAATCACTAAAAAAATTAAGTATGTGTTAACAGACATAATAGAAACTGAACCACGATTAGTTTTGAATTAAACAATCAGAACTTTGGCTCAAATATTTTCACACTTTGAGAAACGGAAGTTTACAAATGGACACAATAGTAATTAATCTGTAATGTAAAATTACATATATCTATATATCCAAAACTTGTATCTTCAAAGCAGCTCATGTAAAGCAAATTACAGTTGTAACTATTTGTGTCTATTGTAATTGTTATGTTATCAAAAGGCAGGAGCATATTCAGATGTACTTCATTGGGACTCATTGAAAAATTAGATGACTTTCCCTGAGAATTTTAATTTTCTCAAATTCCCTGAGATCTCCAGGTGCATGTGAAACCTTGTCTACAGGAAAGAAGCTTTATTTTTCATTAAATACTTCAACATGGCCTTTGCAAATATTTTATTGGTGAAAAGTGGGCATTTTTTAAATGTGACACTATCTGTTTTACAGGTATTTAATGGAAACATAAAGAAAGAAACTCTACTCAGATATTCAAAAATGTTTTCATTTAGTTATTCCCATGGTTCCCTTTATAACCAGACTGTAAATCCATTCCCCACTCTGCTATGAGGGAGCCTTGCTGCTACTCTATATCAAAACTTCTTAAACACATGAGATTCTAAGGCAGCTGTGGAGAGCGATGTACAAGTAATTCTCTAAGTCTCACAGTGGATCTCATTGCATGTGAATTATTGTTCATTACGACTATATTAGGAAAAATATAAGTTTCATACCAGATACCAGACAACAGTTAATAAAGCAGCTGTTACCACTACACTAGAGAGACAAACTTAAAACTTAGCATAAATCACAACATACATACCTTCCACAGACACTAAAGGCACCTCTACACGCAGGACAACTGGTGCACCCCAAGTATTGAACTCTGTGCTTTTGCTGTAGGATTCACCAAACATCTTGCCTCCTTTTTGGGTCACCATTGCCCACATATCACGCCATCCTATGACTTGAGCTCGTTTGGAACCTAGTCTCTTCAATAAGTCTCTGGCAGGCTGTTTCATTTGGAAAGTACCTTCATCCTTTAAGATAATGGAAACAATTACATTTTCAATAGACAGTCACATACATAAATAATTTTCCTTTCTATAAATGAAAATTCAAAAAGAAGGAAATAGAGAGTACAAGACTAAAGATTTCTTAAAACATTTAGTAATTGGTAGGTGTTCATCATTTGTTGCTAATGGTGTATCAATATAATTACAAATAATTTTTACTAACAAGGAAGGGGACCCAAGTGTTGTACAATTCTGATTCCTATGCAGTGTGTTGGATAGACAAAAATATGTATACCACAAAATATATAGCTGCTATAAAGAATAGGCAAGGAGCTTTGAGCCTCAAAGATAAGACTATGATTTCAATAAGAAAAGAGTCTGCCTGCATACTGATCAGGTCACTGACAATGTTTTACACACAGAGACCTGCACAAGACCCGGAACAAACCCGTCTGCGAGGAGGCGCGCCTACAATAATATGCAACACGCACGTCAAGCCCAGGTGTTCGACATCACACAAGCGAACTTCACGTCACAGTTGTGCACAGGCATCGATGCCTGCCAGGTTTTTCTATTACCCGGGTCTTAAGAAGACCCGTGAGACTCGATGTACGTTCTTGCAAGTAGAAGCGAGCACTCCTGTCAGTGTTGCCAACGGCCATTATATTTCACTACGCATGGAAATATTTGAATTTCTGATAGGCGCAGCGCAGGTGCTTTGAGGTTGTATAACCATTGGCGTAGCAGGGGGTGGGTGAAGTGGGCGACCACCCTGGGCCTTGCGCATGCCTCCCGTCCCATGAGGTTGATACGAAAAACGTAATAAATGGAAGTGAGAAAGATAGAAAAGGCTAATTTTTGTGGGCAATAAAATTAAGACCTTTTTATCTGGCATCTGGCTTTATATTCTAGTTTAACGTTATAATTTGAATGAATACGTCAAATCAGAGGCGGGCGGGAGCTCTAACCATAAGGGGCCCCGAAAAAGTCAAAATAATTATCATTTCTCATGTGAAACATGAACGCAAAAATTGCTTGGACATTTTTATCCATTTATTATTTTCTGGAATAAAAAGCGCTTTATCTTGGTTTTTCATCTGTCTCGTGACCTTGCAAAGCCTACCCCATTTTTATATGTTAACGGTAAAGCACCTCAAACTGTCACGGAGCAAAGTATGGGGCATTTAAATGCTTCCGGTGTTTTAAACTGAAGAATTGTATGGATAATATTAGTAGTTCTTCCTTCGTTCCTACAACTTCAGATGCAGCTATTGCCCTCTGTAATGGGCACGAAGATCATTTATCTTCCGAATTTCCTGATCCAAGTTCTATGTTTCAGGAATGTGCTTAAATCTGAAATCAAGTGCTTTGGGAAAGTTTATTCTCCTTGATAGCTCTACACTAGCTTCCAGTGTTCTCTGTATCCTGTACCGCCTTCTGTTTGGGGGGGAAGGGATAAGTAAGTATTTCTATTTTCTTCTTTTGAATACATAAATGTCAAAGAAAGATATGTTGTAATATATGAAAATTCAGAGTTAGAGCATCGATTTGTATAGTTATTAATGTAAGTGTAGCCACAACCAGCCATTCTAAGTAATTACATAAATTTCCTAGAAGAATATGACTGTACTTGAGGGACTCAAATTTATTTCTTGCGGACGCGTACTTTACGATTTTGTTACGCCACTGCGTCAAATATTTAATATTACAAGAACATTAAGACGTAAGAACAAAATGAGATTCATAATTATTATTATCATCTAAGTCCTAAAATTCAAAGTTAACTGCTACAATTAATGTGCAACAAAGTCAAATTAGCTGTATCAATCGAATACACCAAAGATTTCACACTTATGGTGCAAATGACTATCGTTTTAAGATTTGTTGATGTTGAAACCGATTGTGTCGAAGAGCTTGTAGGTAGATACTTTGGGCCCCTAGACAGGATTGTGGTTTAGCGCACCCCTTTTCCCCTGCTCTATCAAGGACCGACATTTTATGTGCGTCCTTCGATATTTTCTACTTAAGCCGTGGTTTGTGACATTTACATACTACAAACTTTGAAATGAGGAAACAAAGAACGACTCATTAAATAATATATAGGTTATATTTCAAGATTCTTACTTTGTATTTCTGATTTTTTTTAAAAAAAGTTTAGCACATTTAAGGATATTTCAGTTGTCTTACTGCCTAAAGAACATCGGGACTAGACCTATAGTTTAAAGTGGGATCCGAACCACCACGTGCTTCCACCGAGTATCGAACCCGGTACCCCTTGATTACAAGGCGACGACACTACCACTGCACCATAGGGGAGGACCCCCCAAAAAGTATAATGTAGAACCACCACCAGTCACACAATGTTCCAAAATATTTACGATGGCACTTTTTGCGAGACTTGGTTCGTACTCCTTTACAGGTGACAGCAGTGGCAGCAATTAGGGGCGGGACCGAGAGGGTGCAGTTGCCCCCCCCCACACACACACTTTTTGCCACTTTTGCACCACGCTAACCTCATGTACCAAGGGAAATTAAACTGTCCTTGCCCCCCTACTTTTGCACGTTGGCCCCCTAGTTTTGGAACCCAATCGCCGCCACTGGGTGTGAGTGATACAAATGTTTTCTACCAAGGAATAAATGTCTGCAATTTCAAATTGATAAAAGTGATGAACATTTTAAGTATTCCTTGACCATCATAAAATCTAAAAGTTGGCAACGGTGACTGCGTGACTCATGTATCTGGAGACGGTGCAAAACCGGAATGAGCATTCGCTGAAGATAAGCGAGCTTCGTCTTGCAAGGCCTTCCAGTTACCCGTGGGCTTTCGATGCTTGACGGGTCAAAACCCAGGTATATAGTTTTACTCGCCCGCCCGACCAGCCAGGCGGGCCTAGTAAGCGATTCTGGCCGCTGTGCAGCCCTCTGTTTACACAGACATGCAAATGGCTTCAGTAATGTTAATTGATTTAGTCTCATTTCTGCCAATTTTGGCTAATCACTACAAACTTCAGTAATATTTACAGAATGAAAACATAATGTATTTTCCCATGTGCTCTTTACAGAATTCTGTTCTCTCCATTGTTGGTGGTGATAAAGCATACAAAAACTATATAGCTTTATTGGCTATCAACTAATGATGAACATAATTCTGGAAGTGACTTTTCTACAGATCTGTGTATAATGCACATAACAGATCGCACTTTCATCTACAACTAACAGACGCGGTTCTGTACTTTGTTCCCCTCCTCCTCCCAATACGCATGCTCTCCTTATGTGCACATCCCACCTCATGTCAAATTGGGAGACACAACTTTTCTTATGTTCTAAGAAAACACTAAACTCATCTGGTTGAAATATCAGCAACAACCACTTCGATCCTTGCTTGTAAGTCTGTAGGAACTTGTGTCTTTCTGTTATAATATAAAGGTCATATTCATGTATTTTTTGGTAAGATAAACATAGTTTTCAATAACTGTTTCTCAATCACTAAAATTTAGTCACAGCTTCTCTGGTTTTGACAGTTTGAAGGAGAAAAATCCCAACAAAGATCAAACTGATGTCATTCACCAGATATCAAGAATAACTGATAAGTGCACATATGATCTGGCACAACATGACAATATTTCTCATGCTAGTGTAGTTTCACCCAAGTTAGTTTCTAGATTCTACCTGGGAAAATGTAAAATAAATTAACTATCTTTTATTTTCTCCCTGAACGTTTCTTCAACATTTTTAATGTTGCATACTGCCTTTTAACTTTATTACAAACAAATATTTGTGTGTGTTCTTTACACAGTATAAACAGGAAGCAAGCTGCATTACACTTCACATCGGCCAGCAGTCATTAGAGTGTATGTTAGTGGTTCCTACATTGGATTTCTGCCCAAATGGCAACAGGTTCAAAGCCCTACTGTGGTAGAAACTTTTCATAAGTTATAATCATTTCCCAATATTGTGAAATTGTTTGGAATTAACAATGAGAGATTAAAGGATAAAAGCTCTCAATTACTTCAAGTAGAAATGCAATTAGGACACTTGTAAATATGAAAATTAAATTGATGTTTTTAGTGGTCTAATCACACATAATGTAACATTGAAAATCCTGTGAGAAAGATTTTATTCTGTCCTGAACTTAAAACAGATTTCCACACTCAGAGATTAATAATATTGCATTTAATATGGTAAGAATTAGATCATAAATTATTGTTATTGCTTGTTTCTTACTACTCAATTAATGTTTCAATTCCTGAAAGTCAGACACAATATTTTCTGAAACTGAAATCGATCACCTACTTTCTTGCATACTCTCATTATCTTTCTCCTCTCTCTCTCACACACACATGCACAAAGAAATCTCTACAAAGTAAATCTCTGGGTGTGAATATACAGTGCCTATCACAGTCGAGGTGGTCGTGGAGCAGCAGCTAGCATGCAAGGAAGTAAGAGCACACCTGCTGGCAAACTGGATGCAACATCTACGTGACTGGAACCGCTAGCTATGTAATGAAATAAGCTCGTACAATTACATTGACAGTTACAATTAAAATGAGCAGGTACCTTGTTACAAGGGGTGTTGGAAATGTTGTCCTCCTGCTTCCACACATTTACGACATTTTTTAAGGAAATTTTTAAAACATGTATCAGTTCCTCTTCCGAAATTGCTTCAATTTCTCTCCTGATATTTTCTTTCAATTCTTCTAATGTATGGCTTCAGGTTTAAAAGCTTGGAAGCTCGCCATGCAGACATTATGAAAATATGTCTTTCTTATGCAAGGCACCAGAGAGATTTTTCAGGAGAATATTCCAATCGTGTTCCAACGTCGTCTTGTTTCTCCTCAGTAAGCACACACCATTTTACCCTTTGCTTCTTATCAAGAAGAGACCCGGTTTCCCTAAATTTGTTCACAAGTATCTGAACACTGGGAATTCTGCTGCAAAATTCATTCTAACTTCCCTACAAGGATTTGTAATGATGTAAAAGTTGTACATAAAAATTCATTGTTTTAAATGGTACGGATAGCATGGCATTATTAGACTGCAGAAAAGCACCAGTAATACGTGAACTAACAAGTGTTTTAGATTGTTTTGTGTTAACACCTTAACACTTCACAAACACGTAAAAATTTGACACCAGGTATATGGATACTGAAACACTGATGTGCCCAGGGCCAAGGTCAGCATACAGCTGTGGGTCTAAATGACAGCAGACGTGCTCTTACTTCCCGGTTCACTAGCTGCTACTCCACGGCCACCTCGGGGATGAAAGGCACTGTATTTTAGTAGAAAAAAGAACATTTTTCTCTTACCAATAAAAAAAATTAAAGAGAGGACAGTAAATGGAGTGTCCTACTTCAGAATCAAGATAAGTCATGATTTTTCTGACTTTTCTCCACTGTTACAAGATGGAGTATATCTTTCCATTTTCTTGTCGGAGGACAGAGCAAGTGAAAAAGGAAATGGAAGAAAAGAAGTACCTTTAAGTTCATAACCGAATTACGAAGTATGGATTTATTTCTTAAAAGTATTTAAACAAATATTTTGTGGCTTGTGATATTTTTATTTTGAATATATACTTACTCTTCTCATGCATTTCCATTGTTCACATGGCAACCTTAATATTGTGCCTAGCTCTACACACAACACACCAACACATTGTGTAAGTTGGGTTATCTAGTATAAAATATATTTGTCTGGATACTATTGGTAAATGCCGTACTACCCATACAATTTAATTCACTACAGTAGAAGTGCCAAATTTTACTTCCATTCTAAATTCATAATAAAAATCCTTCCAATTTATATATAAAATCACATGCAACTCTGTTTTGTCTTTCTGATCACATAAACACAATCTGTACACATGTTATTATATCTATTCATTAGCATTTACTCAATACATACCTTTATGGCAAATATTATTATTCTCCCATCTGACACCATGTTGAGAAAAAGTGCCATGGCTTCGTCTTCATGTGGGGAGTATGTATCAAATGTTCGCTGTGCCATCACACTTCCACTGGCTTGATTTAATACCAACACATGAATTCCTCGACCTTTGTGTTCCTCTCCATCCTCCAGAATCTGTAAAAAAATGAAATTACTAGAAAATTCAAATCAATAATTCATGCTAAAATAAATTTCTTAGTAATATTTCCCTTTTCTTCTTGTGATAGTCACCGGTCTCCTTGCACTGCAGTAAAATAAGAGTGCACATACCAAAGAAAAACATAAGTCACCAAAGTGTACAAAATAAAGAATGGGGAAGGCTTAAAATCAAACCAAGCATATATCATCAGCTGCAGAAAAAGTATGATTTTTACAAGGTGTAGGAAGTTGCAGGACTGAAAATTGTGGGTTATTACTTTTTGTGTGTTAAGTTAAACGGTGACAAAAAACACCCCAAGGAGTCAAAAAGAGAGCAAGGAAGAAGATGATATGAAAATCAAAAGTTACACAATAATAAAATCATTAGGATATACAGACAAAACATACAGGGAGGTGTTGGATGCATTAGAAGTAGGGGGGAAAATAGGGGATGATATTGTGAATAGAATATTACAATATTCTGTAGTCAAAAGAAAAGTTCTGTTGTTAATATGAAAAAAAAATACAATAAAATTCCTACAGCTTATGCACTGCACCATCCTGAAAAACAATCTTCCATCATGTGCTGCCTCTTGATTTTTACCATTACCTAGATTGCTTGCCAACAATAAATATGAATTCATGTAACTTTAGGCTAAGATTTAATGATTCCATAATGCAGGCTATTTTCTCTTGATTGTACAATTTCTAGGTCCATTACAAAGCCTGTGTAAAAATGAAAAATAAAATATTGTAGTTCTATTGTGAAATTACTTACAGTTGTACCATCCACTGACACAGAGACTTTTGACTGGCTTGATAATACTTCTACAGCTAATGTCTTTGGCTGACTTTCTTGAAGACGCAGACTGTTTCTTCTGCTTTCAGCATCCACAAGATCCCCTCCATCACCTGAAAATTATCAACACATAAGTAAATTAACAGGAAATACAAATGATTATTACAATGATTTATTACTAATTCTACATTGTGCATGTGTTGCAACCACCTCTTTCAAATTCCAACCAATAGATGTCGTGTTTTCTTCGTTGCTGAATTTTACTTGTACTCAGTCATGTTGAATTAGGTGGCGCTTTTGTTTATACTGTTGAGAATAGCATTGAATAATTTATATGCACATTGTTGAATTCTTTTTACAAGGATTCCACTTCGGATTTCACATTTAGTGATGATTTCAATTCCAAGACAAAGTTTGTTTTCAGCAACTTTCATTAAAATGTTTATTTTTTTTACTTCCAAAAAACTGTTGCAGAAAAATTTCATAAATGTAAGTAAATCTATATAAAATGTAACATATTATATATGTGTTAAAAGAGAACATGTCAATTCCAGGAAAAAAAATCATGAAATAATAACATACTTAGCAACATATTTTCAGGCTCATCCAGAATGGGTTAATACAGTTCAGTCTAAACTGGATTTTATCTTGACACATGCAAGTCTTGAAACCCTTTAATAAATTTGCTTATTTGAAAAAAAAAAAACCACACTCTCATTACATAAACAAAGATATGATTAATACATTTCACAAACTCCAAAGCTCTTCCATTTTGCTAACTCCAGGCCTTAAGAAATCTGCACTGCACAGCATATAATTGGAATCTCAAAGCAGCAAGAACATAATGCTTAAAACCATTTTATATTCCACAGTACCGGACACTTGTAATAATAATAAGAAGAAAAGTTTCTGTTCTTTTTCCAGAACATGACGATGAAAGATTCTACAGCCATCCAAAACACTATTTTGGTATCTAAACATACAATTTGTACTGAGCAATGACAGAAAGAGGACACCTGTACTAAATTTACTAATAACTGGTGTCTCAAACGTTTGTAAAATAATAGTTGTTTCTGTCTACAGAAATAGGAGACTGGAGGAACATACAGACTTGCAATTTTTTCTTATATGCTTCCTCTGGCCAGAAATCATAAAAATGAAGAAACATGACATACTGAAATGTGCAAACAGAACAAAATTAAAATAAAAGAGAAAAGCAGATGGAGCCATATAAGAAATATAGCAACATTCTTTCATTAGCTTAATTAAATTTATCTGTAAATAAATTATAAGGCTAAGTGGAAAGTCATGTCAGTCCCCCCTAACTCAATAAGATTAAAAACAATATGCTTCATCAATGACAGAAAAATTCAAGATGCATTTACTGATAACATCCAACTTTATATTCAGAGGATAATTTATTTTTCATTGCAATATACATACAACGAGTATCATTTTCAATAGCTAAAATAAAGCACAAACACATACCTGTATGAAGCGCTTCTTCTTGAAGTCTTCTGCTTGTGTCCAAGATGAACATCACATTAATTCCTATTGTTACAAGTAGCACTACCACCAAAAGACTCTGAAAGAGAGGGAAAAAAGAACCAACTTAAAAAAAAGTTTTATGCTGTTATGCTTCCTTCACTACATTTTAAGTAGAACTGTCTAATTTCCAAAATAAGTATCCATGGTCAAGTCTTTTGCACAAGTTCAATGCATGTTATGCAGGTGAAACTAGATGTGCAGGATCCCTCCTCACTTCATTTAACTGGCTACATTCCATGTTGTAGAGCATGCTTGCCACACAGATTTTTTTCCAAGAATATAGACCTGCAAGTACATGATTATACGAGGGGCGTCCAGAAAATAAGTTCCGATGATGTCAAGTGGTCGGAGTGCAACGTGCACATGCAAGGAAGTATGTGATTAAACCTGGTGCAGTCGCAGCACTGTGAATGCAGTAGTTTTAGGACAGTGATAGGATAAATATGGGCAGTTCTCATAAAGTCTCCCAAGGTAGGTGCCGTAATCAGATTTTTGCATGCTCAGAAGCAGACACTGGCAATTCTGTGAGGTCTATGAACCGGACATCATGAACAGCGTGGTCAGACGATGGTGCAGACAATTGACGGAAGGCCAATCTAACGTGCAAGACCACATACAGCTGAGCGCACGCGGGTCACTTTTGCATAACTTCCCCCGTACAGCCCCCGACCTAGCCTAGCGACTTTAATCGCTTCCTTCAGCTGAAGCGGTTTCTGGCAGGTCAACGTCTTGACAGCGACGCTGTGGTACAAACGGTTCCAATCTTTCTCGGCAGACACATATGACACGGGCATACAAAATTTAGAGCCAAGCTACGACAAATGTCTCAATAGCGGTGGTGAATATGTCGAAAAGTAGGCTATGAGTCGCTAACTAATGCAATAAACGTCTATTACTACTGATGTTCTTGTTTTATTTTATGGCTAATCGGAGCTTACTTTCTGAACGTCCCTCATAGTATATATATATACTGCTAACCAATGGCCAATTTGGTTAGTGTGTTTGACTATCTCGAAGGGTGGGTGATCTCAGGTGGTAAATTTCCCGACGACAATGTATCTGCATAAAGGGAATCTGAGGTTCACCGAGCCTCTAATAAACGGCCGTCTGGAGGTAAAGGTGCCTGGAGCATGATGCTGATCACATCACCTTCACAACTGGCCGAGATTGTGAAAAGGCGGGGCCCCACTTTTATCCCACATGTCTTCATGGAATATTGCAATGCGCAGAGGTAGCTTTACCTCATGTAGTACGTGTATTCAATCATTTAGTGTAGAACATCGGAGTATAATTTAGTCACCCATTGCAATTTGCTGAGAAATAAAATATTCATTAAGAAACCTGCAGCAAAAGTAAAATTGCACATGCACAGTAGATAAACTTCAGTTACTTCGGAAAGATGGTCGCCTTCCACGGGCATTTAAAATCAAGTGATTATCTTTCAAAGCTTTCCACAATTAAAAATAAATCGACAATTAACCAATGTTCTGAAAGTTATTTTCTTAACTGCTAAAAATTTTCTTGCAAACAAATTACAAACAATCAATTATCAATAATTGTAATAAAATTAATACAGTGGACTCATATATTAATTCAAACTCCAAGGGGACACGAGAAATGTTCGAATTATCCAAAATTCGGATTAACAAAAATATCACGTCATTAAACATGGTTTCAAGGGGAATAAACTTCTGTTCGAATTAACTAGTAATTCAAATTATCCCAATTTGAATTAAGAGAGCCCACTGTACATGAAACCTTAAAAGTGTTTTACTTATATTTCTGGTACATATTATAAATCTTCACATGTTTATATTATTGCAACAAATAAATGATGGAACAAGAAGTAACTTTTGCTTGCATTATTTTTATTAAAAAAAAGAATCGCTTGCATGGCATCATTCCCACTTGCACCTGTTTCTTTCACTTCCAGTCGAAGCTCAACAAGATCCATTCCCTCGACACTTACTAGTGGAGTTTCAGCAAGAAATTAAAAATGACGAATTGCAATAAAGCACGGATGTACTAAATTTGGTATGCAAAGAAAGCCAGCTTCCTTACCTTAGGCGATTCCACGACAATTCTATCACCTTAGCATTCAGAGAAGACAGTTGGAAACAGAGTTGCCAAACTATCACTTCCCCCACGTTACAGATTTTCAAGTTAACATTTTAAGTGTCATAAAGTAACTGTAAAAGTAGATATTGATACTTAGGTGGGCAGGCCATGTGGCACGAATGGGAGAGGAAAGAGGAGTTTACAGGATTCTTCTTGGGAAACCTGATGGTAAGAGACCTGTAGGAAGGCCACGACGAAGATGGAGGGACAACGTTGAGATGGACCTAAGGGAAATCGGTAGGGATGGAAAAGAGTATATGGATCTTGCTCAAGATAGGGAAAGATGGAAGGCCTGTGTTGCTGCAGCCATGAACCTTCGGGTCTAAGAAGGCTAGAGAGTTAGTTAGTTAGTTAGTTATTGATAACGTTACTTCTATTGCAAAAAAGTAACTGTTACTGTAAATTACAGTTAGAATTCCTAAAAAGTATATGTTACTTGTAACTAGTTACTTCCAACACTGCAATTAACACAGAACAATGTCGAAACCCCCTACCATTTACAATTAAACGATCGTCCCCCCGGATGCGACGTAAGGGTCGTTAGTACCTACAATGAGGTAAGAAACCATTAATTATACCAATAAATAGATATACTTGCCTGGAAAATTTTTGTGAGAATTCTACGGCGGCCTGCTGGCCGTGTGACGAAGGTTTGTGGACTATACAAACCCAGGGCCCGCTTTGATATGAAGGGTAGAGAACGTGGATTGGATTTCCACGTCTCCATGTTGAATTCTTCAACTGCTTCACACAACTTCATCAACCAAGAAGGTTACCTGAAAGAAAAATAACCATATTTAATATACCATTTTCGTGCAGGGATTAAGTCACGTTAGTCTACTAACAGGCAATGTTCGAATACAAATTGAATTTTCACTTTGTGGGGGATACTGTCCATTGCTTTGATCCAAATGATTAATTTGATTTTTAATATCGTCATTGACACTTGTTTCTAAAATGAAACTTTTGTAGGTTCTTCATGCTTCGTAGCTTATACTGGATGATTCAGTAACATGAAAAAATTGGATATCATGTCATTTTTATTTGTGCACAGTCACGGAAAACAAGTCAGGCAGAGGTTAATAAGAAAGGAATGTCCCGACTAAATTGGGACGTCTGGTAGCCAAATCTATGTGTCCAAAACAAACCATCACGCCCTGAAAATATGGTAGCCTTACGATAAGTGCTTGGCTAGTTTAGCTGTTAAGTTTTTGTTTTAAATCCACTTCATGCACAGATAGACTATTCGGGATGGACCTACAGTTAAAAATGAGATCCGAACCACTATATGACTCCACAGGGTATAGAACCTAAGACCCCTCGGTTACAAGGCGACGACGCCATATGTGTGTGCACGCAAAAACGGGTGAGAGGGGGTGATGATACTTCATCTGGGCGCGAGGCTGAAGTGCACACCCATAGTGTCAGACCACCAGCCGCCAATGCTCCACGCCAATTCTGCAATTACACTTCCAACAACAAAAGGCCACGGACGCTTCTTTGTCTTTCCTTGAACTTTCGTCCATTTCATCATCATCGCCACGCTTAACCACTAGGTAAAACTGGCGAAGCCAAATAACAATAATGATCCCAAATCATCGGATTGCAATAATGCTTGTGATTACGTTCACTCAAGATTTTCCAATCGATTTAAGTCTTCAGATTGTTTCCTAATTTCACGTGGATGGCATTTAATTCTCTCAATCCCAGAGACTACCTGAAGCCAGAGGAAGGAAAATTCAACGATAAGGCTTCCACCAGCCTTCTCCCCCATTCCCCCAGCCCTCTATTTTTATTTCCTTCGGTATCAATTTCTTTCCCCCCTCAGATCAGACACAGCAGCACAAAATCTGATTCCAAATCTCCATTACGTTGTTTTCTGCCTTTCTTCGAGCTCCTAACAGATAGCAATTTCTTGTCTCTCAGGAAACATTTTCTACAATGGGTACCGCCAATACAATTTCAGGCACCTGTTTCCCCCAAGCAGACAAGAATTTCTTCTGCAGCCTTTCCAATGGAAGAAGAAACGAATACCCTAAATGAAAAACGGCAAAAAAAGATGTTTCCTCGCCTCAATAAGAGCAATGCAAACTCCAAAAACCACCCGTGGTCTCTGTTAGCTTGTCGTTCAAATATGGAAAAGATTATACAAATCCTTTACATATCCATGTTAATAGCAGAAGACGATAAAATAACATTCGGACAGGTAATAGTTTGTTTCATGAGTAGGGGGCAGCAATTTTGACAAAATACACTGAAAAATGCGGGGACGAATGGTGTAGATGTTCAACCAGGTTCGCTGTTGTTTCGTCTAGCACAAGGAAGAATAAACCGTCAAAATAATAGAATGTTTCTTCTTTTCGGCCGATTTCTTTTTATTTAGCATTTTATCATGAAGATGTGGTTACATGAAACTAAAATTTTCACAAATGTAGATCTCGGCTAACGTCACCATTTTAGTCTCACTGTGGGGATAAATCTCAAAATAAATTGGCGCCAAAAGTCTAACCAGCCATTTTTCTCTGCAGGTGCAGATGCTGAATAACATTTTCTGGTCGTTCATTTGAGTTTGAGTTTTTAAGTCCACTTGATGCAAAGATAGTAAATGTAAAAAAAGGTCAAGTGCTCCCCTCTGCTTAGCACCACTCCATAAAGGCGTATAGGGGGTGTGGGGGTAACGCCCCACACTTTCTTGATCCGGTCGTGAGTGGAGGTGATGTGATCAGCATCACGCCCCTGACCACCTTTACCCCCCAGAGTTTCCCCCAGGTACCCATGTCATTCGACGCTGGGTGGGCGCCGGGGCCGCTCCCAACGTTAGGAAAGTTCCCGGATTTGATGCGGCCGGGGATCGAACCCGGAACCTTTGGCATGGTAGTCAGACGCGTTACCGACTGATGCAAAGATAGGCTAATTGTTTTTTTGTGATTTGATTTGCTTTATTTTACTTAGCTTTTTGTGCCACTTTTGTCTAATTTGCGAAGATGGGGATGAGTGATGATATGATGAAATTGATGATTATTACAATAAAGAATTATAAATGTGAGTTAACCCATAGCCTGCTACGAAGGATCGTAGCGGGCTGTGGTTATCCAAACAAAGAAAGAGAGAGACATTTTCACCTGGTAGCCATTAGCGGCGATTGGGTGCCAAAACTGGAGGAGAGGGAAAATTTATTTTCTCTTATTAGACAAGTTTGAGTTTGAGTTTTTTGTTTTAGGTCCACTTTTATGCACAGGTAGACTAATTGGGACTGGACCTACAGTTTAAAGTGGGATCCGAACCACTACTATGTGCCTGCACCGGGTATGGGTAGACAAGGCTTAGCATTAAGAAGCCATAGTGCAGAACAGAAATGGAAATAGTAGGGGGGGCAACTGCCACCCCATGCCCCTCCAATCGCCGCCCCTGCTGGTAGCCTTGCATCAATGGTTATAAAACTAAAAGTACCCAATATAGCAGACTGTAGACTTCTGGAGACTGCCTGTCTTCTACACAACAAACAGATTCATTTATGCAAGGACAAAATTGAAATTTTTACAAGTTTGAAAAACCGTCGATGTAATTTTCGTAGCTTATTATAGGTTCAAATTTTAAAATTTCATGGGCTCGAGGGGGGAGGGCATGGCCCCTCCCCTGGGTACGGGCCTGGCTACGAGTGAGTAGCGTAACCCGGTCTCTGAAATCTCCTATAATGGCTGGGGGTTCGACGTGCTGACCTCATGCCACCCAATTACCGGTTCAAGATCTCCACACTTCTAGATAGGATTGTGGGAGGGAGACTGGCAGTCGGGAGATCGGCCTAGGCCCTTACAAGGCTGTCGACCCACGGGTTATTTGTTATAAATTCACTGCAGCGTCAAAATTCAATGAATGTAAACAAAAGAGAATTATGAAAGATAATGTTATTGGTCATGTTTAAAAATTGCCACTGATACGTAAGATATTGAACACACCCAGTTTCGTAAATATAATGAATGTCGCACCAGTGGCGCATCGGAAATTCGTTCATCCCCCTTGTTCTTAACCCTAGTGCCGTCAGGCAGTGATTTACTCACACATCCACAACACCCTCAAACTGTTTGAAACACCACTCCCCACAGGATTTTTTTCACAAAGGACCAATTGTAATTTCAATGGTAAATTTAAACTCATAAAACGGCCTTACACCCCAGGTATTTTTATCATTAACAGAACAGAACCGTACAATGTGTAAAATGAGAATCAAAATATTTATGGCACGATAAGAAATAAAGCAACCGAAAAATACCATTCCTCCTCAAACAATTCCAATTAGAGTGGTCTATTTTGGCAGGAAAAGCATAGTAGAAAATCAAACTTAAGTATCCCCTTCACAATTTATCCTTTCATTACCCGATCCTTGGATACAACCGTTTGATGTTGGAGATAGTTATTCAGCTCACTGTTACTCAAAGCAGAGTTCTTCACACTATGCCCTGGTCTTTTGCTATTCACACAGCCCGACACGGAGCGTTTCTCTCAAAGAAGAGGTTTACACGTGCAAACTACGTCATTTTCACATCGGGATTATCAATTAAACATTACTAAATAATAAAATGGTCACATGCCAAATAAAGTATGTATTTTAATTTTTAATCAACATGTTAGATGATACTCGTGTCAATACTCATTGCTTGTGTACGTATTCAATTTATTTATTTATTTCTTGATGGACGACGTAACGTCGTCGGTCTGCAATCAGGGGGTCCCGGGGTCGAAACCTGGTGGAGGCACATAGTGGTTCGGATCACACTTTCTTGAAGGTCCAGTCACGATTAGCCTATCCGTGGACTTAACCCGCCGTTAGTCGCGGGTGAGCGCTGCGCTCACTTTCGTTTTCAAATGCTTGTAATTCGAGCTTCGTTGAAGTGTGAGAGCCAATCTTTCGCCTACCTTCCTTTCCGAGTATCCCCTTCAATGAGATACCACAATCCGAAATATGAGTCTTCGCTAACACTCTCTGAACCATCTTTGTTTCGGTGGTGTCAGGCGCGAGAAGGGAGCACGGGTCTCACCCCCGAGCAACTTAACTGTATTTTCGCCTGGTAATAAGTTACAATAGATTTTAGTTGCTTCTCAAAGAAGGTAAGCGAAACATTAAAATGTGTATTATTCATACACATGTTGCATAAACTTCTTGA
Source organism: Lepisma saccharinum (assembly GCF_977018435.1). Taxonomy (NCBI): domain Eukaryota; kingdom Metazoa; phylum Arthropoda; class Insecta; order Zygentoma; family Lepismatidae; genus Lepisma; species Lepisma saccharinum. Next base: position 57,397,080 of record NC_139230.1, on the reverse strand, counting down.
TCTGAGTCGAATTTAGCAAACAAAATCATTACAAATACGAAAATGCGTGGGGTGAGCTCCACACTCACCCGCGAGTAACCAGGTTAAAACTAAAAAACATCAAATGATGAGTGAGGTTCAACGTAAAGCTGTTTTTTCGTGTTCTGTATTGTCAATGTTTGTTGCTCGTGTCTCATTTTTAATATATTCATGGATGATAACTTTACCTTACAAATCCATGTCCATTTTTGTCGACTATTGGCTATAATACTATGCAGAACATTCAATATTCCCTCGTCGCATGTTGGTATGAAAGACACATCGAATGGTGTCGAATTTATCCACAAGTGTTACAATGCTCTATTTTGGATAACAAAGATTCAGTGATGAACACAGAGGCGCAGGGAATTTAAGAAAAAATCTGAGGTGGTACGACTCTTCCGTAAGTACGCAACTTAAGTTTTACCTTCCCTTAGAATACTAGGATACATGAAGTTTCGTACAATGCTTATTGAAAGTGTAATTTCAATGCAGCTGTAATGAGGTATGAATATTTCTCCTCGTGATTTTTTCTGCATAAATTCAAACAAATGTGGTAACTTAGCACATAAAATTGTATGCTAGGGCAGGGGTATACAAAATGTACCAAAAGGGCATTATGTTTATGTTTTCTTTGTGTCTAAACCAATATACTCTATGTGATCAGAAGTATCCGGACACCCACCTGAATAGAAAGTACAAGTTTGGGCAACCCCTCCATCGGGAACACTGGCAGTCAATACGGTATTGGCCCACCCTTAGCCTTGACGACAGCCTTCACTCTCACAGGCATACTTTCAATCAGGTGGCGGAAGGTTTCCTGATGAATGGCAGCCCATTCCTCGCAGAGCGCCAAAATGAGACGAGGTATTGGTGTGGATCGGTGTGGTCTAGCACGAAGTCTGCATTCCAAAACATCCCATAGATGTTCTATGGGATTCAAATCAGGACTCTGCACAGGTCAGTCCATTAGTGGGACGTTGTTGTCGTCAAACCACTCCCCCACAAGCCTTGCAGTATGGACGGGTGCTCGGTCGTGTTGAAAGACACAATGGTCATCCCCGAACTGGTCTTGGACGGTAGTCAGCATGAAAGCTGTTAAAATGTCAACGTAAGCTTGTGCCGTGATATTGCCATGTAAAGCAACAAGGGGGCCAAGCCCCCTCCAGGAGAAACATGACCACACTTTAACCCCACCACCTCCGAATTTCACTGTCGGCACTATACAGGCTGGTAGATGTCGTTCAACAGGCATTCGCCACACCCACACCCTACAATCGGATCGCCACATTGTGTACTGTGATTCATCCCTCCACACAACTGTTTTCCACTGTTCTATGGTCCAGTTTGGACGCTCCTTGCACCACATGAGGCAGCGTTTGACATTTGTCTGTGTGATGTTTGACTTATGGGCAGCTGCTCGGCATTGGAAACCAAGTTGGCGCACCTTGCGCCAAACAGTAATGGTGCTTGGAGTAGATCCTGATGCAGTTCTGAATTCCTGTGTGATGGTGGCGATGGATGATTGACGATAATGCTGTACGACTCTCTTCAACACTCGATGGTCTCTGGAGGTCAACATGGGAGGTTGGCCTGCACGCTTTTGGGTTGTACACATCCCTTCACTATAACATTGGAAACAGTGGACAGAGGGATGTTTGGGAGGGTGAAAATCACACACACAGACTTCCTACACAAGTGGCACCCAACCAACTGACCACGTTGAAAGTCTGTGAGTTCCTCAGACCATCCCATACTGCTGTCTCACACTGTCTGCAGACTACTGAGTTCGCTGACTATGTGTTCCACGCGGTAGATGGCAGTACTGTGTCGCCCTCTATGATAAACACACGTTTCGCGGTGTGTCCGGATACTTTTGATCACATAGAGTATGTGCATGTTTATCTGCCTGTAATTGGAGGTTTTACCTCTGTTGAGGGCAGCATTTAAATAAATATTTCTGACTTGCGATTGTGGTATATACCTGTTGACTCGACCAACAGCAGGAGATAATCCGTATTTTATGTTAAACTGTCATTCACCCCATTTCACGTTAACTGCAAAAGAATCATCGATAATTTGATGAAATATACGAAAGAATAGGCATCAATGACACACCTGGAATCCGGGGCCCTACCATGGCATTACATTTTCCGTTTGAACGGTTCGCTTATTGCAGATTACTTTCCCAGAACCATGATTCAATTCCAAAACATTCAAGGGTACAAGTTGATGTTTTATCTATTTCAACTTTAAGTATTAACGCCTCTCATCACCCACCCACATAGCCACACAAATATATTAACAATATAAAGGGTTTGTGTGATTCCAACGTATCCAAAAATTCTAATTCAATTCAATTAAACAGTATATATATTTAGAATATTTAGTTTAAGGTGCAGAGTTTACATTTGCCATTTCACATAGTCAGACTCGAAATACATCTGCAAACACAAGTCACAAATGTTACGGGATATACTAATCTATGAAAAATTGTTCATTGTATAAGAATTTCACACCCAAATTTACGTAATCAACTTAGAGATATCTTATCTTCCGTCTGTCAAGATAGATTGTTCTGCAAAGGACACGAACAAAGTAAACGGATTAAGATAATTCAGTTTTATTTTCCACGCAGCTCCTTCCTCGATAAATAATTAAAGCTAAACTGTGAAATACTTGTCTCAGGGCATTTATAAATACATATGTATGAATAAATTCAATGGCATTTGAATTAATATAAGTTACAATTTTTTTACGTCTACGGAGAAAAATTCACGCAGAATTCCCGGAGCCAATAATTCACGCATAATTTCCTGAATTCCCGGTGAGTAGCCACCCTGTTTCCATATAATTAACATACTATAGTATGAAATAAATGCAGCATTGAAAAGTTTACATATTCCCATTTTTCTCGAATACGACGGTGATGCTACGAGGTGAGGCAATGCGAAAAAATACATGAAGAACTACGGAAGGAAGGTACCATCTGAACATTTCCCTCGAGGCAACGTTAAAAGAACAAAACAAAAAAAACACGAGAAAACCCTCTGCAGGCAGGAGAGTAGGGAAAAGTTGGAACTGAATCTTCTGAATACGACCTTACAACTCGCTGGCACTCCAATTTCTTAGTTCACTGCACCTTGACCTCCCCTCCTCTCCCTTCCAAATGATACTCTCCGCTTTTTCCGTATTTTTCCAGTGTTTCGTCTTCCACTTTTTCTGTAACTTCTATATTCATTTGGTTAATGCAATGTAAACTATCGTATAATATATTGGGGACTGCTTAAAACCCCATTCCAGTGAATGTAACCAACCTTCAATGTGAACAAGGGTAGAATGGCGATTTCTTTCCAGTGGCAAAGAGCAAATAGGACCAGAAAGTGCGACTTTTCAATCTGGATTACCTAACGATGATCTTTAGTTTCTCTCTCTCTCTTGGGAGTTGTATTTGCGTTCTCGAGTGTCACTGCTGGAGGTTTTTCATTTGAGTCCGTTCTTGTTTTTTTCATTTCAGATTATCAAGTGAAAGGGTACTCTCAGAGTGACATTTGGAGAGTGAACCGAAACACGACCTAAACATACTAGATGATATATTATTTTAGAATATGACTTCCAATAGTGTATTGACTGAGATTCTTTTCTGTTCCTGAACTAGATAAAAATAACATATCAAGCCGAAAGTACGACTTGCTTAATCTGTCTACTTAAAACGACTATTCTCTTGCCAAACACGGAATGTTGAAAATATGACGAGGATAGTAAGTACTGCAGATACAATGTATGTCTTCATTTCATAAATATTTGCAATAAACGTGTTATAACCCTGATTGAACTGAAATTATTATTTTCAGTTATGGTAGTCTCCGTGCATGAGGAGACACGAAAGTTTGTTTTACGTTGAAATTAATTTTATCTAAATAATTTAACAATTCTCGTTGCTGTACTGGACCCAATTTACAAAGAAATAAGACAATAAGAGGGAAGAACTTCGAATGGTAAAAATGTGGTGGCCCCTATATTCTCGCAAGTAACCAAGGTATTTTGCTACTAACGCGTCTGACTACCATGCTAAAGGTTCCGGTTCGATCCCCGGCCGGTTCAAATCCGGGAACTTTTCTAACGATGGAAGCGGCCCCGGCGCCCACCCAGCGTCGAATAACATGGGTACTTGGGGGAAACCCTGGGGGGTAAAGGCGGTCAGGGGCGTGATGCTGATCACATCACCCCCACTCACGACCGGATTAAGAAAGTGTGGAGCGTTACCTCCACACCCCGTATACGCCTTCATGGCGTAGTGCTATGCACGGGGGAGCACTTTACCTTTTTTACCTTTATCGTCATTCCATTCTTGTTAGAGAGAGAATAATTCATTGTGACGTTTTAAAAAGAGGAGACACATCATGAGAGCAACTCCATGATAGGCAACTTTCCATGTGTGAGGCACATGTTGCATTCATTTAAAACTATTACAGCAGTTTCGCCGTGAACATGGATAGGAGGAGAAGGGTGGAGGGAACAATAGCTAGATATGAATGCCCATCGATGCATCACGTCATGGAATTTCAGCATGATAGTAAGCAGACATGTACGGCCTACTGGTTTGTGTTTCAAACGAGGCGTTTTGAAGCTGAAATTTCAAACGGTTACCACGCATGTGAATTGCATGCCGAAGCCATAAACTATACCAGTTAAATTGCTGGTTTAAGATTACAGATTTTAGAAGTCGATTTGTATTCACTACAATGTGTCCACTCGGATCTTAGAGTGGTTATCTCATCGCGTTAAGACTCCAATAGTCCAAGGATCGAATCCTTGGGATGTGTTTGTCGCATCATATCTCATCAATTCCCTAAACGTCGCGAGGAAGGTAGAAAATCGACGTAAACTAAACGAACTCGTAGCAGACACTGCTGCTCGACAATCTATATCACAATTCAGCAACAGCGTTGACGGATTATCTTTAGGAAGAAAGCGTATTTGGTAGAATCGGAAGGATTTATCATTATGGCTACCTTCAATGTAAGAATTTCCAACGCAGGCAATCGGGAAACCAGTCGCGGAATCAAATTTCGTGATGGGGGATACCAACCTCTTGAATTTTTCCCATTTGATTTGTCTCTTGTTATTTAGCGTTGCTTTTTTGCCACTTTTGACTAATCGTGACGATGGCGATGAGTGATGATATGATGAACACCCACAAAGAGCACCCAAGCCGAGTCCGAGATTTGAACCCTGGCGTCGTAGCGCGGTGTGATAACCACTCTGCCTCGGAGGTCGGCTACTTTGCTTATTGCTTTATTTTACTTCGCTTTTCTGCCACTTTTGGCTAATTGCGAAGATGGGGATGAGTGATGATATAATGAAATTGATGAATGGACACTCGCAAACATCCATGCCCGGGCCGGGATTCGAACGCGGGATCCCTGGCGTCGTAGCGGATTTGATAACCACTCCGCCACGGGGACCGAGTATTATTTTTTCCCATGTTTTCACACATGCTAGTTGTGTTTTAGGGAAATCTGGATTAAAAGTTGTCTCCGGACACACCTCTACCAAGTTTTTCCACGTGGGGAATAATTTAGCTAATGAAACTCCATCTCGACCTGTTGTGCGTTCGATAGTCATTTACTAAAATTGTAATGTTGGATGGTTCATTCCATCCTTGAAGACTGGACCGAAGAAAGCTTAATAAATAAATATAAGTAATTTGGAATGCCTCCTACATCTACTTTAAAAAAAAAATCAGGATCATCCGTCTACGGCAGAGTAAGATATAATTCAATTACGACAAAATGAAAATTTCATTTAACCAATATACAGGATGTCTCATAATTAAGGGGGCAACTGCGTATTTATTCCTTATTCCAGAGTACCCCATTACTTCTGGGACACCCTGTATATATCAGGGCGCACGGATGGACTAAACGTGGACCTTTCGACCTGCAATCGAATGTTCTAATGGTTGAGCTAACGGTTCGAATTTTTCCTTATTACATCAAGTATTATTTTTAGTACAAATATTCCTCTATTAATGAGTGTCTTACAGAACTGATTCCTGACTGAACTGAACTGTTAAGAGACGACGACATAGACACACCCAAGTCTGAACTAAGATTCGAACCCAGGACACCTGGTTTTGCAGTACATTATGACTACTGCTACATTACTTTAGGGCTCATGTGAAACGCCATCCTGAAATGAGGATGAAAAGATACCTATTGTAAGCTTCAGGATGGTTTTGTCCCTGATTTCAAGACTGAATTAAATAAGGAAGTTGAGACCGGCTGAAGGTTTAAAAATTTGGCACTTAATTTTACTTTTTTTTTGCAGAAAGCAGGTGAACTCCGTGAGATACATTTTTAAAGCATGTGACCTTTGTATTCTTACATAGAATGTTAATGGAATTCATGTGAACAGCGGAGAGAACAACAAACAAAGCTATTTAAATGCCACAACCTGACGACTGTCAATTCTGAGTTTTACAATTAAGCGCTCTGAACATTCTGCATTAACCTGTCCGAGGCTTAATACCTTTAGTTTACAACACGCAAGACCAACGTGCACTCACTCAACCACAGGTCCAGGGCATGATGTGTAGCATTTACGCAGCAGCGGGTGGAACGCAGGATTATTGGAAAAGCAGTTTGTTGTGGTGCAGACGAATACCACTAGTCCTTTAATTTGGGTCACACGCACCATTGCCATTTCTTCCCGGGTGGTGATTAGCTCCCTGCTGTTTGGCATGTGTTTAGCCTGCTACACTATGGACACAACCCAACAACGGGATGGTGCACGGTTATTCTAATTTGTTATGAATAAAAATCCATATTTTTATATACGCAAAACATAGGAAATATGTAAAAAAATGTGCAAAAATATGTAACAAAATCTGTGAAATATATAAAAATACGGTTTGATCTTAATGTCTGGCATTTAACTCGGAATTCAAGCAACTTTACGTCGACGTTAAGATCAAACGGAATAATTTATGCAATAATAGCAATTGGATTTCTAGGATTTATTGTATGGGTACATCACATATTTAAATAGATTCTACTTATTAATCATAAAAATGAAAGACCAATAAATAATTTTCTTAACCCACCACATATTTTTTGTACCTAGTATTTCGTATGTTTGCGTACATAAAAGCAATGTAAAAGCAACGTAGGAAAAAAAATAAAACATAGAAATGCATATAGAGTTTTATGAAGAAGAATTACCAGTCTCATATTTTTTAGCAAGAGGGATTGTATTTATTATGGCTAACGAGCTATATCTTTAAAAAACCAATTCTACAAAGAAACTGGACAACGATTTAAGTTAGAAAGCTGTACGTAGTGCTGATATAGTTCTTCTCGAAGACGCAACGGGCATTCTTAGTTTGAAGCTAGTCTGGAGGAGCCTAGTCTTATTATAGCTTATTATAGACAAGATACGATCCATGCAGCAACTGTAGTACGAACCACGTTTGCTACTGAATACGTACAGAAAAGAATTACGTGTGACACAGATTGATCGATTTGATGTTTTACGTCCACTTTATGCACGAAAAGGCTAGTTGGGACTGGACCTACAGTTCAAAGTGGGATCCGAACCTATATGTGCCTCCACCGGGTATCGAACCCATGACCCCTTGATTGCAAAGCGACGACGCTACCACTGCGCCATCGGGGAGGCCATGTGTAACACCGAACTTGCACTTTCATTCAACGTGGATGCTTAATATAGGTCCAGAAAAGTCAATAAATTTAGATTTTCATATATTTTGTGCAAATATCTATACTCTGTGTATACTTGCCCTACTTGAGCCCTCGTAAGCTTACAACGATTATAAGAGCCACCAATTTGCAAAGCCTCTCCAAGCTGGAAGAGTTCTGGATTTCGTCGGCAAAGTTTCGAAACAAGCCGTCTCTTCTGGAGCGTGGCGCCTGGGCTTTGCTTGAAATCTGACTGTCCAAACATTCACGAACTTTAACTGGCATTTCCTTTAGCGACGTCTACTAGTAGTTTAATTCGCTCTAGATGCCACGTATTTCACGACATTTTATAATGTAACATGCTCAAAATGGCAAATGTTTACACGTGGATTGATAGATGAGGATGTTCTACTCCTTCCTCGAAATTTCTTGATCAACTTGGTAATCTGTGTGATACGTTCGTTGAAAGCTTTCACAATAACACGAGGTCATGAGAACAATCTCCATCATTTTTCTAGGGTTAATATAATCCCTAATCAAGCCACTTGTAATGAAGAACATTTGGAGTTTCAAACAGCCGAAAAGTTAAAGTTACTTTAAAATTAAGCACATCATCGTGTTTCTTGCGAAAAATCTAGCCCATTTTGTTGTGTTACACAACCACCTTTCCATTTAAGAAAATAAGTTGAGTAAGATGCTCAATATACCCTCGGTGGAGGCACTTAGTAGTTCGGATCCCACTTTAAACTGTAGGTGCCGTCCCAATCAGCCTTACTGTGCATAAAGTGGACTTTAAACACCAACTCAATCAATCAAACTCAACATACCTAACCAATTCTCCAACTTTTCTATGTAATGTATGCTGCTGTTCAGATAAAGTGGCACACATTTCAACTATTCAACCTTATAAAATGTGCCACCTTATGTGAACGGAAGTGTATCAAGATGCTACCAGCGTAACAGTTACGTGTATTTTGAAAGTATGCATACCGACGTGTTGCTCGTGAAAATATAGCCCATTTTGATGTCATATGACCAGTTTTCCACTTAGAAAATAAAACTAACCACCATTTTGGCAACCTATCCTGAAAAGTTTTTCTTCTTTAGTACATGTGATGGGCGTTTCCCCACATGCATTTGTTTTAAACGGCTGCCTACGTACTTTTGGACCACCCTGTACTAAGGCTAACACAATAAGAATAAGGTAGCAAACTTGACAAGATGAACATAACGTTAATATATCCTAATATACACAAATCTGCGCACGGACATATATATACAATGTATTAAATCCACAAATGTACATTTATAAATCTCAAAGGGAGCCAAATATTATTAAATACATTTATATTCTTAAAGAATACGCATTTTCTAGAAGAAAATGAACTCTCCCTATTCATTTCTCTTCTGAATGTAAATTACTTTGCGAAACTTACTCAGTACTGAACTGCATTCCATTATAATATCAATTATCACGACAATCGAAGCTGTTATTTGTTGCTCAAAAGAAACTATTCAGTGAAAAAACTTTTATTCCCCAAGTATGCGAGAGAGAGATGTGATCTTCTTTTCTTTAAAACAATTGCTTTTATTAACGTAGATTGAAGAACACAAAGGAAAAAAAAAACATCAAAGTACAAGGCACACAATTTAAATTTTATTTAACGTAGCAGAATTACTATTAATAATATCTTACACAAATATGTATTTAAAGGCAGTTAATGTTATAGTTGGAAAGCCAGTGCAGAGGGAAAAAGTCACGATTAAAAGATGTGACTGGGTTACGTCAGAATAATGTAGATTAATAATATCTTACACAAATATGTATTTAAAGGCAGTTAATGTTATAGTTGGAAAGCCAGTGCAGAGGGAAAAAGTCACGATTAAAAGATGTGACTGGGTTACGTCAGAATAATGTAGACTCATGAAATAAAAGAGGTTATTTATAACAGATTGGTATATTTTTGGAAACTTAAGGGTAAAACATAATTTAAATTTGCATACAGGCTTATTTAAAATAAAAATTTGCAGGAAAACACATTAATTGAACATAATTTTTGAAAAGAAACACTTAAGAACAGAGAATAATACTAGACCTATTTGACTAAGTACGTGCCGGAGTGGTTAGCACATCGCGCTACGACGCCAGGGATCTCGGGTTCGAATCCTGGCCTGGGCATGGATGTTTGTGAGTGTCCATTCATCAATCTCATCATATTATCACTAATCCCCATCTTCGCAAATTAGCCAAAAGTGTCACAAAAAGCGAAGTAAAATAAAGCAAATCAATCAATCAATTGACTAAGTACGTAATAAAAATGAGCTTGAAAAAAAAAATAGGTCGGTGGTCAAGAAACAACAGGGTGTCTACCAAAATAACAAATGCAAAATTCTTGACTTTTTTCATTAATTTTTCTTGACCTCTTTTTCGTTTTTTCTTAACCTTTATTTATTCGACACCTACTTAGATAAAGTTGGAAATTAGCAATTAAGAAAATAAATATTTATTTAATGAAAATCCCCTACCAAAAGGCTAGTTGAGATGAAAACTGAAGCTGTATTTAATAAGATAATTAGATTTGCTTATCTATTAATGCCTCCTGAACTGCATTTGGCAGACTAGCGAGGCTCTGGCTTCTGGACTCAATCAGGGTCATTGTGATAGCAAAAATTCTTGACCACAAGTATAATTTCTTGACTTTTTATTGACTTCTTGACCTAATTGTTGATTTCTTTACTCTTTCTTGACTGGTAGAAGTATCATATCAAAATGAACGTACAGTTAACTGGCAAGAATAACGTACACGCACCCAGGATGAGGAAAGAGAGAAGACTTGTTTTGCTACCCCAATAAAAGTTTTGGTTTGAGAACACGCAGTTCGTTGGTTACAAAAAGTACGATTCTGACTGCACTCTTTGGACCAATTGCCTTTGCCTTAATTCAATAAATACCACTCCTATGAATATTTCATCTTCAATTTTTTTAAATTTTGCATGGTGCTGTCCAGTTCACATTTCATCTGGGACACTTCATTTTCCTTTGTACTCAGCTGAATGTTTCCCAAGATTTTCAAGTAGCCGTACAAACATGATGATGCAATGGGCACGGAAGAAATCTTATTCAACAATGAAAATAACCAATAAATAAACAACATGAAGTGTGTTAAGTGCACACATAAGAAGTGTCAATACCTCAAGCGAACTTCTTCTCCTCCTCGAACCATGCTTGAAACATTTTTCTTTGCAAAGAGACAAGCAGTTTCTATAATGACTGACAGTAGAATTGTCAATGCTCGGTCTGATAAAAAAAACTTTATGGATTCCTGGTCAACCATTAGACCGCGTATGTGAATTATGGATGAAAGAAGACCACAAGGCAATTTTATAGTGAGGGACAAAAAGAGGTAATAATACGAAACTGCAGTAACTTAAATTATCTTTCATTACGGCATTCCAGCTTAATTGTCCATATTACTTTCTCCTAGCAAGTAGAGAAAACGGAAATGCTTACGCCCAACAGTCAAAAATTCCACGAGCGGAGCTCATTTTGTGCAATTACTTTACGGAAGTCACGATGAGAATTGGTGGGTTTACTGAATATGGCGGGGCTGGGGGAGAGGGGAAGCAAATTCCATAGTGTTCTTCTATTCGACCTCCTTGCGTGCTATTTACTCTCGTGCGAATCGTTAACATTGCAACCCTCAACTATTATAAATTATACATTCACTTCATTATATAGTCTAGCAGTAACGGCAAAAGGTTTGATTTGTTTTTCAAACAATGCTTAGAATTTCTGTTTGGAGAGCGATTATCTGACATCTCTTCTTTTATGATTAATTACTGGAAATAAGGGCAATATCAATAAATTTCTCTTACAAATATTTCCATTACTTTCAGGAACATGAATAGGAAAACACCCTCTATTTATCGATTACCTCCCGTTTCGCCAAATTCCCAGAGACCTAAGCAAAATTTTCGGCGAAATTGGAATTCCCGTTTTGCCGAATCCCTTTTCGTCGAATATTTTGAGGTGAGGGAATTTTCCCTCTGGCGGAAAATTTCAAGAACTGAAGGGGAAAGAATATTTCAACCGTCAAAAATTCATCACACATTTTTATTGACGATGAAAGTGAATGTATACTAGATTTAGATAATCAGATATCAGAAACTCGTTGTAAATGCAAATAATGTTTTATTTTATTGTTTTCAAAGGGTAGCGACGCAA